>NC_081311.1:8514375-8832500 GCF_026419965.1 Kogia breviceps
GTGGCAGATCTGCCCCTACTGAGTGAGGACAAGGAATGACACAGCCTCAGAGCAGGACCTGGAGCCCACGGTCAAGGAGGATCCCCTCTGGGGAGGAGGAACTCTCCAGGCCGGTGCGGGCAGCACAGGGAGGGCTCCCATTGTACAGATGGGGAAAGCAAGGTCCTGGGAGGAGAACGGGCCTGCCCAAGGCCACCTAGGGGAGTCAGGGGACCACTCTGTGGGGAGAATTTACACAACAGATGCTAAGGTCCTAAGAACCCCCTAAGGTTCTTGTCACCTGTGATGGTCCCCTGCCACGTGCCAGCCCCTGGGAGCCGACCTAGAACAGTGGTTAGGGACACAGGTTCTTGTACTGGCCGTCCCACCACTTACCAGTGTGAGGCCCTGGCAGATCACTCAGTCTCCCTGTGGCTCTGGCCTCAGCTGTAAAATGGAAAGAACACCGCTGACTTCATAGACGGAATGAGTTAATCCATACAGAGCGCCCAGGAACTCTCCAGCCAAGGAGTTTTTAGGAAAAAAAAGAATAATGTGAACCACCAGCTGGGGTCTCCGTGGCAGGTCCACATCCTCTGCTCCTAAATAACAATGTCTGAAGGGCCGTTTCTGAGAGTGGACTCACCCCCGGTCCTGCCCCATGTGACCCAACCAGACGCCAAGCCACTCCTGGCTGCCCACGTCCCGCTTGCTTGAGAACATGGCGCAATGTGCCCACTATCACGTCCGCTAAAGGAGCGCTGCCTTGGTATCCGAGATGGCCGTGCCATGGGAAAGGCCCGGCTGGAAACGCCACCCTGACGGGCTCAAGGTGGAAGTCCGGGTCCAGGAAGGAAGCGATCATCAGCAGAGATTGCGTAGCTTTATACATCACTCTTAACGCTTTCAAAGCACTTCCGCGCACACTTTGCCATTTGATCTCCCCATCAGCTGGGGGTTATTCTTCGCAGCAATTAGTATTTCCAGTTAATAGCGAGGTTAATCTACTTCCCCGAGGCCTCGTGGTAAGAAACAGAGGAACTGGGGTTCTAACGCTGGCTCCAGACCCTCCTTCTTGGTGATTACACTGTACTGTGCGAAAGATCAAAGGTCTCCTTGTCTGTGGTCCTCAAAACAGAGCAAGGGGGCTGTGATGGCTGACAATGTGTCAACTTGGCTGGGCCGTGGTGCCCGGATACGTGGTCAGACATTATTCTAGATGGTTCTGTGAGGGTGTTGTTGGGTGAGATTAAATCAATGGACTGTGTAAAGCAGAATGCCCTCCATAATGTGGGTGGGCCTCATCCAATCAGCTCTAGATCTGAATAGAACAATGGCTGGCCTCCCACTCCCCCAGGCAAGCAGAATTCTGCCTTCAGACTTGAACTGTAAACATTGGCTCTTCGTGGGTCTCCAGCCTGCTGACCAACCTTGCAGGTTTTGGACTTGTCAGTCTCCGTAACTGTATGGGCCCATTCATTAAAATAAGCCCAGACAGATAGATAGATAGGGATACTTCTCTGCAGAATGCTGATTCATACAAGGGCTTCAAAGAAAACAGCATCCCCACGCATACTCAGTCGCATTAAAACTTTAGTACTTTGGACACTGAGAAGGTGGAGTTTGGTTGGGGTCATTCTTTCTTTCAGGGGACAGGTATTAGGCACTGCCCACGAGCCGGGCTTGATGGGGGATATACGGATGCAGGCCCTGGTGCTGCCCCCAGAGTGTCCAGACTGGGAACCAAGTCAATGGCAGTATAGAGGGAACGCCGTGTGGGCCTGGATTAACTGAAGCCTTCAATGCTGATTGACCATGTGAACTTGGACTTGACCTTTCTGGGTTCCAGTCCCTCTGTATGGCAAAGTGAGGTAATAGTGCCTAGGACATAAGCCCTGGGTATGAGGAGCGGGTGAAAAACCGTGTGCCAGGCCCTTCACACAGCACCTGGCCCACAGTCAGCACTTAGTGATTGGTAGTTGTTACTGGTATTGATATCGATAAAAATGAGCTGAATGAATTGGTCCTGAAGTCTCACAACCAAACTTCTTCAAGAGGATGGCTGTATCTATCAGGAGAGCTGGAAAAAACTAGGCATTTGGTCTAGAGGAGGGTGGTGTAAGAGGACACTCAGGTACTGAGATGACTGCCCGAGAGCAGGTGAGGCAGTGCCTCTCTGTACTCTGATGATGTAGGAACAAGAGGGCTCTTGATGAAATTAAAAGGAAAACATCTAAAAAGCACAGAAGGAAATACTAACGTACATGCCATGTCATGAGCCTGCAGAACTCTGGACCACAGGTTACTATTTGGTGGCTTAAAGGAATTAAGTGCATCGAGAAGGATAGCACAGTTGGGTTCTGTCACTTCTTCTGGCATCAAGTGGGCCAGGTGGTCGATGGGAGAACCACCCAAATGCTGACACATGAGCAGCTCTGTGTATAGTTAGTCACAGGTGGCCACAAACTCAAGCAGCAGCAGCATCCACCACTTCCCATCAGAGGAAGACACTTGGAAGATGACATGACAATTGCCTGGCAAAAGAATGAAAGGACTCTCCATGTCTAGGGTTGAGCCAGGATCCAGGATGCCAAGCATCCAGGCACAGCATGAATGACGTACCATGGATATTTCTGCAGTGTAACTGACAGCAATAATAACGATAAGATATGCATAATATGGCAATGACATTTAACATCACCATCCTATCCTAGAGGACAGGGTAGAGAGAAACAGATGGGTAAACAAACTAGAGTGGTCGAAAGTCCCACGTGCTATGACAAAGCAGTCCAGCAAAAGAGAAGACCACCTCTCCTGTGGGTGGTGCAGGGGATCTGGGTAGAAAAGATCAACCGATACTTGCGCTGAGACTTCCAATATGAATTGGGTTTTTACTCGGAAGATGGTACAGTAGTCCAGACAAAGAAAGTAAGGTACACAAAGCATGGAGGTAGGAACAGGCTTAGCTCATCCAATGAGTCCTAAGGGATTGAGAATTGTTAGAGGCTGGGAAGCAATGGATACAGGAAGTGAGATGAACAGTGACGCCAGAGGTAAGTAGGGGCAAAGTCTCCAACAATGGGTCATATACGTTGATGAGATTCAATTGCGTGAACATCCTTCATGCCCCTGTTAAAAAACAGAAAAGGAATCTATATTCTGAGTTCGTTCCATGGTCTTTGAGATCTCTTCAGCTGCAAGGAAGCATGTAATACCATCAAGACCATCAGAAGAAAATTCTCCCAACACAATGGAGAATGATGTGTCAAACAGTTATGCGTGGAGAGGTTTGGAAAGGAGTCCATTGAAGGGGTGGGAATGGGGAAAGGCCTGTGATCTCCAGCCACCTGTCTCAGTCCATTATACAAAAGGTGGTTAAAGACTAAGCACTGGCTAAGTCACAACCAGGAAAACAACTGCCAGAGACACACTGCCATGTCTCAGCGAGTCTTAACGTATTTGAGTAAAAATGTCCTTCTTGACATTGTAAGCTTATGCACTGACCCTGGTTCTGGACACAAATGCGATCTTAGCAAAATGTTTACATATTTGTAAAACCAAAATGTTTCTAATCTACGAGTCATCTTATTCAAGGCAAAAGTCTAACTCAAAGTGTCACGGTGATTAAAGGCAAAATGGAAGCAGCTTTATTAATCTGTGGGTCATGCAGTTATCAGCTTGATCACGGGCAGTAGCGTATGTGACCTACACAGAGGATTAACTGAGGGATTGAAGGGAATTGATAAATCTATTTTTTATACTGTGTGCTTGAGGCAGCTTGTATGAGGATGAGTAATGTTAGCTGCTAAAACAAACAGCCCCCAAGATCTCAGTGGTCTGACCCAATAGGAGTTTCTTTCTAGTTCAGGTAAAATTTCTTTCTAGTTCTAGTGTGGAGGCAGGAAGAAGAATCCTGAGTCTTCTCCATTTATCCAACAGATGGAGAGAGAGAGCAAGAATCACACAGAGGAGGTTCTCTTCACCTAGAAGAGATGCATGAATGCATTCTTGCAGCAGGAACTCAGTCATAGGTCTCCGTCCAACAGCAATGGAGGCTGGGAAATGTCAGGTAAAATTTCTTTCTAGTTCTAGTGTGGAGGCAGGAAGAAGAATCCTGAGTCTTCTCCATTTATCCAACAGATGGAGAGAGAGAGCAAGAATCACACAGAGGAGGTTCTCTTCACCTAGAAGAGATGCATGAATGCATTCTTGCAGCAGGAACTCAGTCATAGGTCTCTGTCCAACAGCAATGGAGGCTGGGAAATGTCAGGTAAAATTTCTTTCTAGTTCTAGTGTGGAGGCAGGAAGAAGAATCCTGAGTCTTCTCCATTTATCCAACAGATGGAGAGAGAGAGCAAGAATCACACAGAGGAGGTTCTCTTCACCTAGAAGAGATGCATGAATGCATTCTTGCAGCAGGAACTCAGTCATAGGTCTCCGTCCAACAGCAATGGAGGCTGGGAAATGTGGTCCAGCAGTGGTTCCAAGATGAGAGCACAGGTGTGAGCATGAACGGTCTTGGCAACATAGCTCAGTACCCAAAATCAAACTTTAAAACAGATTATATAGGGCTTCCCTGGTGGCGCGGCGGTTGAGAGTCCGCCTGCCGATGCAGGGGACGCGGGTTCGTGCCCCGGTCCGGGAGGATCCCACGTGCTGCGGAGCGGCTGGGCCCGTGAGCCATGGCCGCTGAGCCTGCGCGTCCGGAGCCTGTGCTCCGCACCGGGAGAGGCCACAGCGGTGAGAAGCCCGCGTACCGCAAAAAAAAAAAAAAATTATAAAATAGCAATAGTTTTCAAAAGCATTTGTTTTTATTCCTGTTCCAAGTCATAATGATTTCTTCCCTCATTTTCTCCACTCTCCAAAGTTATGCAACCATGACCCATGTACCTCTGGAGACTTAATATAAAATATAAATCAACAAATTCTGCTCTGAAGCCTTGCACGGCTCACGTGCGGTAAGAGCTTGTGCCGGCAAGCGGGCCCAGCACACGTTTCCGAGACGCGTCCCGCCCCTCATTCTCGGCATTCAGCAACCCTAGGAATGCAGGATTATCCCCAACTTGCCCCAAATCTCTGCTCGGTTGTCTAAACTGGATAGAATCCACCAACTCTCAACATCTAATGCCCTGACTTCAATCAAATTAGCTGTTGGACAAAGTCAATTCTTTTGCCGTCTGCTTAAGAGACACAGCCAGAGCCCCGCCGGTCAGCAGCGTCCTGGACGAAGGCTGTGTGACTCAACCCAGCCGCCGCGGCTCGCCCTGCAGACAGATGATGCCGGCAACCGTCCCTCTGACCCGGCCATTTCTCACACAGCAGGAGAGACCCCATAATTTCTTCGTCCTGGCTTCTTGGGGTCTACTTAGATGAAGATACACGACCATGGGCTAGGCATGTGACAGCTGAGGGGGGAGGGCAGCCTGTGTGATTATGGCTAATCATCGTCCCCCTGTCCCAGGGTGGTTGATGCTTATCAATGAATGCCACCAAATGTGGTGTAAAATCCCAGATAATTAACCGTGAACGGGGGATAACATATCCCAGGCCCATTTCATTCATATTTTAGAGGGAAGACACACAGGTAAACAATTCAAACCACGATGTTTATGCTACCACCAAACTTGGGAAGGAAGCATCAGTATTGTCTCTAGCAGGCTGTAAATTCAGAAGAGACACACACTTTCCATCCTGCAAAAGGCAAGGCCCAAACCGCCAGGACAGGGGAGAATTTATTTTTTCCCCTTTTCTCCTTAGCCGAAGTTATTATCACAACTGCCGGGGAATTTGTGAGATTGGGAGATAAGGATCTTAATGATTCTTTGGAGACCCGTCCATCACCGCAAACTGCTACCAGGATCGAAATTACATCTGCATTTGAATTAGCAACATTACTCGCCAATTTAGATCAGAGTGAACATTTTTCCATTGAAGATGGAATTAAATTAGAAAATGAGTGAGTCTTTAATTTCCAGATTATAAATCACTGAAAATAATTCAACTCCTGTACCTTAAGGCCAATTACATTATCCTAAGCGACATTTTATCTCCCAACCTTTGGAGTGATTTGGTGACGGGAGCCTTCACACAAATCAGTCTTGCTCCAGCAGCAAGGAGTACATCTGCCCACCGAGTCACACACATAAAACACCAGAGACCGTTTTCATGCCGAAGCTTATTCTACACGAAATTCGATTGTCTGTTTGACAGTGTATTTGCGTGTTCTCACGGACTGACGCATCAGCCAGACACCAGGCCTGGATTACGTCAAGTTCAGCAATGAAATTTCGAAATGACTGACTTGTTCCAGGTTGGGGCATCATCACCCCCTCCATCATCTCCCTCCCTTTGGCTTACGAAAGACAAAGACGTCATGGATGTTTCTGAGTCTGAACTCTCATCTCCCTGCGCTCACAGCGCCAAGTCTGTCCCGCTTCCACCCCCTTTCACTTAAATTACTGGCTGACGTTTGCACATCTGTCTCTCCCTGGACTGAGATTCTTGGAGGGCAGGCGCAATTATACGAATGCCCGTATCCAGCCGGCAAAGTGGCCGCCTCAGAATGGGTGTTTGTTAAGTATTAGGTGCAAAAAGGCTTGAGGGAACGGCTGACGTGGCATGTCTCCACCTGGCACCGAAAGAACGGCAGCCGTAGAGATGGGACAAACAGGTAGCCAGGCCGCCCACTTGCTTCCTCACCACCTTCCCCAGCAATACACTGGGTCAACCAGAAAGCCAGGGAGGGGCCTCTGTCACTAGCAGGGTCTCATTTTCTTGAGTTCACTGGCCTACACAAAGATCAAGGAGTCTCCCTAACAAACCACAAGCCTTGCTCATCCCCTGAGAAAAGAAGCCTTGACCCCAGAAAACTTCTGCGTCCCTGACGCGGGGACTGAGGGAGGGATAAAAAAGGAAAAGCATGATGAAGTCGTTAGGAGAGAGGGTGTTTTAACTATTCGGGCCTTTTAACGAGGGCCCACTTGCAGACAGGAAAGGAGGCAGGAGAAAACATTGTTCTTTCCCTAAGGTGCAGATGGTGACTGACGGGGTGTCGACAGACTTGACCCGGCGAGGTGGACGAGACCTTGGCCGGCTCTGGCCCGGGGAATGAGCCCCACGCCCCCCGTCCGAAGTGGGAGGTGAAGCCACCGGATCCGATGGATAAAGAGCTTCCCACCAACCCAGCCCTGGGACGGTCCACGCGACGCCTCAGTGCCCCACATCGCCGAGAACAGGGGTGCTGAGGGTCTGACGCAGCCCCCCCCGACTCTGTGGGTGGCCTGAGCAAAGGCCCCCCCTCCAGACCTCAGCCTGCCCACCCACGAAACGGGGGCCTGAAGGTGGACTTGCCTGTCTGGGAATAGAATAGGAGGAAGGATTCATGACATAAGAACGTGGACGGCAGCTCCCAACCCCAGCAAGAAAGAGAAAAAAGCCCCGCCTCTCTCGCTCAGACAGATGGCTGAGCTGCTCCCCGGTTAGAGAGGGAAGGGCCCCCGTGCGCCGCGCCTCGCCTGGGCTCGCCTCAGGTGGTGGAAGGCGCAGCGGCCTCGCAGCCGGATGCCCCCGGCTCCCTCTCGCCACCCAGCAGCCCTGGGTCCTCCGGCCCGCGCCCCGGAGGCCGCCGCGCACTTCCCCGTCCTGGAAGAACAGACACCGGGTTCTCGGGCCCTCAGCGTGGGCGGCAGGAGTCGGCCACGTCAGGGGGCGGAGCAACTTGCACGTCAGTCTCCAAGCCCCGCCCCGCCCAGTGCGGACCCTGCAACAGGGACCCTCCTCTGCCGTTCACCTGTGTCCGACACAGCAGGCTCCCCAGGGACGGGCACATGAGTGTCGTCAGAGCCACAGGGAATCGAGCTGTCGTCCAGGGGCTCAGGGTTCCTCCAGACATCCCAGCTGGGGAAGGAGAGCCGAGGGTGGCGGCTCTGGGCTCGCTTCCCAGCACACACACCCGCCCCTCGCCCTAGCAGCTGCTTGTTGCGTCTTTACACACTGGCTTCTTTAACTCTCGCCTGAAGCAATCAGCGGTTCTGCCGCTCAGAAAACTGCTGCATTTACGTTAGCAACTGACTGCTGGAGTCCAGCTCACTTGGTCCATATACGGGAAGTGAGACCAACCCAAGGAAACCCTGCAAGTTCATGACAGAGCTTGGACCAAAAGCCAGGACCTGGACCCCCTCCTCATGCCTATTCAAAAATTACACAACAGCAATGGCCGACCTGGCTGGTCACCGTCACCATCACCGTGTATGACCCAGGTACACTGTCGTCATGAATAAGCTCACTACAGCCCTATGAGGTAGGAGCTATCCCATCATACCCATTGTACAGATGGAGAAGCTGAGGCTCGAAACATTAAGTAACTCTCCCAAGGTCTCCCGGATAGCAAGTGCCAGAGCCAGTGTTTGAACCCGGGCAGTTACGTTTTCGAGCCCACACCTGTAATTGCCAGTGTCTCTCATCAGAGAATCGGAAGGCCTCGCCCTCCCTCACCTTATTGAGGCTTCCTCATTTTCCATGAAGGGCAAGAGGCTGAGGCCCTTGACCCTTCTTGCTTTGGAGCCTGGGGGGTATTCAACAAGGGTTTAGAGTTGCCAGATTTAGCAAATAAAACGCTTTGGGACCGACTGGCACTGCACAAGTATTTGCTGTTTAACTGAAATGCAAACGTCACTGGTAGCCTGTCTTTTCCTAGCAACCTTACCAAGGTGGCCTGTGTTCAGGGAGCTGTGAGGTCGGGGAGGCTCACCTGTCCCCCCTCTGGAGACAACCTCCTGCACAAGTGTCCTCATTGCCAGGCCCTTGTCCCAGGTCCCTGGCTCCATCTCAGCACTCCAGCTTACCATGCCCTGGGAGGGAGGCTCTGGCCATGGGGCTGTCTGCCACCAGCACCCCTCCAGGGGCATTTGAGATCACAGAGGGACTAAAGGGCAAATGGAGGCATCTTGACAATTTGGCTGAGGAAGGATGCAGAGTAACTGATGCTTCGGCTCAGGTCCCCAGCTCTCAAGGGATGCCCTGGCTGCCTCTCGTGGCTGCAGGAGACACCTGGGCTGTCACTGCTCCGTCCACACCGGAAGGGGGATGCAGGGTATCCGAGGTGATGTTGGTGACCCATGACTAAGGGAGGGGGTGATGATACAAGGCACCTCTTCCTCCCCAGGTACAAAGCAGGCATTGCTAATCAATCACTGCACTCTACCATGGAACCCAGACGCAGCCTCAGCATCCTCCTTAACACTGTGATCAAGGAATCAGTGTCGGAACAGAGATTAAAGCCATCCCTGAGGTAAACTCAGTCCCAGGGACTGGGCTGGGCTGGGCTGGGGAGATGGGGAGAGAGAAGACGGGGTTGGGGAGCGGGTTGTAAAGGGGGAAAGGCACAGACTCCAGAGGCAGAAATGGGCTCCCCAGCCTGGTGCCGCCCCTTAGCAGCTCCGAGACCTTGAGCCAGTCAAATTCCCCTCTAAGCTCTCCTCTCGGTGCAGCCAGCTTGGTGCTCTCCCCTCCTGCAGAGCCAGGCAGGGGTGAATCAGAAGAGGCAGGCTGCTCAGGGCCTGCCTCCCAGCAGTTCTCAGCGGGCATCCTGCCCCCTTCTCCGTGAGACTCTCTTTGAACAAGTGCTCAGGCCCAAGAGCTAGGAATGTGGGCGCAGGGAGCTCCCAAGGCTTCGGTCCCAGCTGGCATTTCTGAGGACTTTTCCTAGGAAGAGTTCAGGATCCCAGATCTGCACTCACAGGCTCAGCATGGAATGACTTTCCTTAGGGCTCAGGGTACGAGCTTCTGAACCAGGCAGCGGAGCAGGAAGGAAGGACTAGATTCACACACAGCAAAGGTGTCCGTGGTCCTCTGTTCACCACTGAGGGCTCTTCGACCATCTGTTGCTGGATCCCGAGGACACCTGACCCTGGCGATCCCCTCCCTCAGTAACTGAATTATCATTAACTGACTCATTGAACGAAACACCAGCATCTGTAGAACTTTACAATTTGTGACCTATTTATACACATATAAAAACATATATATTTTTTTAATCCTCACAGCAACCACGAGTAAGGGTTGTAGAGGAGTTCTTCTTAGACCCACTTTAAAGATAGGAAAACTGAGTCTCACGCACTGCTCAAGTTCATGCCAAAAATGAGCTGACGTGGCAGGAGACCACCAAGCCCAGCTTCTTCTGGTGCCCCAGCGTCCTGCAGGAACTGTCGGTGAGGGCCTTGCTTGCCCCTTGAGGCCTCAGGGGGGCTGTGACCTCAGGAGTCAGGAGTCCTTGAATCTGAGAGATGGGAAGGGCCTCTTCTTCTCCCGGAGGATAGTGGTCTCCGCAGAGCACGGCTTCCCTGCTGGGGCACCGGCTCCTCCTCTGGGGCCACGGGGAGAAAGGAGGGCAAGAGAGCCGGCCACGGCGGGTGCCCACTCGGCTGAGCCGGGCTGGGCAGCATCTCCCCTTTCTCCCGCCCAGGCCCCCTCCACCCTGGATCCGCACGTACACACACACACACACACGCACACACGCGTGCACATGCAGCCACGGCCTTTGCTCTCCTCTGGGGCCATCGCCCACCCTGACCCCCACAGACGTTCTTTCCGGCCTCCCTACCATCACCTGATGCAAAATTCCTATTTTCTATTTCCCTAGTCCTCGACCTCAGTCGTCATGGGAAGTGTTGAGAAGCCGGATAGCCTTGCTGAAATCGGGTCTGTCTCGTGAGGTGAACTTTGAAGCATTTGAAGGGACATTTCCAGTCCCTTTAAGACACTGGTCATAGAGGAAGCAACGTCTGGAGCAGGAACTTGCCTCTTCATGGGAGAATCCGGTGAGAGCTTGGGACTCTGTCTCCAGAAAACCAGTGCTAAGTGCACAGACGCTCACACACACACACAATTCCAGGGGGGCATCTCTTTCTCCCCTGAGCTTCCCCCCACCCCACCCCACCCCTCGGTTTTGTCTCTCTCTCCTTCCTGAACCCAGGCCCTTTGCTGCTGAGTGACCCAGCAGCAAAATCATCGGCCTCCAGCCAAGCAGAACTTACCAGGACCCCCTCCCCTCGGCCCAGGCCTCTCCCAGCCCGGGGCTGCCTCACAGCTGTCACCCGTGCCCTTGGCATTCAGGGTATCAGGACTGCACCTGCCCTTGACCCAGCGCCTGCGCCCACTCAGGACCTCCACGCTGCCCTTGCTTCCTCTCACCCCAAGGGCTCTGCAAACCACTCCAGTTTCCCAGACACAGTGATCCTTTTGAGGGACAGAATCATGTTTGTTTGCCTTCCCTGAGGGAATCCTAGCAGAAGTCTCCCTTCCCAGTGCCAGGGTCCAGCCCGTCTCAGGGCTACAGTGGGAGGTACCTCTGAAAGGTTACCCATCCCAAGAAGGGGTATGGCAGGAAGTGTGCTTGAAAACAGATTATGCCATGTCCATTTAAATTTGGTAAGACAACGGTGACCAAAGATGCTGTACTTTGGACCCTGGTGGCAAAGCTGAGCCTAGCAGAGAGGAAAAAGAGCTTCACCACCCAACCCAGGACGGCCTCAGCTGTCCAACATCTGGGAGCCTGGCCCTGATCCCAGCCCTTTGCCTGCACGTGAAATTGAACTTCCTGATTAGGATCACACCCCTTTGACAGATGAAAACACTGAGGCTCAGAAAGACTGAGTGGTTTGCCAAGGTCACTTAGTGAGTAAGAGGCAGGTCCAGCGTTCAAACCCAGGACGGGCTGCCTGCAGTGTCCATCCTCCCGGGGGTCACAGGGCTGGATGAGTCCCCAGCTCGGCCCCGAGTGCAGGGCAGCACTGAGCGGCTCCTGCCACTGCAAGTCCTGCGGCCGTGGGGATGGTACCCGGGCCTGTCGAGATAGTATCTCTCCCCAAGGCCCCACTCTTGTTGCCATGGCTGCACCATCTTCCAGGCTCGGCCTCAGGAAGGAAAACCAAATTCTAGCAGCTGCAGATGAGGTGACACTGTCTCGGGTCCTGGGCCGCTCGCTCCCTGGTCAGGTGAGCATGTAGTGCATGTGGCTGGACTTCCAATGCCCGGCAGACAGGGCGGGTGGGGAAACGCAAGAGGGGCCAGACCCCAGGCAGCAGGGAACTCTGGGGTTGGCTGCTGTCATGACAACCACAGCTGGTTTCTCAAGGGGCATGGGACCAGGGCACACAGTGGGCAGTTGGGCCGTCTCAGCTGACAGCCCGGCCTTGGGCAAACGGCACTTCCCTCTTCGTTACTCTCCCGAGGCTTTCCTGTTGTTCTGCAGGCCAGGAAAGCAGTGCTACGGCCACAGGCCCCCTCCCGGGGCAGATGGCAGGCTGGACACCGTGCTGACCCCCAGGAGAGAGCTGCGCCTGCCTTGCTCTGAGCTCCTCACCTGAAAGGCCGCTGAGGTCTGGCAAGGGACACCTGCGTGAGCATGGCCGCCAGCCTTCGAGTGAAAAATCGTCATGAATCCTTTGCAAGTCAAGAGGCTTTTGCTCCCAGAGCGTCAGTCGCTCTATCCACAAAGGTGATTTGCTTCTCACCTGTCTCTGAAGGGGGCCTGGATTTCAATATCCACTGACCCATAACCTCCAGGAGGTCAGAAAACCTGCTCAGTTAGTCACTGCTGTATCTCCAGAGCCTAGAACAGTGCCTGGCATGTTGTAGGTTCTCAATAAGTGTTTGTGGAGAGAATGAGTGAATGAACGAATGAATGATTGAGTGAATACTGCAGCGCCTGATTGGAGAGTCACGAAGATTCATATTTTTTAACTGATTGTAGGAATTTTGAAAAAACAGCACACCAGGCTACCTGTCTCCTCTCCTTCACCTCTCTTCCCCACTTCAGGTAGAACCTAAAAGTCTAGAAAAGACTAGATTCCAAAACTCCGATGAAATGCATGCAGCATCAATCCTCAAGAAAATGTGCGTTTCTGAAACCTAACAAAAGGTTGAAAATACTCCCTAAAGAATCTTACAGGCAACACCATTTGAGGATTATGGTACCTGGCTTGTTAAACACCCTCAATAAACAGACACTGGTTGGTTGACCAATGGCTCGTTTGAGTGTCAACGTGATTTGTCTTTGGCCAAATTTTTCCATCAGCTTCTGGGATTCAGAATAACATTCAGATATGGCCAACATGACCCCATTTTGCCTTTAATTTTTCTCTGTGGCGCCTTTGCTCCCAGAAGCACATGGAAAAAGATCACTTGAGGCTAGTCCTGCCAGGGCTCGGCAGACAGGTGTTGGTGCACCTGTACCAGACTGCCCTGCCATCTGGGCTCATCTCCAAGGCCCTGGCACCAGGTGGCTCGCTAGCTCTTGGCTCCAGGTCCTCCGTGGGACATACACAACCTTGCCCCAACGCTTCACCACCAGGGCCAAGGCCCTTCCCTAGACAATGTCGGAGCCTGTCACACAGGGAAACATCACTGTTCCTACAGACACAGGCCCCTCCCCCCACCCCATTCTTGATCCTGGACATTAAATATTTATGAGTTCTTAAAAAAATAATCCACAAACCTCCAATAATGCAAGTTGTCTACTAGGCAGGGAGATTTCAGGCCGATAAACATTATTTAGAAACACCATGATATGCTGCATATTGTGATGTGATTGGGGACCATATTAAAACCCGGCGAGGCTATTATACCTAATTTTTGTTTCAATTCAGGCAATATCGCCACTGCTTAATATGATTTCTATTTACTTTTTTCTATTGTTAGTATTTTATTGGGGTTGTGTCTGCTTTATCAAGCAGATCGCCTCTGAAAGGGAGGTCAGACTATGCTCAGACCTCGGGATTTTCTGTCATCTTTCTTTTAAAGGGGTTTCCATTGTATTCTGCTTGGCCTGAATTCACTCAAAAACCCTCAACGCTAATATAAACTCTTTTTCTTCACTCGTGTCCAATTACAATATTTCTACCTGCACAAAACCTGACAGCTTGATATTTAAAAGCTATATAAACTCTCATCATCCCGTTTTATGTTCCCGTTTTTCCACGGTACCGCTGGATTTGGGTGAATGCTACATAAAATGTGTGCATTGAAGGGTTTCAAATCAAGTTATCGCCTCCATCTATAAAAATTGAATTTTAAAGGTTATTTTAATTATAAGTTTAAACCCAGGCTCTGTTAACGACAGAGGCAGCCTCTTCCACTAAAGCATTCATTCGTCTTCTCCCCGGGGCCACAGCCAAGCTGAGGAATACTGTTATTTCCTGAACAAAATGTAATTTTGCAAAACAGGATATTATTTTTTAAAGTATTATGCACTTTGCACAACTCTCTCTTCCTGGACTGGTCCAGGGCGGTGGGAATAAGGGTGATTTGTGGCTCTGCCTGCTGAACAAAGTCCGCTTTTGCACAACCTGCAGGAATCTTTATCACAAGTGTGAAGGAAGAGATGATATCAATACCCCGACTACTTTAAGCCACGTCCAACCCACCCGACAGTCTGCAAATCAGGCAAGGGTGTCACATAGCCAAATAATTTGGAGGAAAAAATAATTAGTAGAGTAAGTACATTCCGAATTTTCAGCCCTATTTCTTCAGATTGCAATCTAAACTCCTTTAGTTTAAGATGAAAATAAAATCATTCTTCTGTGGGCTCCTAGACTCCGAGTTTCTAAACGTGTTATTGAAGCCATGATTGAAATCTGACAAAAACAGACTGCGGTTTATAACCATGTCCCGCAGCCAAAGTATGGCACCAATAACTAAACAATACTTTATCACCTTTGCCACTTTCAACAGCTCCCATTAATATTGAGATCATTGTGTTCGGCCCTCTATTCCCCAGCTGACTGCCTTAGTGACAGCACTGGCTAAGGCGGTGACATTGAAAAATATTTGCCATGACACAGCCACAAATCACAGCAAGACAAGTTTAAAACTCAATATTCACTCAACTTGCATCTGCTAGCTCCTTGTTCCAATTTCTAAAACACAATTATTATATGCTCCTTTTCTCTGAAATAGCAGCACTCAAATGGGTGTATGCTAAGCCAAGAGAGAGAGAGTGATAAAGAGAAATTCGATTCTTTAGGGTTTGCCAGGAGTATCATTTTATAAGCCAGAAACTATCATTGGGAGAGGGAGCTTAGGATACGGACACTCATGTGGGGGAAGGTCCCTGTTTTCTGGACTGTTCAGGACACTCACAGCAGCCTGAACTCAAATTGCAATTACTTGTGGTGCTGGGTTCACACGACAGCCTAATTTTACACGTATCAATTTTTATTTTCAGCTTTCTCAAGATGCTGAAGCAGATGTTGGCCCGCTTGGCAACTGCCCCTGACTCACTTTGCGGAGGCTGTGGTCAACATGCCCCCCGCCCACTCTACTCCTGCTCACAGTGGTGGGATCGTGCCAGCTGTCAAGTATCAGGAGCCCGCGAGACCTTGAAAGCGATGCCATTGATGCTGGTTCCCTTAAGGAAAAACTTCCAAGAGGCTTGGTACCCGCATGGTTTGGACCAAAGCCATTCTTCTCTGGGAGCGTAACTGACTG
The DNA here is from genome assembly GCF_026419965.1 of Kogia breviceps. Classification (NCBI taxonomy): domain Eukaryota; kingdom Metazoa; phylum Chordata; class Mammalia; order Artiodactyla; family Physeteridae; genus Kogia; species Kogia breviceps. The sequence goes on from NC_081311.1 coordinate 8,529,841, forward strand.
GGACTCAGCATCTCCACAGCAGACAGCATGTGTTTTCCTCCGTGGTCCTCACGCCTGGCACAGCAGCTAGCACTCAGCAGACACCCCGTGAGTGGCTGTGGATGGAGAGTGGGCATTTATCCAAGGCCAGGTCATTGTACAAGAGCATCCTAGCTCTGCCACCGTGGAACCTCCACCAAGTTACTGCCCTTCCTGGAGCTTCACGCTCCCTCCCTTTCCGAATGAGAAGACTGTGCTGGATGACCCAGGCCACCCCCAGCACTCGAGCTCCGTTTCATGAAGAAAATCCACACTGTGAACAGAAACCACCCGAATCCGTCATACTAAGTGACTGACGCACCATGGTGACCTTCTTACCCCGGATATGCTGAGACACTCCTCAGACCCTGAAAGCCTTGGGAAATCGTTAACTGTTCGTTCTTGCTGCATAGATACATGGCTAGAGTTTTTTCCTGGTGCATCGTTTTTGTAGAGAAAGGTGGCTGCTGACCCATCAACTATGGGCATCAGCCTTGAGTATCACTGAATTCAAACAAGGTCAAGACTGGGAATTGTCCTTTGGACTTAGCAACCCGAAGTCATTGATGATATAAATGAAAACCACTTCAGCATACATAATCATAGTAAATGTGAAGTTGACCTTCGCACATTAAATTAATTCATGCTGTGGCACAAACGAGTCTATTAGGTCGGTGCCCTTGACCCAAAGATGGCTCTTCTTATTCACTTCTGTTTGTCTGCAGGATCAACAGGACAAGAGCAATCTCAGGGCGACCTGCCCTGCCTTTTCTGAGCAGGACTTTCTGTTGTAGCTATCTTCTCCCTGTCTCCCCATAGCCTGTCGGGTCTCTTTTAGTTCAGGGGTCTCTGCTCTGAAAGAGCTACACCCAGGAGGCTCATCAGCACAGAAGCTGACTCAGATGATGGCAAGATCCTGGACCTTGAGCTGGAGTCAGATGATGTGATAGGATGAGACTTTGGGGGGAGGAAGTGGGTGGGTTTGTTACATGAGGGATGGATGTGAATTTCTGTGGCCTGAGGCAGGCTGTGGTGGATTACATTTCCAAAGATGGCTGCCACAATATCTCACCTCCTACACGATCATGTGACATGTGACTTGCCCCTTCCCCCTGTCAAGAGATGGAGTCTGTTTCCACTCCCCTTGGGTCTGGACAAGCCTTGTGAATAAAAAGTGGCAGGTGATGCTGTGTGACTTCCAAGGTTAAATCACGAAATGTCTTTGTGGCTTCTCCTTTGTTTCTGGGTCTGTTTCTTCTTGGAACCCAGCCACCAGCACCCAGCTGCAAGGAAGCCCAAAGAGCAACACAGAGAGAATCAAGGCACACGGCCAACAGCTCTGAACTCCTCGCCATGGAAGTAAGGCCATTTTGGACATTCACGCCATCGTGGTGCTCCAGCCAACACCATAGGAAGCACAGTGATCCCTCAGCAACCCACGGAACCATGAGAAATAATCAACTTAAGCCATTACATTTGCCGTGGTTTGTTTTTCAGCAATAGATAATTGAAACAAGGTTTGATCTAAATAAGGGCTACACACGTGTTCATTGTGCCATATGTTCAACTTTCCTGTCTATTAAAGATTTTCAAAATAAAAAGTTGAGAAAAATTCTTAATTTAAAAGTCTCATCTACAAGAAGAAATCGTAAACAACAGAAAACACTGTGGGATAAGATAAAAAGATGTACCCAGAATTTCCAGAAATTCTGGAAAAAGAGAGGGGAGGGGGATCTCTGGGACTCTTTCTATACGATACCAGATATCTAGAAGCAAATATCTGGGTGAAAAGGAAAATTAAGTCTATATTTCACAGATGCTCTCTCTGTCCACTTAATATCACATGACTATTTCAAATATCCAGATGTTCATCCCATCGTTCTAGCCACATATAGCAGAGGCATTCAACCATACAGGTTGGAGGAGAGAGGAATTTTGGTTTCTCCAAACAGCCAAATATCCATATTGTAAGCTATGACAACATCCAGATATGTGGTAGGTCTGAAAATAAAGGATTGGTTGACTAAGCAATAGCACATGAGAGTACATATATGGACCACTCAGCAGCCATCAAGAGTGGTGGAGAAGTACACTGGGTTTCTTATGGGGCAAGATATTCCCGAAGTTCCAAATTGGTCAGTGCAAAAAGTGAGCTATAAATCAGTATGCACAGCGTGATCTCATTTTGTATGAAAAATATACTTGTTTACAATGTGCTTAGGAAAAGTCCGGAATGCAATACACCAGAATGGAACACAGTAGTAGTTATTGCTACTCTAGCTGATAGAGTAACAATAATTTTTATTGTCTTCTGTATACTTATTGGTATTTTTGTAATTTTTTAATAGCAAACATGAGTTATCTAAGTAAGTAAATTAATAAATAGGGTAAATCTTTTGCAACATATTCATATTAATGTAAGTTCCTCTTTTAACTTCCCCTGAGTACCTGTCCTTCTCTCTAGGTGGCCTACATTAACAGTTTGCTTGAGGGAAGATGAGAATTTGTTACAAAAGAAGATTACATTTCAATTCTGACACTCAAAATAGAACTTTGCAACAGAGCAATGTGCGTGAGAACTAGGCTTTGTTAGAGGGAAAAAATTGTCTTAGTTCCTTGGCCCCCATTTAGCCAACCTGAGTGGGCTGTGCCCTAGAGTTTGGGGTTAAAAAAGCCCAGGCAAGGGCTTCCCTCGTGGCGCAGTGGTTGAGAATCCGCCTGCCGATGCAGGGGACGCGGGTTCGTGCCCCAGTCCGGGAAGATCCCACATGCCGCAGAGCGGCTGGGTCCGTGAGCCATGGCCACTGCGCCTGCGCGTCCGGAGCTTGTGCTCCGCAACGGGAGAGGCCACAGCAGTGAGAGGCCCGCGTACTGCAAAAAAAAAAAAAAAAAGGCAAAGCAAAGCCCATGACTCACAGAAGCAATCAATGCTGAAAGAAAGGGAAAAACGTATTTCTACCCACCCTTCCGTCCTGGCCACCAGGTGAAGCCCTGAAGCTCAAGATTGGATCTGAGCGCCGTTGTTTTCGGAGACTCTGCCTCATCTCCTGCTATTGATCAGGGCAAGGTCCGTTGGAAAGGTCGGGGCGGGCAGCATCTGACAGTCAACACTGTCTCCAGGTCACTGGTACCTGGTATTTTGGTCTCTCACCTGGTTACCTGCGACCACCTCTGACCAGCCTTGCACCTCCGGTTCCTCTCGGGCACGATCACAACTGCACTTTACCCCAAAGACTTCCTCCCAGCATCTCACCTGGGTAATGGCAGAGGAGGCCTCCTATCACCCGGGTAACGGCAGAGGAGGCCTCCTATCACCCGGGTAATGGCAGAGGAGGCCTCCTATCACCCAGCAGTGATACCCACCTTCGCCTGGTGGTCCAGGCCCTCACGCTGTGTCATTGGGTCTTCCCTCCACCCTGCCGTCTCCTCACCCTCCCACCATGAACCTGCGAGAACCTCTGCTCCGTTCATTCTGGCCTCCTTGCTCTCCATCCTGCTGGCCTCTGCCCATGGAAGCCACCAGCCTCCCTTTTTAGCTGTCTGAATCCTGCACACCCTTCTCTGACCGCTCCAGTCCTGTCCCCCACTTCCTCAGCTCACAGATGACATCTGACCCTGCCCTTCTTGCCTCGGGCCCTGTGACCAGTCACAGGTTCACTGGAGGCGCCCGTGATAGATGGCCTTGTTTGAGCCTCTCCCTTTCCTTTGAGCCTCTCCCTTCCTTATCTGTCCGACTTTTCTCCCTGATGTCTGAAGGCAGTTTTCTGACCGTCCTCCCAAATGGAAAAGTCATCTTTCTCCTTTGAACTCCCACAGCATTTTACACCCCACTTAGGGCACACACGTTAAAGAATAAGTACAGGTGAAGTACTTGCCTGGATGATAGTAAGTGCTCACTAGGCATTAGTTACTGTTATTGATATTATTATTATTCCCTTACTAGAATTCATCATAAACATATTTCAGTTGCCTTATTCAACAGGCATTCATTCATTATTTCACAAACATTTATTCAGCACCTACTGAGTAAGGCTTACAACTCCTGGTGGCAACACTGCTGCCTGAATAATCTTTGCTCCTCCTGTAGCACCAAAACCACACTGAGGCAAGTGGTAAGCGTTCAGTGATTACCCAATGGATGTGTGAATCAATAGATATCTCTGACTTCCCACCTAACTTATATCTAAAGTGTATATGGCTCTATAACCCAACTAAATGTCAGGGGTCCAAGGGGTCCAACCTCGACATTGTCACATCCAACAACCAAAAGTAACTCCAATCTTTATTTGAATGTCTCACATAACATTAAAGGAAATCTATATTATTACTCATAGTGATGCTTCTTTACAGGCTCTCTGTTCTTGCTCTCCAAGCCTCGCAGGCTCTGCAGATGCTCCAAAACTTTTGATACTCTTTCTCTCTTCTCCCAGTTTCCACCCTGACCAAGCTCTCCTCTTTCCTTTTCTCTGTATTTCCTTTTGATTTATTCTTTTCTGTTGTTTGTTTGTTTTTCTTTGCCCTGCTAAGCAAGGCTGCTACACTTTTCCTTTAAAAGGGAAAGACTGCTAGTCTGAGGATAAGGATTCTATTTTGCTTCCTTTAGAATCATAAGGCCTCTGAACATGGCAAGAGCTCAAAATGTTGATGTTTGCCACCGCTGATAATTGAACTATCTAGCCATCAAGATCCTGTCCTGTGGAAAATCTCAACTTTTATTTTAATGAAATACAAGGCTGTGGTTATTTTTAAGTGCCTCTAAAGCAACTTGATAGAGGCATGTGACAAAATAAGTAGGATGAAGTCTCAGGAAACCTAGTTGGACTGCTAAAGTAAACCTTTTTAAAATAAATAAATAAAATGATTTATAATTTTTAAAAAACAGGCCACCAAGTTGCTTTGTTGATGCATGTATTTCCAGGATGCTGCTGGTTGTGTATCAGTGTGGCTTGCTTCATTGGAAACAGCCCAAGACCACCTGTACTGGGGAGTTAACGTGATGTCTTACAGTAAAAAGACCCAGATATAACACATGGACATCAAAGGGAGTGTATTCTAAGGATGGGTTACTTGTCTGCAAGGTGATATTATTTCTGATACTTTAGAACCCACTTTTAGGTTTTTCCACTCAGACATTCTACAAAAATTTCTTTTCCTTTTGTTTTTAATTTAAATTTTTACCACTTTAAGGATATTCAAAGCGTGTAACACATTGAGTACTGTTCCAAAGAAAAGCAGAATGAAAGCTCCTTGGATTCAGAGACTCTGTCTGTCTCGTTGACCACAGTTTCCCGCACCTACAACACACCCTGGAAACTGTATGTGTACATGGAGAAAACTGGCTCCAAAGTAGGGAAATGTTTAAAACTTTAAAAACGCAAAGCAAAAGAAGCCAAAAATTCGGACTTTTCAAGTCACAGAATTCTCTAATCGATGAGAAGCGACAGTAAAGATCAGAATGATTTTTTCAATTGTATTTTTGAAAATGAAGCTATTATTGATCCAAAACTACTGAAATAAGAGGCTGAAAGGAGAAGCTGAATAACAGCAAAAGAACGCTCTCTAACCTTCGTGTGCCAGACACCGTTCTAAGCGCTGTCACAGATCAGCTGTCACAGGTCAGCTCAGTTAGTCCTCCTAGCAATGCCCACCATGCTCATTTCAGTAGGTGAGCAACGGGGCCACAGAAAGGCTCACTCACTGGGCCAGTTTGCACAGCTAGATAGTGGGGAAGCTGGATTCGAACCCCGGAATCTGCTCCAGAGACCGGGCTCCCCCACCACTGCACCACACTCCCACGACTGCACCCCGTGGAAGCTGCCGAAGACTGAGTGGGCTCCCTGGACCAAGACTCAGCTCCTTGGGGCCACAGCCCTGTGAGTACGTGAGCAGGAACATTCTAGAGGAAATTCAGACATTGCGTGGGAGGAGGCAGGTTTGAACTAAATTACAGTTTCTTTCAACACTGAGATCCACAATTCTAAGAAGGCCGGTGTCTGATTTCTCTAACATATTGTATCTAAATTCACGTTCTCCTTCAGTGCATCCAGTATGCTTGGGTTTACACGAGTGAGTCCATAAAACTGGCTAATACGTTTGGAGGGGAGGGAAGGAAATGGATTCACCCAGATGAATATCTGCAGGGAGCAACATTTGCCAGATAGCTGCCAAGCTTCCAAATTAACCAAGACCCCAGAGGTTAACTCAGGAGGAGCGCTCTGACACCCCAAGAGAATACCAGCCCAAACAACTAACAGCTGCTCTGATAAGAACATGACAGAACCCCTCCAAAGTCTGAAGAAACGAACTTGCCCGGGCGGAGAAAAAAACCTTGCTGGGCGACTTAGGAAGGCTTTGGTGATCCCAGATGCTTTTCCTTGGGTTCCTTGGCCCAACCCATAAAACTTTCCAAGCTGCGTTTGTGTTAACCTGTTCCTGATGTGCTCCAATAAGTGTGCTTTCGACAACGTTGTTAACATAAGGCCAGATCTGTAATCCAGCATGGACAATTAAGCCCACAATTTTTGTATAAATGCAAAATCCCTCACTGTGAATTATTTAATTAATGCTCTCCAGTTCATTTAATAGAGCTCTTTCAGAGGCCATTTCACTCACAGAAAACTAATTTCATTCTCCGGGTTGATTTAATTAGATCGTATGATATATGGATGGTATTGCTAATTCAGCGACTCCGGACGCCGTGCCTGGGCTCCTTGTCCCTACTGTCGGCAATCTGTCAGCCCCATTTTTAACAGTATTGAAAAATTCAGGCTTTATTATTGCTCGTTCACTCTTTCTCTCCCATCAGGAGGAAAGTAATGAGCTTTTCTTCTTACGAGAGCCGGCAGAGAGCGTGGTACCCTCAGTGCTTCAGGCATGAGGCAGTATTAACAGGACTGATTCATGAGTTAAGTTTCCAACTGCTCCTGGCTATTAGCACTCAGTCCTTTGCTGTCATTTAGTTAAAAAGACTCTTCGGTTAATTCACTCTTTTAATGAGACGGTGCTATTCAACTAATGTATTTTACTGTATGAAAGGTCACACCAGGAACCAAAACAGATTGGAGGGAATGTAGCAAGAAGCCTGGCTGTCAAGAAACAATTCAAGCCTCCGAGGCATTTAGCAGCCCCCGCGTCTGTAATAAGCTACGGAACTGATGGGCCAGCATTCACCTCCAGAGTTGAGCTCCATAAATCAAGGCTAAAGAGAAGGCAGATTAATCAGAGGCTCAGACAAAAAGAGCACGTGTTTCATTACCCATATAATCACCAACATGATTGCCAGACAAGCTGAGGAACTGGATGCGGGGCTGGAAAAATATAGTCGAAGAGAGCGCGGGCACTCAGCTCTGTTTAGCTGCAAGCACTAAATCTTTTCATTAAGGCCCCGTTGCCTCCGTTTCCTGAGCTGCCGCGCGGGGTGCGGGGCAGAGAAGAGGAGGACGGAGGGGGCGTAAGCTTGGAGGGGGGGCGTGGTCGGCGGGAGAAGGCTGGGCCGGGGCGGTGGGGGGGGGCGGCGGAGGCAGCTTCCACCTCCTCCGCATAGGACGAGGGTGCAAGTTGTTGACAAAAGTGTCCATGCGTCAGACCTGATGGGAGGCTCCAGGCCCATCCTCCTGGAAGCTGGTGGACCAGGATCACAGGAGCAGATCCACAGCTCTCATTCAGCGCTTCAAACACACACACACACACACACACACACACACACACACACACACACACATTTCTGAGGTGGTGGGTGTGAGACTGCTGACACCTCCTCAGACTTCTGTTGTCTGATGTCATCCTGCCAGCCTACATTGGCAAAAAGGCTCTGCATAGGTGTTGTTTATTTGGGATTCCTAAAGCCACCTCCCACCCAAGGCCTCCGGGCCACATTAACTTCTGGGGGGATAAATGAGATGACTGGGCATTGTGAGCTGCCGGTCTCCAGCTTCCCTCGCAGTGATTTGCAGATCAAGTTCGCGGTTTCCAAAGTAAGCAGATCATAAGAAGCTGCCCTCCCCTGGCACGGGACCCACCCCTCCTGCTCAGATATCTCTGTACACTTCACCCATGTGATTCCTGTTCTTGGGAAGCAGAGCAACGAGGGCCCCGGGTGGGGATGAGGGATGAGGGGGCGAGTAAGGATATTTCCTTTAGAACTCGAGTTTCCTCCAAGTGAACGAGTCATGCCAATTTGGAATTCCTCCAGCTCTCCAAAACAGGGAAACCGTATGCTTAATTACGAAACATCTGTTGCCGAGAGCACGTCTACGCTTTTGCGCAGCTCCGATCTCGCGGTCTGAATTTTAAAATCTGTCAGCAAGGGATCGCCAAAGCTCTGGGAGCAAAGAACTTCTCATGTTAACCTCTGAACCAGATAATCTAACTGTAATCCATTCAGAACTAATCAAACATTTACAGAACCGCACCGGCAGGCCGGCAAACAATTCGTCATCTTCACGCCCTCATTACCTTGCACCCTCTCAATCTACGCATGCAAATGAAGCGAGGGGGCTGACGTCGCGACCGTGGACAGAAATTATAAACAAATATTCATCCATTATGCTGCTGAAATTTAACAGCTGAAGTACTAAAAGTAGCTGAACTTCAAGCCCTGGATATCAATTATTTATGAACCTAAAACTGACAGGACTGTGTAGGTGAATTAGCTGCATATGTCAAGCTTTGTTATAAATCCCAACCTACTGTAAAACTCCTTTTCATAGAATGTATGTACAAGGCTGACAATATATCAACAGCGCGGCATTAATAATTTAGAAGAATGGCACGGGAGAGAACAACTTGCTAACTGTGCTCTGCTCCGTAGTTGATATTACAAATAAAAAAGCCAAATAAAATGAATTTCCCATAAACAGAGAATCAAATAAAGCATTTTCTCCATAATTTTATTTTCAATTTTCAAAAACATACCGGTTGATACTTTCATGTTTCGGTACCTTAAGCATCAGCTTAAGTTATCTTAATTTCCGTCTTTTTTTTTTTCCCCAAGGAGATGGAGGGGAAATTTCTAATCCAGTGGTGCACGGAAGGTCTCCTTCTCTTTCTTATTTTTATGACAAGCTAAGTTCAGGAAGGAAGAGGAACTGCAGCCTGCATATACTGCTGTTGGCCATAGTGAAATTGTTTGCTATTGTTTGCCAAGGAAACAATATGGTAAAAAACATGCCCATAAACAATATGGTAAAAAAAAAAAAAAAAAAAAAAAAAAAGTGCTGCACAGTAATAAAGATGGTTAACTGAGACTCTTTCTCTGGGAAATGTTAGGATTTTCCTAATTGTCACTCTCTATTCTGAAACGCAGAGTTGGAAGCAGTTGTGAAATCTCAGTGCCTCGCTTGATTTGCACGGTGCAGATATTCCTCTGCAGGGCTCCAGCGTGACGATGCTAAAGGGGGAGCAGTGACAGAATTCTCCCGGATGAAACGGTGCCCGGCATGGCCCCGCCTCCACCCCATGTGCCTCTGACTCATCTCCAGCCTTAACCTTTGCAATCATTATTAGACGGGTGGTGCTCAATTACAGGGACTCTTTGTCACTGCTAATGACTTCTCCCTGTCCATCTTCTCCCGACTCGGGATATTTATGGCTCTCTCACCACATTTGTCACCTCTGGCCAGTGAGGAGGCATCTCTCAGTGTGAGGGGAACTTCAGAGCACATTCTGGGTCCTGGCCTCCTTCGAATGAAGACACGGGAAACACTTCCTCTCCTCCCATCTCCCGCTCTCCACATACTTGTCCTCCAGGTCGGATGAACTGAGAGCTTCCATCTCTACACCCCTTCTTGCATCTCTGCTGGTGGGGCCATCCTCACTCCTTCCCAGCGTGAGGCCCCTTCTGAGACCCGGTAACCCTGGCCAGGGGAGCCGCCGTGAGCCTGAGCACACATTAGGCACCAGTAGGTGGCCCGTTCTATCCCCTGACTTAACTCCCATCCAGATGCCAAACAAATAAGGAACAGCAGCCAGAGGCCCCAGAGCGCCCCTCATTTGCGCAAGGCCAAGGTGAAAACTAAACATTTCTACCAGCTCACAGCCCGAAGGCACAGGCCAAGCTTTAAAATCTCCCGGCAACAGACAGATTATCTGGGTCTCCACCATGGAGGCCAGGCTTGTGTCAGGCGGAAATTTCTGCTGGAGACAGACAAGCACCTTCTGAAGTCTCCCCGGCAAGGCCTGTCCTGACACTTGCTGATGCCAATCCTTTTCTTCCTCTGCAGCCTTTCAGGGCATCGTTAAGCTTTCCAAGTTCTCCCAAATGGCGTTAGTAGAGGGAACCCTAGCAAGGAATCATTTCTTTTTATGCTACGTGAAACCGCACTCTGCAAAGTACCTGCTTAGGCAACCTGCTTGGGTCATGGAAATTCTCATTCGTGAAGGTTTGTTCTGCCCCATAGAAAGACAGCAGCCCTGTCCTTTCTTTTTAACCTCGATGTCAATGATTTGGGGAAAGCACTATCTCTTCATGGGTCTTGGACTGGCCCAAGCCGTCTTCCACCACCACCACTCTTCCCTGACAGACACGCTCAGTTGATTGTGTCCAAGGCAAGAGAAATCTCCCTGTCCCTTTACGAGTGAATTCCTGAGTCCAAAGTGGCAGAAATGGGAGGGAGGCAATGGTGCGACTGGGTTGGAGTTGGACAATTCTGCTCCCGTGAAAAATGACTCTGGAAAGCTAATTGATTAGAATGGGTAGGAAATACTTGCTGTTATTCAAAGGACTGTGAAGGTAGCCTCGCATGTTTCTAGTTTTATGAAATGCTAAAATATTTACACTCTTTTTACTTCAGTCAGGGGGAAATCATTTGGATCTGTTTAAAAGGGAAAAGAATTAGGAGAGCTGACATTTCCGGGAGAAACAACACTCGTGCATGCAAGCGGAATTTAAATGAGAACCTGCGGACGGTTCTGACAAAACAGGCTTTCATTCCAACGTGTGGATGGCTGCAGAACCAGACCAACCTCCGGAAGCCCAGAAAGGACGAGAGCTCCGACTCTCTGGGGTCAGGGGCTGTTGGCTTTTGTTGCATTTTCTGGGGTTAAATATTTTGAGGATTTAAAAAGAGCATCTATTTCTTTTCTGTCTATGATTCCCTTCAGATCATACCTTTTTCCCCTTCCACGCTTCATGCAGCACAAGGGTAAGAGAGGAGGTGTCGGCTTATTCCCAAGAACAGCTAAAAGCATCACAGGAGTTATGGGCACTGTGTTCTATGAAGGAGGAAAACATATATATTGGGTCTTATAGTTCTTGCTTCAATTACTTAGTAATTTCTTAAGCAACCTCAGGGTGGGCTTTTAAGAGGTGGGTTTGAGGGAGGCCTGTGGAGACTCTCTCCCCAGGTATTACTATTCACACCTGTTGGAGTGGAAGCAGAGAACCCTTTCCACGTTAACCCTGCCCAGAGAGGCTGCCAGGACAAGAGGGCACGTCCAGGGCACCTGGCCCCGGGCTTGCCTCTGTCTGTGATTTTTGTGATTTTGAAAAACATCCAAAGACTCTTCACAGTGACATTCTGCACAATAGTCAAAAGGTGGAAACAGCCCAAATAGCCACTGACTGATAAATGAATAAAGAAATGTGGTAGATCCATATAATGGAATATTCTTTGGCTGTAAGATGGAATGAATCACTGACACATGCTGTAACATGGATGAACCTTGGAAACATTGTGCTAAATTAAAGAAGCCAGACACCAAAGGTCACCTGCTGTATGATCCCGTTTTCCAGAACAGGCAAATGCATAGAGACAGAACACAGATCGGTGGTTGCCAGGTGCCGGAGGTGAGAGGAGAGGCAGGAAATGGGAGTGATGGCTTAATGGGTGTGGAGTTTTATCTAGAGATGGTGAGAATATTTTAGAACTAGACTGAGGTTTTGTGAATGTACTAAATGCCGTTGAATTGTTCACATTAAAATGGTTAATGTTATGTTCTGTAAATTTCACCTCAAAGAGAATTTTTTTAAGTATCATCAACTGTGGTTATTTAAGTGTGTGGAGAGACCTAAGCTCAAGGTCAGGTCCCCGTGGTGATCACTCAAGAGCCACCGTTCTGCAAATAAAGCGCGAGCCCGCGCGTGGGCTGGGCGCAAGCCGCCCAGGCTTTGGTGAGGCTCACACCACATTTTTTTGTCTCCTCGCCTGCTGGTGGCCGTGCGGGTCGTTTCCACCTTTCGGCTGTTGTGAATGGTGTTGCAATGGACGGTCTCTTCACGTGTTCTGTGTGCCGGGTCAGCCCCTTAGCTGTCAAGGAGCAGACGTTCTCAGCTGACCTAAAGCAAAGCGGGCAAGAACACACCTGGCCTTGAGGATGGCGAGGGCAGCAAGGGCACCCCCTGCCTTTGTGGGGACGGTGCACAGCTCGAGAACGGAAGGCCGTTCAGGTCACATCTAAGCTTGAGCCACCGGAACCTGCTTTCCTCAGAGATGACACCTCTCGCTCCCGACTCGAGGCCTCGGCCACTGGAGCAACCTGGCCTAATGACACCTCCTCTCCCGGACGGTTCTCCCTCCTCATCCACGGGATCCCGGCTGCCTCTGGCTTCTGCTTCTCCTGGCCTCCCATCCTCCATGGCCACACTCTCTGCCTTGTCTCTGTTTCTCCGTTTCTGTGCTCTACAATGAGCCATTAGCCCACTGTTCTCTGTGTAGCTTCAAGTCCAACCTCCGTCTTAGGCCCAGACACGTTCATCCATTGCTACCATCTCTGCTGGGGAAGGCCGTCACGTCAGCGGAATAACAGGCCTACGTCCCGGGGGCCTGGCCAGTGTAGCAGACGCCTCTCGGGGCAGCTTCTCCCTCAGCACTGCCTCGGTTCCACCGCGCCCTGCTGGTTGTACAGAGTCAGATGGTCCATGGAAAATGTGCTGATTTGCGTGCTGCCTTTTTCTAAGCCTGTGGTTGTGCAGTGGCCAGAACTCTGAACGCCCGTCCTAAACTGAAGGAGGCGTAGAAATAGCTGCCCGGTATCCTGCAGGCTGGGTCGGGTGACTTCGGTCACTTTACTTTGTCAGCCGCTGTCTTGGAGAAAAACCAAGGCCCCGAGCTTCCCGTTTTGCCAGCCTGCTGCAGGGCGGCCGCAGGGAGAGAGAGTTCATCGGGGACGTTTGACTGGGGACTTTCAAGCGACAGAAACCCAAGCAGACCTTCCTGGGGCAAAGTGGAGGAGGTGTTGGCTCCCACAGACAAAGGAAACATTGCAGAGAGAAGCAGCCAGCCCTCAGAGACAAGCTCTCATTCCCTCTCGGCTTCTCTCCGCACGAGGACCAGCCTACTTTTTCTCCTTACAGCTCCGTTTTCCCCAAATAGTTGGAAACATGACCACTGAATCCTCTTAAGTTCTACTTCCACAAAAGAGACACCACCCTGAAGGTCTCTGAAAACCCAGGGGAAACACCCACCAGCCCAGCTGGGTCAGGTGCCCACACCTAGACTTAGCAGCCATGGCTGGGGGCAGGCTCATTGGACAAGAAAGACTATTCTAGAAGAAGGATGCTTCTTTGGGCTTCGGAGCTGGACTGCCTGGTTCACATCCTAGCTTCACAGCTTATAAGCTGTGTGACCTTGGCAAGTTTCTTAACCTCTCTGTGCCTCAAGTTCCTCATCTATAAGATGGAGATGAAAATGGGACCTGACATGGGGTTATCAAGAGGATTAAGTCATCATCATGTGTAAAGTGCTTAGAACAGCACCTGGCACATGGTGAGAGCTCCTCATTGATTGTTTCATTGACTAGAATCTTAGAAGGTAAGTGAGGCAAGTAGAATGGAGGAGGTATTCCCAGGGAATCACGATGTACCAGAGCCAGGAGACAAGATGAGAAGAGGCCTTCAGAGACGTGCGGGAGGTGCCACGGGGTCGGAGTTCAGGCCTGACAGGTGGAGGAGGGACTGCCTCGGATCGGCTGGGGCGTGGCTGGAGCACAGAGGGCCTCCAGTTCTCCCTGACGAGCCACCGGGCTCCACCTCCATCTCTGGGAGGACCCTTGAGGCTCCCTGAGGGCCAAGCCCCTCCACTCCCTTCCTTCCCGCTTCACCCGGCCAGGAAGGCCTCCGATGCCCACCCAGCACCCCGGCGCTACAGGCTGACCATCTCCCAGCAGCGAGGGAAAAACTGGGATGATTTCCTGGGAAACTGATGCTGAGGGAAGCTCTGTGGGCAGGAGGCTCCTGGAGAGTTCTGTCACCTCCCACGTGGCCAGGAGTGGCCACGGCTAGTGATCCTCTCATCAGGACCAAGGCCTCAGCCAGTCCCAGGGCGGCTGTGGAGTCGCCCCAAGTTGAGCTCAGGGAATTGGGCCTTTCTACCTGCTCATCAACCAGTCATCGGAGGGCGAAACCTTGGGACTCACAGTCCAAGCACATTTCCCAGCTTCAACGGTGAGCTGTCGGCAGCCACCACCCCGCAGCAGCTGGGGAAACACAGCCTCGGCCAGAAGGGAGGGCTCTGGGCAGCCCAGCCCAGCCTCTACTACTACACCTTTATCTAGATCGGGGCTCAGCAAACGTTTTCTTAAAGGGCCAGATAAGAATTATTTTAGGCTCTGCAAGCCAAAAGGGAAAATCAGGTACTCCTATAACCATTATAAAATGTAAAAACTACTCTGATGAGCAGAACAAGCAGCGGGCCAGACCTGGCTGGCCTCTGAGCTGTAGCCTGAAGACCCCTGACCTGGCTCTGTGTCGTCCACTGTGGTTGTCACTAGGGGTGGCAATTAAGGCAATGTGCTAACTAACCTCTTAAAGCCTCAGTTTCCTCGACTGTGAAATGGGCGTACTACCCTATCCCTGATGGTGTGTATTTTTTTTATACTTTCTTGGCCGCACCGCACAGCATGTGGGATCTTATTTCCCCGACCAGAGATCGAAGCCGCGTCCCTTGCATTAGAAGAGCAGAGTCTTAACCACTGGACCACCAGGGAAATCTCCCTTATGGTGTGTATTAAACAAGGGAAGAGAGAAAGAGCACATCACCCAGTGTCTGGACATAATTCTAGCCCTCCCATCTCTTCCCCTATCTCTTCCTATGGCCAAGTTCTCCTATGCCTTGTTCAGCTTCTTGTAGCCAAGAACTCTTTATCCAGTGAATAAATGATTCCATGGCTTGTTAAAGAGCCAATGGAACCGATTCTTCACCGTTTGCGGGGAAGCCAATGTGCTCTCAGAGCAGCCTGGGTACGGGGTTGCTGTGGATGCCCTGCTCCCAGGAGCCCCCCAGCCTCCCAACGCTGCACAGCCCCTTCCGTGTGTGGCTCCTGCTGGGCCTCGAATGCCTTGGGGTGCATTTGTACACAGTAAAGACCGTTAAATATACTTAGATAATAAATGGAGCTACCAATACTACTCTACATGCTGGACACTCAGTGAGTTCGTTCTGAATACGCTGCAGACAATTAAATTTACAAACCATTTCCAACTCATGTACAGCCAGTCCGTAAGGCCGGTAAACTTTACTTTCTCTCCCTCCTCCCTCACCTGGGAGTGTGGAAAATGGTTCTGAGGGAACTTTGCTCTCTGGGGTTTTAAATGGCAGATCACACCCACCACCATGAGAAGAAAGCTGGCATTTAATGATGTCTATAAAGTACTCAGGGCAAAGTCACCCCTCCTTTATTGAGGGGCTATGGACCAGGAATAAGAAGCTGCTGGAAAAAGCTATGAAGCAGGTTTCTACTATTATGATCAATATCTGTGAACTGAGCACCTACTCTGTGCTGAATTCTGGGTATCCTCATCTCACGAGGAGGAAACTTTGGCCTCTTTGCTTCCTCAGGTAGTTGAGTTAAAGTTGAGTTGAGTTAAAGGACCGACACCACCACTCCCATGACCCTGACGGGCTCAGGTCACAGGCTTGTGTCAAGAGATGTGATCATCTTGTTAACCACTCACACAGCCGTAAGACAACCCCAAGAGACAGGCAGTACTGCCCTCGCTTCCCATGTTGAGAACACTGAGGGCCAGGGCATAAGTAACTGGCCCAAGGCCATGCAGAAATGACTTCAGAGAAGTCAGAATTTAAACCCCAAACTCCCTCATTTGAAGGCCAAGTCCTTCCCACTATACTTCGCTGCCTCAAGAAGTGAGTGTTAAACCCCAAAGAAGGCTGAGAACTGGGTAAAGTTCTGGAATTTGAGTAACGGGAAAGCTGCCTCGGTGCTGAAACTAAAGTAGTGCACACAGTAAAAGGGGTGGTGAGTGTGGGCGTATGTGACAGGGTTGAGGTTCCAGTTTCCACTAAGCTTTTCCCTATGAAAACATAGGGTTGGCCCAACCTAGCACTATACCTTCCAAGGAAACCCCACAGAGAACATCACTGGCCCTACAGCTGACAAGTGTCCCAGGCTCAGTGTCCTATTTTCAAATGAGGCATCAAATGCTCTAGACAAAAGGATTCTTCCTCCTCTGACACTGTGGATTCTGTAATGATAGTTTCTTGACCATATCACGGCGTCATTTCCAACAGTGTAAGTAAATGATCCTATTTACACAGCTAGTCACTTATTCACTCAATAACCATTGATTGTACACCTATTATGTGGTTGACAGTCCACTAGACACTGGGATACAAAGAGAAGTAAAGTAACATTTCTGTCCTCATGGAGCTCAAACTCTAAATGGAGATAGATATAGATATTCCAGTCTACTAGGCTACATTGGGGATGCAGAGACAAGGAAGTGAATTAACAGTTCTCTTTGAAAAGAAAAGGACCAAAGAATTAACTGCTGGCATCTGCCTTGGCAGAAGCAGCAGTGCTCAACAAATATTCCATCAGCTTCTCCACATTTCCCAGCCACCTCTGCAGTTAGGAAGGGTCAGGTGACCAGTTCTAGCCAAACGTGTCACTTTTGGGCTGAAGCCTAGAAGAGCCAGTAGGCAACCTTCTGTCTGTCCCTGCTGCTATGGCAACCACACATTCCTGGCAATGGCACCGCAGTTACCTTGGGTCCCTGAGTGACTATGTGGAACAGAGCCCTTTGATGATCCACAATGGACAGAGAGAGAAATGAACCTGTGTCATGTTAAAGCCTATGAGATTTGGGGTCATTTGTTACTGCACATTATCCAGCCTATCCTGACCAATACAGATGGATTAGAAGCCAAATCACTTTCTGGACAGGAACTGATTTCTCTACCTAAAAAGATACGATATGGTTTTAATTAACCTTTTTTCTATATACTGTCTCAAAAAAACTTAGACTTCACATTTTAAGATCAGTGCGCTCCCAAGCCAATTTCCATTTCCTACAAATTTGGAATTCATACCATTTTTCATGAATTTGTTTTCCAAAGTCTAGAGAAGCAAACCTCAGACAAAAAGAATTTTAAAGTGTAATTGGTAAGCTGAGAAAATAGTGGCATGGAAAATATCTACTTTTAGGAAACCAACAAAAGATAATGGAAATACAGAGGCTATGCGTTGTCCTGTTGCCATGGTGAATGCAAGGTCTAAATTGGTTCTGGATGATGTGATGGCAAGGACAGCCATGGCTGGTGAAATGTCAGCCTGCTAGCAACTGGTTCCGTCCCATCCACTGACCTGGAGGGCCAGGAGGTGCACACAGCAAGGAGAGGAGATTGAGGCATAAATCGGAAGTGAGTCCTGGGGTGGTGAACTAATTAACATAAGCTACTAGTTGAGTGAATAACCAACTCAGCTTCTCCAAGAAGACCAGGATCAAGATGGCGTGTTTCTCTGAAGCGTGGGCGTGCTAATCACCTCCTGATGAGGAAGACGCTTCCTCATCTTTGCTTCCTCATTAGTTGACCAGTTGAAGGACAGACATTCTCACCAACCCAATGGGAGGGGGAAGCAGAAGCAGAGTAAAGAGGGCTATAGGAGAGAAGGAATGAGAACGTGGAATTCAGCCAAATGTAATGCGATTTTTAATCCCTCTCACAAGTACTTGTATGAATGCATCAGGCTGACTGGTTACCAAATAGCAACTACCCAAATGTATTCAATTCCATTCAACCAGTTTTACTAAATGGCTACTCTGTGCCAGGACACAATGGTTATATAGAGTTGGAGATCAACTATAAACTAATTCAATAGAAAGAAGGAAACAAACTAAAATGTTAATAGTTATCTCTAAAAGGTTGAGTTATGGGAAATTTTTCTTCTCTTTGCTATTTTTTCTGTATTTGATAGGTTTTCTGTAATGGGGGGGTGAGTTACTTTTATAGTCAGAAAGTCATCATTTTAAAATAACGTGATAGGGCTTCCCTGGTGGCGCAGTGGTTGGGAGTCCGCCTGCCGATGCAGGGGACACGGGTTCGTGCCCCGGTCCGGGAAGATCCCACGTGCCGCGGAGCAGCCGGGCCCGTGAGCCGTGGCCGCTGAGCCTGCGCGTCCGGAGCCTGCGCTCCGCAACGGGAGAGGCCACAGCAGTGAGAGGCCCGCGTACCGCAAAAAATAAATAAATAAATAAATAAAATAACGTGATAATCAGCTGAACAGCCCTGGTGATCTAGGTGGGTGAGGTCTGGGGTCTGGTGGTCCCAGATCAGCTGTTCAAGTGTTGGAGAGATATCAGCCTTTGCAAAATATCACCGATATTCCTTAAGCCATTAAATACACTTTATGATTGCAATTGCTCGCTCTAAATTGCCTGTTTACACTGTTAATGACTTTTTTTGTGAACCACTGTTTACAAATAAGGCATTTCCTAGAATCTGCTAGCAATTAGGGACTTGTTCTGGCCTCCTAATGAAAAGTAAACATCGTTAATAATGCCTATCCTAGCTCATATTCATGTTGGTTTTGTGTCCTTTACTTTGGGGACAGAAAATAACAATCCTAAAAAACTGCATTTAGCCTACAGATAGTCCCTAGGCCCCGCACCGTGAGCTAATCTCAGAGCAGGGAGAAGAGGCGAGGAAGAGTTTTCCCTCCTCCTTCAAGTTGGGATTCATAAACAATGGCCCCCTGACAATGGCTTTTGCTAATTTAGCTATATATTTAGCTATTTAGTATACTCACACCAACCTCAAAGGCCAAATTAAAGGTGACTTGGACCAGGACCCACTGGCTACAGTTGTCTCAAACTGGGGTGGACAAACACCCTTAACCCTATCCTGCCCATTCTGTGCAGAAGTGGTGGGAATGCAGCACGTTCTGAAAAAGTAAGACATCTGATTAGGAGAGAAGCGAAAGTTAAGATGATAGAGCTACCCAAGAAAAAAGAAAGCCTATGTCCATACGAAGAATTGTATACGAACGCTCACAGCAGCTTTGTTTGTAATAGCCCCAAACTGGAGGCAAACCAAATGTCCATCCATAGGTGAATGAATGAGCAAAAAGTTTTATATGGGCTTCCCTGGTGGCGCAGTGGTTGAGAATCCGCCTGCCAATGCAGGGGACACGGGTTCGTGCCCCGGTCCGGGAAGATCCCACGTGCCGCGGAGCGGTTGGGCCCGTGAGCCATGGCCACTGAGCCTGTGCTTCCGGAGCCTGTGCTTCCGGAGCCTGCGCTCCACAACGGGAGAAGCCACCAAGAGTGTGAGGCCCACATACCGGAAAAAAAAAAAAGTTTTATATTCATACAATGGAATATTACTCAGCAAGAGACCTGAATGAGCTACTGATGTGCCCTACAGTATGGATTGCAAAATAATTATGCTGAATGAAAGAAACCAGACAGAAAAGAGCACATACTGTGTAATTCCCTTTTAATAAAATTCTAAAAAATGCAAGCTAATCTGGAAAGACAGAAAGCAGATAAGTGATTGCTGGGTGTGCAGGGAGAAGAGTAGGGGAAAGCGATGTTCATTATCTTGATGGCAGGCGTGGGCTGACAGGTGTACACGTATGTCAAAACTTAAACTTACAATTTGACACACATGTATGTCAAAAACTTATGCTTTGGGAGCAGTTTGTTGTATGTTGAGGATGCCTTAATAAGACTCTTTTTAAAAAACTAATGAACCACATGTTATCACATTTTCTTATAAAATTATAACTATAATTTTAATAATGAAAATCTTACCTTTAAAAATATTTTTTAAAATTAAAAATTAAAATAAAATAGAATGTGGTGAGGGAAAAAACTAATGTTCTTGCATATAGGATGAATCTCTTTTTTTTTTTTTTTTTTTTTTTATGCGGTACGCGGGCCTCTCACTGTTGTGGCCTCTCCCGTTGTGGAGCACAGGCTCCAGACGCGCAGGCTCAGCGGCCACGGCTCACGGGCCCAGCCGCTGTGCGGCATGTGGGATCTTCCCGGACCGGGGCACGAACCCGCATCCCCCGCATCGGCAGGCGGACCCCCAACCACTGCGCCACCAGGGAAGCCCAGGATGAATTTTTAATTATTATTCTGGCAGGGTGTTAGGTTCACATATTTTCTGTGTACGTTATATAATATTTTTTATGTATCATATATTTCATAATGCAATACATAAGAGAGATTCTGAGGGACAGAGGATAGATTGTGCAATGTGAGAAATGTTTAGCGCCTATAAAACATGGCCCTACATAGCAAAAAATGAGGAAAAGATTCAGAAAATGAAAACTTAAGGCCAGAGGCTCAAAACAACCTCACATGCATATTCCCATGTCTGTGCTGATGCCTGATGCTGATTCAGAAGTCTGGAAGATCGTTCCAGAAGGTCAAACTAAACAGAATGAAAGGGCTGCTTCCAAACTTTATCAGAAAATGCAGATGCTTCCACCCATTCGAGGTCCATGTAGAGCTGGGTCACAAGAGCCAGGGCCCCCTACGCTCCATGGGGACCCAGGCACTGGGGTCTCCTTTCCCTGCTCCAGGGCTCCCATGCTTTCTCACGTCCCTGAGGGCTCAGACGTGCCATTGACCTGGAGCATCTCCACCCCATCCCCCATACACCCAGCACACGCCGACTAGCCCTCTAAATTTCACTTCAGACGCTCAGGAAAACTTCTCTGCTCAAAGACTAGGTCAGTCCCCTTGCTACTGCTTTGTATCATGTGGCCCGGTCCCCTAAAGATCTGGGAGACTCGTGGCTTGCTGTCTGCCTCGCCCTGGGGTGAAGACTCTGACATCAGGGCTTCCATGATCTGTGCCTCCTCAGGCCAAGATCAGCATCTGGCACATGGTGGGCACTGAAGAGATTATGGGACAGGGAATTCCCTGGCGGTCCAGTGGTTAGAACTCTGCACTTTCACTGCCAAGGGCCCAGGTTCAATTCCTGGTTGGGGAACTAAGATCCCACAAGCCTCTCGGTGTGGCCAAAAAAAAAAAAAAAAAGAGAGAGAGAGAGAGAGAGACTATGGGACAAAAGGGAAAAGAAGCCACCTGAACCTCCCAAGAGGGCAGGTAAGGAGGTGTGGGTTTCAAAGAAGCATGACCTAACATAGAGGTATAAAGGGAACCAACATAAGGAAAACCGGCAACCATCTAAGGCGCCTGTTGATGGGGAAATTCTTCCTTAGGTCCCTGTGTGCAGAGCCAGAGGTAAATGTGCTAGAACATCCTGGCACCTCTGGACTTTGCCTCTTGCCCACCCCGACAGTACACATTCACACACACAGATCACCAGGATGTGATATCACAACTGGTGATTTTGCAAACAAGTGCCACCACTCACTCGCTAAGCCACTGGTGTGCACAGACCAAATAACAAAAGCTAAAGGAGCAAGTTGTCAGGAAGTCAAAAAGCACAGCAGTTGAGAGCCTGGGCTCTGGAGCCGTATACTTTGAATCCTACTCCGCAGTTTAGCAGTCATTTGTCTGTATTTGGGAGGCTAACAGCTATAACAAGCTGCCCCAGCACAATAAAGATTTATTTCTTTAATCCAATCAGTCCTCAGAAGAGGCTGTGATCCCTGCTTTTGCCATCTTATGGCACCATCTTCTAGGGCCTCCTCAATCACCCGCTGATTCACTGAATTCAACCAGCTGATGAGGGAAGGGAGAGTGTGGAAGATTCCTCAGGTGTTTCATGGCCAAGCCTGGAAGGGATGAACACCTTTCCGCCCACATTGGCCAGAACCCAGGGATCTGGCCCCAACCTAGCTGCAAGGGAAGCTGGGAGGTGTGATCTTCGTGTGTGTCCAGGAAGAGGAAACCCGACTGGAGAGTGCACCAGGTTAAACAGTGTCCCCCTAAAACTTCCAGAACCTCCGAAGTGAGCTCACTTGGAAATCGTGTCGTTGCAGATGTAATTAGGTATGTGAAAATGACATCATACTGGAGTAGGGTGGGCCCTTAATCCAATGTGATTGGTGTCCTTATAAGAAGAGGAGGAGAAGAGACACACAGCAAAGTCAGCCACGTGATGACAGAGGCAGAGACTGGAGCCGTTCTGCCACAAGCCAAGGAACACCAAGGACTGCCAGCTACTACCACAGGCTAGGAACAGACAAGGAAGGATCTTCCCCTGGAGCCTTCAGAGAGAGTGTGGCCCTGCCAACAGTTTGGTATCAGACTTCTAGTCTCCAGAACTGTGAGAGAATACATTTATGTTGCTTTCGCCACCCAGGTTGTGGTACTTTGTTCTGCAACCCTAGGAAATGAATACACCTAGTGAGTGTCTCTGCCACAGTGCCTGTAGACAACTTACTTCTCTAAGCCTCAGTTTCCTTATCTGTAAAGTCAGCATGTTAATAGTAGCTAACCAAAAAGTCTCTCTGAAGATCAAATGAGATAAAGTCTGTGAAATGCTTAGCACACTGCCTGGACCATAGTGCTTCAAATAAAGATATTATGATTATTACTATCATTAGCCAATTCAGAGGTAAGTATGAGGCATACAGAGCATAGGAAAAGGAGCAAGCTAAACGGGTTAATCAGCTTTGAAAATCATCACTTGCCTATTGGCCCTTTTCTTTTTCTTTTAGAAAAATGAACATATGTTTTTATTATCACGGCTACCCTCTCTTTTCGATAAAAAAGAACCCTGTCATTTTTCAAAGGTTTTAATTTTTCAATAAGATATGCAGGTATTAGAGACAGTATTTACTCCTGAAATAATATATTTCTAAGAAACTCAGGTGTGGCTTCTAGGAGATGCACAGCATGAAATGAATAGTCTTCTCTGTTCTTCTCATGGTAAGATGAGAAGAATCTAAGCCTCAGCATCCTAGAGGCATATCCCAAAGTGGAGAAAATGAAGGATTAAGAGCTTGCAAATCTAGGACTGAGCCCAACTGTAAATCATTATCTGTGTGTCATTGAGCAGGTCAAGCCAAGCATCATTTATTTATCCGAAAAATGGGGACAGTAATAAGTGCCTACCTTACCTACTTTGAGAGAGTGTTTGGAATCTGAAAGAAGATATACAACCTTTACCTAGGAGTACAGTTTGTGAAAAGCAAAAAACTTTACCAGAGATGAATTCATCCAGGATCAAGTTTGCAAAGGCTGTGTGAGGCTGCAATCGCCTAGAAGCAAAGACGCCCTTGGAAAATCCACTAGGAACCACCTGTTGGACGCCACCGTCCTGTCTCCCAAAGTTCAGTCCTGCCAGGTTTTCCTCCAGGTCTGGAAGAAACCGGTTTCTTCAGCTAAGTTTAATAATAAGTTTCTTCAACTAAGTTGATACTGAGCTGGCGTGCATTTAGGAGCTGTGTTGTATGACTATCTTTAAACTGTAGGCTCACACTCAGCATGGTGAGACGCCCCCGTGAGAGGCAGAGAATACAGCACACAGGAACGGGCACCAGGCGGGAACATCAGAGTCACCCACTCCATAGCAAACCTCCGGTAGGGAAGGAAGCAAAGACTTTCTCTCATTCTCGCTCTGCCTCCCTCCCTCTCCCTCTAAAAGGTAAATAGCTGAAATCTCATAAATTAAAGGACAGTAATCTACTGCACCTGTATATGGCCGTGGTTGTTTTATGGGGAGAGAGAATTCAGATACCTGTTTGTGCATCTGATGTAGAAAGATAATCCTTGGGATCCCACGGCCCCCTGGCAGAGAGTTGAGAACCTAAGCTAACCTAAGAAAACTGATATTGTCTGCAGGTAAAGGTACAAAGCAGCAGTAGATGAGTGGGTGCAGAATTTGGAGGCACCAGGATGACCCTGAAAATGCCCCTTGTCCACCCATTCCGTGAGCAGTGTTCTAACATTTGGGTGTATCTGGTGCCTCCTTAGCCATAAGCCAAATTCTCAAAGCGTTGCTTGGATGATAGCTACACCCACTGCCGCTGCAACCTTTTTCCAGGGCCATGGGAAAAAATTTAAGTACAAATGCATTCTTTTTTTTTTTTTTCGGTTCGCAGGCCTCTCACTGCTGTGGCCTCTCCCGTTGCGGAGCACAGGCTCCGGACGCGCAGGCTCAGTGGCCATGGCTCACGGGCCCAGCCGCTCCGCGGCACGTGGGATCTTCCCGGACCGGGGCACGAACCCGCGTCCCCTGCATCGGCAGGCGGACTCTCAACCGCTGCGCCACCGGGGAAGCCCCGGGGAAGGGAAGCCCCGGGGAAGGGAAGCCCCGGGGAAGGGAAGCCCCTTAAGCGCATTCTTTCATGGACCTTTGAACTGGATTAGAATCCGGCCACTTGGCAGTAGCCCTTAGACTCTGTATCGGATTCTGCTCGATGATGAAGTCAGGAGCGAGGGCAGCTTCTTCATCACAGTTGACCATCTCCCTTTCAGCTGAAAGCGTTGCTGCGGTTTTCATAGTTGTAACGTTAACTTTGGATCCAAAGGATTACTAAAGTGTATTGATGCAGTTTCTGAGCAATCAGAATGGATTTTATGACCACAGCTATTGAGGACCAGAAATTCAGAATCAGAGGTGTTCCAAAGGACATGGATCATCAAATGCCAGCTGTATCGTAAGTATCTGTGACGACACTGAGATTGATTCCCAGCTCCCTGCATCTCAACCACACGCTATTTCTTACCTTGACTGCAGTCAAATTGATACCCAGACCCGTGAGCTCTTCAGAGGCAGGCAGTGAGTACATCGCTTTGCTATAAGAACAACAATAATAATCAGAAATCAAACAGAACTGCCTCTGAAGATGTGCTTTTTCTCCAACTTCAGTATTTTTCCTGAACGTGCTGCTGATCAATTCCTGAGGACTCCAGGATTCTTAAGGCTTATACATCTAACAAGGCTATAATCAATGGATATAATCAAATAAGAAAGACCTGTGGGCCCAGCACATGACTCCAGCTACCTAGAAATTGGAAAACAAGAAGAGAGACAAGGGGACATCCAAGAAAATATGTTTGTTCTACCTCTGGTGACATCTGAGAATAATTGGGTCACATGCGGGAGCCCCAGATGAAGAACAGTCCAAAGTACCAGGAGACACTGATGGCAGCCCATGCAGAGGTCTGGACAGGCGGCACTAAGAAAGAGCTGCTGAACTGAGGTCAATCTGAACAGGTGTCTCCTACCACCTCCCAGACCTTACATGGGCACCAGAGTGCTGAGCCACTGGAGATGAAGCAGAGAAGCAAATGTCTGCTCAGAAAAAAAGAAAAAAAAGAAATCAATGGCTACAGGCAAGAGAATCTATTTTGTAGACTAAGGTCACCCTGAAATTCTAGAGGCTTAAATACCACATACCCACGTAAGGTCTGGCATATGAATTTCTCATTTCTTGTTAATTAAAGATCTTAATGTAACTTCGGGGTAAGAGTATCTTTCCAGTGTTTGCAGAAGCATTCCCAGGAATGCCAGAGAAGGGGAACTCTCTCTCAAGAATCATACAATAAGGACTTCCATGGTGGCACAGTGGTTGGGAGTCCGCTTGCCAATGCAGGGGACACGGGTTCGAGCCCTGGTCTGGGAGGATCCCACATGCCACAGAGCAACTAAGCCCGTGCGCCACAACTCCTGAGACTGCGCTCTAGAGCCCTTGAGCCACAGCTTCTGAGCCCACGTACCACAGCTACTGAAGCCTGCGCGCCTGGAGCCCATGCTCTGCAATGGGAGAGGCCACCGCAATGAGAGGCCCGTGCACCGCAAAGAAGAGTAGCCCCTGCTCGCCGCAACTAGAGAAAGCCCGTGTGCAGCAACAAAGACCCAACGCAGCCAAAAATAAAATAAATAATTTTTTTTTAAAAGAATCAGACGGTAAAACAGATCATCTGATGAAGTTTATGAAAAAACATGCATGCAACGATGTGCATCTACAGCAAAAGGTGGAAGTGGGCAGGGAGGAGACCTAGCCCTTCAGCCAGGAGCCAGGAGCAGCGTGAGTCCACCTAGACACCTAATAACAAATTGGGCCAGAGGGGGGGGGATGGACGGTTATTTGTCTCCAGAGCACAGTAACGGACTACTTTACAAAAACTAAAATAGAATAAGAAAAATTACATAACACTAATAAGAAAATAACCTGAAATATAATAGGGTTCCATAAGAGAATGAAGAAGCTGGAAAGAGCCTTTGAGGTCAGCATTCACTTCACCCTTTACTCCCTTTGCTGGATCCTTCCATACCAGCCTCCACCCCGCGCCCTACCACACATACACACACGTACACACACACACACACACACACACACACACACACACACACACACACACACACACACACACACACCTCCTCAAAGCCTGAGTCCCAGACAGCTAAGCAAAGATCCTGAGATCATCCAGCTCCGGGCTGCAATTCAAGCCCCACCATCTGTGCTCCGGGACACGGCTCTCTCCACTCCATCACATTTGCCTTTAGGAGCAAGCCTTTTTTTTTTTTTTTTTTTTTTTTTTGCGGTTCGCGGGCCTCTCACTGTTGTGGCCTCTCCCATTGCGGAGCACAGGCTCCGGACACGCAGCCTCAGCGGCCATGGCTCATGGGCCCAGCCGCTCCGCGGCATGTGGGATCTTCCCAGACCAGGGCACGAGCCCGTGTCCCAGCATCGGCAGGCGGACTCCCAACCACTGAGCCACCAGGGAAGCCCAGGGGCAAGTCTTTAGATGATAAATGCCTTGCAAAAAGTTTTGCCACAAGGCTTCTTTAAAAAGTCATTTGTCCTAAGTATTTGTGGCATGATTTGCCTCTTTGAGAAATTTCCTTATCATGAACAGATCCATGACCAAAAACGGTCTGTTTGCAGAAAACAAAGACCACTGGAATCCAAACCTTGTCCAATGCAAACATTTAAATTAGGAGATAGAGTGTCTTGATATTTCTCCTTTACCAGCGGTTTCCAATGTGGCTTATTAAGAATCATAACCTCCTGGACCTCAAGCCAGGCCTGCTGAATCAGAATCTACAGGGATGAGGTCCAGGAATGTATATTCTAGAATCATCCCTGGCTGATTCAGATTCAGTCTGATGCTCGCTCAGTGACCACTAATTGTGTCTGTATCATAGAAAACACCAGAGTGAGACTCGTTGCGTTACAGCAGGCACGCCCCACTGCCCCAACCACGCAGGCAAGAATAGTGTGTTATGATGACCAGCAAGGTTGGAAAACAGTATCATTTCCTTCCCCAAATGGCCAGTTTCATTTTTGACTGTGTACCCTACTCAAGAATCTTAAACATCTTTAAAACATCATTTATGCACCCACTTTCTCTCTGAGAAGACTAAAGGAATTCGGTGCAGAGGTAGCATTTGCTCCGAAATCACCTGCCTTCGATTTCAGAAGCATCCCCACCCCCATCTCTCCTCGTGCGCACAGAGACCTCCCTCCCAGAGCCCCCAGGCTTATTGAGGTTGGAGCAGGAATGCCGAATTTTATTTTGGATCTCGCTTATCCTCTCTCTCCTCTCCTCAAAATAAAAATTGATCTCTAAGGGGCACGGGTATTGGCTTAACTCGTTCTGAATTACTCTAATCTCAAGTGACTCTTTGTCACTCACCATTTTACAGGAAGCAAGTAAGATACCTATTATCCTGTTATCTCCTCCCAGAAAAGAACATTCTAATGGGAACTGACTGTTCTGGTTTACCAGCCGCCGGGCCTCAGAGCCCCTGCACGGAACTTTATGGGGACTGAAGGTTTCCTTCTCCGCTTCTCTTACAGAAACAAGGGAAAAAACAAATTTCTCGCCATCAGCCACGTGCCCGCCTCAGCGACAGAGGACCCTGGCATTGGGAGTCAGGCAGACCTGTGTTCAGATCCTGGAAGTGCCCCTGAATCACGTGGAGGAGTCTAGGCTTCTGATTAACGCTCCGTAAAATGGAAACCATGGGGTTGTAGGATGCATATGGAGAGACAGTGGTTTTCAAAATGGTATAGCTCTCTATGAAAAGGCTATGGCTCTTGTTATAGTTTAATTAGGGTAACTAGATAAAACACAGTTGCCCAGTTAATTTGAATTTCAAATAAATGAATAGAGTTTCATTATAAGTTTGTCTCATGTGATACTTGGGACATACTTAACTTAAAAAATGATTCCTTGTCTATTGGAAATTCACGTTTAACTGGGATTCTTGTATTTTTATTTGCTAAATCGGGTAACCCTAATTTTTTTTTTCCCCCTTTGGTCGTGCTGTGCGGCTTGCGGGATATTAGTTCCCCAACCAGGGATCAAACCCATGCCCCCTGCAGTGGAAGCGTAGAGTTCTAACCACTGGACCGCCAGGGAAGTCCCTGGCAACCCTAATTTTAATGGAACATTTTATTAACATGATTTAATCAAATTCCAAGATAGAGGAAAGAATGTGCTATTTGTTTTTTTAACAACTTTATCAAGATATAATTCACATATCTTGTCATTCACTCAATTCAGTTTTTTCTTTCAGTATGGAACTGTGTAACCATCACCACAGTTTAAGTTTAGAACATTTTCATCACCCGAAAAGAAACCCCACACCCAATGCAGGAACTCTGCATTTTGCACACCTGACACCCCTGACCCTACACCAGGCTGCTTCATGTCTCTATGGATTTGCCTATTCTGGACATTTCATATAAATGGAATCATACAATATGTGGTCTTTTGTGATGGCTTCTCTCACCGAGCATCATGTTTTCATGGTTCATCCACATTATAGTATATATCAGTATTTCACTTGTTTTTATTGCCAAATCATATTCCATTGTTGATAAACCAAATTTTGTTTATCCATTCATCAGCTGATGGATATGTGGGCCATTTCTACTTTGGGTTATTATGAATAGTGCTGCTATGACCATTCATGTGCAAGCTGTCATGGAAACTTATGTTTTCATTGTTTGCACGTATACCTAAGAGTAGGATTACAGGGTCATGATGTAACTCTATGTTTAACTTTTTAAGGAACTACCAAACTCTTTTCCAAAGTATCAATAGCTGCCTCATTTACATTCCCACTAACAATGTCTGAGGCCTGCAATCTCCCCTCAACGTCATCAGTTCTTATTATTGTCTGTCTTTTGGGCCCTAGCCATCTTGTGGCTATGAAGTGGTATCTTATTGTCACTTTGATTTGTATTTCTTTAATGACTAATGATTTTTAGCACCTTTCCATGTGCTTCTTGGCTATATATATATCTTCTTCAGAGAAATGTCTATTCAGATCCTTTGTCCATTTTTTAAATTGGGTTATTTATCTTTTTATTATTGAGCTGTAAGAGTTTTTAATATATTCTGGATACAAGTCCCTTCTCAGACACATGATTTGCAAATATTTTTTCCCATTCTATGAGTTGCCTTTTCACTTCCTTGCTGGCTTCATTTTCAGCACAAAAGTTTTTAATTTTCAGGAGCCAATTTGTTTATTTTTCCCTTTTGTTGCTTGTGCTTTGTCTGAGAAGTCATTGCCTATCCGAAAATCACTAAGATTTACTTTTTGTTTCTGCTGCTGACAGATTCTTAAGACCTTTACCTTACACTGGATTTAGAAACCTTTTTGTTCCTAAATGCAGGTTTATCAGGCTCTAAAATTTGAGTCCTTTCTTCTGGACCCCACTGACATACCCTAACCTGTTTTAATTATTTCTGCTATGAATGAGAATATGGGGTGGAATGAAGTGGGGGAAGACAGGCATGTGTGATTTATAAATAAAAAGGGATGCTGAAATATAAAGCAAAATGCCCTTCCAATTTACCAACCCTCAAATAAACTTCAGTGTGATTTCCAAATAGAAACTAATCATAAAAGTGATACTAACATTTCCAATTTCTGTTCTTCCTGTATGAGCCCCCATTCCTGACCCAGAATTGGCTGGGCCAGGCCTTAACAGAGAGGGTGGAGTGAGCACTGGGTTCCCAGGGTAAGGCTGGTGCAAGAAGTTTCTGGGCAAAATAACAAGAGGTGATGGGACTGGAGAGACTGATTAAGTCAGAGGCTGGGAGAGTTGAGGTCCAAATACCAGCTTAACACATTGAGGGCAAAGGGGCAGAAGGAAGGCAAAGGCAGAGAGAATCCATAGTCACAAAGCCAAGAGTTGTGGGGAGATGAAGGATGCTGAGGAAAGAGGAGTGGTTATCTGGAGCAATGGTCTAGAAAACTCCAGAATTTGAGGCTTCCTGGGATATGGCTCATCAGAAATGTGAGGAAAAGGAGGAGGGGGTGTCAATCCTCCTTAGAGTAGCAGGAGTGCGACAAGCAGAATAGATGATTGATAGCCACAGCTTCTGAAAGCAAAAGTTATTTCAGATACGTTACCTTATCTTCTAAACAGTCTCATGAAGGAACCAGTGTTGTCTTGCCTGTTTTATAGATATGAACACTTCATCCATGAAAAATGTATGGATTTGGACTGTCCTGCTCCATTTGTTTCATTGATAGCCTTATAAGAGATAGGGTCAATGTCCAGGGATCTCCCTTTCCCCTAAATAAATAAATAAACCTACCCGAGCTAAATATTACCTGCAGCAAGCAAATAAGATGGGGTTGCACTGAGCACAAATGCCAGCACCAGCTCTGTGACTAACATAAACCCTGGGTTGTCACTAAGGTGGAGGAACTAAGCATAAGACTATCATATTAAATTAGAGACCTTCAGCAGTCTCAAGTGACCCTACATGTGTAGCCCTTCTTATTAACCAAGAAGAAAGCTAACACAAAACCTTTCCGGAGGAGAGCATCTCTTACCAATTAAGAGCGTGCAAATGTAATTCCACAATAAAAGATCACCATGATTTAAAGTTAGCAGACACATCAAACAGTAAACTTAGATGGCCAGTAATTCAGACAGTGGAATTATTAGATTGATATAATATGAAATAATTATTGATTAACTGTTTAAGAAAATTAAAATTAGAATCACAAAAATAAACAAGTAGTAAAAGACCATCAAAACAACAAGGTTATCTGAGAAATAACCCAAAAAAACCTTTAGGAATGAAATTGTTGTTAAAATCAGAAATACAATGGATAGTTAAACAACAGGTGAGACACAACTGAAGAGATATTAGAGAACTGGAAGATAGAACTGAAAAAAAATTGCCCACAGTGTATCACAAGAGGCAAGGAAATTTAAAGTATGAAAGAAAGGCTAAGACCTATGAAGACTAGAGTTAAAAATTCTAAATCACATTTAATCAAAATCCCAGAAAAAAAAAAGAATGCAGAAAATGGAAAGGGGAATTTTTTTCAAGGAAAATGGCTGAGAAATTTTCCAAACTGATGAAAGACATGAGTCCATAGATCCAGAAAGCATCAATCCAAAAAGGGTAGAAAAGAACATGGATAGATCTAAACATATTATATTGAAACGGCAGAACATCAAAGACAAAACAGCTAGAGAGAAAAGACAGACACCTGCAAAGAAACAAACTGATAGCAGACTTCTCAACTGTGACAATGGAAACCAGAAGACCAAATGGAATAATATCATTTCAGTGCTGAGAGAAAATAACTGTTAACCTAAAATTTGTTCCCAATAAAACTATTTTTCAATAACATAGTTTGAACTAAAAAAGCAACTTTCTACAATTCTATAAGCAGAAATAAAAATTTTAAAAGAGGCTTGCCACTAACAAATCTAAAGGAACATCTTCACTCAGGAACATCTAAAAGACATTTATTAGGAAAAAAAATTAAAGATTACAGAAGGCATGACTATGCTACAAAAAGGAATGATGAACAAGTAAAATGGAAAAACACACAGGTAAATCTAAAGAAATTTCTATTACAACTAAATACAGAACTAAAATACCAAAAAAACCACAAAGTGTAGGTCAGAAGTAGGTGAGGGGAGAAGTGTATTTGGGTTAAAAAGTTTTCTAAAGTCCTGTGTTTTTCATTAAAGGTTTTGCTAAAGATGCATGTACATTTTAAAACTAGAATTATCCTGGGAAAACACCTGTTATCCCACATGACTATTAATAGCAGTCCCTTTCACTCTCAAAAGTGTCCTGGTTTGAACAATACATTGTCATCCTGTCTATGACCCATGTCTCACTCTTGGGTACACACCATAGAGAAACTCTTATACATCTGCCCTGGGAGATGTGTACAAAAATGTTCACTGAGACAGATATTGTCTAATGGGACCTTGTAAACTGTTCAGTCTTCTTCCCAAGAAAGGGAATGGCGGAGGCGAGGAACAGATACAGAGCCCTATCTGGTAATGAGTACACCATGAGCCCGCCTTGCTTGTCTCCCAGCAACACCATTCTCCAGCCCTGAGCCCTTGGTCAAGTTACCAAGCCTCTCTGAGCCTCCTTACACAGAAGATGTGGAGAATAACTGCATCTACCACATAGGGCTATGGAGGTGCCCATCAGCAATAATAACAGAAATTTCCATTTACTGAACACTCACTATAGTCACACAGTCTGCTAGAGGCTTCATAGAGAGCTCATTTTTTAAAATTTTTATTTTATATTGGAGTTGAGTTGATTAACAATGTTGTGTTAGTTTCAGGTGTGCAGCAGAGTGATTCAGTTTACATGTACATGTATCTATTCTTTTTCAAATTCTTTTCCCATTTAGGTTATTACAGACTATTGAGCAGAGTTCCCTGTGCTATACAGTAGATCCTTGCTGGTTATCTATTTTAAATATAGCAGTGTGTACATGTCAATCCCAAACTCCCAATCTATCCCTCTCCCCCCACGCTTCCCCCATGTAACCATAAATTCATTCTCTAAGTCTGTGAGTCTGTTTTCTGTTTTGTAAATAAGTTCATTTGTATCATTTTAAAAATATGTATTTATTTATTTGGCTGCAGTGGGTCTTAGTTGTGGCTTGTGGGATCTTTAGTTGCAGCATATGGGATCTTTTCTTAGTTGTGGCATCAGACTCTAGTTCCCTGACCAGGGATGGAACCTGGGCCCTCTGCACTGGGAGTGCAGAGTTTTAACCACTGGACCACCAGGGAAGTCCCATTATTTTTAGATTCCACATATAAGCAATATCATATGATATTTGTCTTTCTCTGTCTGACTTACTTCACTCAGTATGATAATCTCCAGGTCCATCCATGAGAGAGCTCATTTAATCCTCACAATGACCTTTAAGTGGGTATTATTATTATTCCCATTTTACAGGTAAGAAACCTGAGGCTTAGCAACACTAAACAATTTGTACAAGGTCACACAACTAGCAACGCTCAAAACATCAGCTGCCCAACACTAGCCCCAAGGCTCCTCACACTGAGGCCCCCGTCGCTACCCGCCCACTGTGAGCACCTCTTGCAGAGCAATGATGACCATGACAGTGTCATCCTTGTCGAATCAACAGGGGGCAGCAGAGGATGCAGGGCCTGCAGACTCTCCATGAAAGGTGGCCAAAGGCTGTGCACGGGGTGGTCTGTGGCCCACTGTGGCACCCAACAGATTCTCCTCTAATGCCATTGGGTTGAAACACCAGTATCCCCTGTGACCAGCTGCTGGTGACAATCCACACTCCAGCTGTGCTTGGAGAAACCACCAAGCTTCGCAGACTGCCTAGGTTATGGACCAATGTCTCTCTTTCACAGAAATGTGGACAAGCTGCAAGGAAGATATGGGAGACTTTCTCTTGGTTTGTGCTTTACTGTTCAGCGTCAGGCAGGGAAACAAACAAGAGAAGCGGGTGAGAGTCTGGGACAAAATACCCATTTCTTTCTTGGCCAAAACAATAGAGCAGATTCTTCTCCAAGAATATTGAGGTTTAGACTACACTTGACGCTGATCTGCCCTTACTCCTTTTTGGTTCCTTTCAGTTCTACCTTTCTACAATCCAAGTGATGAGAGAAGAAGTGGGCCATCTTTTTTACAGATGAGGAAACAGAAGTTGCCCTTGAGGCAAAGGGGCCATGAAGGAAGAGGACTGGGGAGGAGGCCAGGAAGGTGGCCAGGAGATGGCCCAGCCCGAAGGGCAAGGGAGACCCTGAGGTTCCTGAGAAGGGGAGAGGCGAGAATGCCCTGTCAGAGTGGACTGTGGAGCTGGGGGAGAAGTCTGCCTTCCCTCTTTTCTGTAAGTCCCTTACATCTCCTTCCCTCCTTCCTTCCCTCCTTCATGTAAATATGTATTGAAGGCCTATGGAGGCTGATCTAGGCCCTGGAATATTGTGGTGAACCAGCAGCTTATTCTGTGCTCTTAAGGAACCAAAGAATCTGTCCCCAAAAGATTCATAGGAATCTTTCTGTGAGCCCCCATCAAAGACAGGTGACCCTGATCTTAGGTGCCGAGCCTCCTTAGGCAGTGATTAGGCATCCAGGCCTTGCTGTGGGTCCCCCCCCCAACACACCCAACTTTAAAGCCATTAAGACTCAATCCATGCACTCACGCCCATGTGGGCCACAACCCAGGCCCCAAAACTGGCCTCGCTGCCCTCAGGACCTGACACGTTCCGAATCTTCCAGGTTTGATGGATCCCGAGTCCCCACCTGCATTTTGCTTGTTCTCAAGCCTGGTTACGCTTCCCTCCATACAAAGCTCTTTCCCAAGAGCTAAAGTAAAATGATCTCTCCGGTTTGCAGCCATGCTGCCTGGCTTTCTGATGCTAAAAGGCTTCATTGGCTACAGCGGCAAACAAACCCACTGCCTGTGTGGCTTTGGTCTCTGAAGCTGCCCTTGTTCTCCCAGGCGGAGTCAATGGGAGCAGTATGGGGGCCCATCCCACCACCAGCGCCGAGGACCCCCATCACCTCCATGGGCTACCTGACCCTCAAGCCTTTGGCAGAACGGTTTTCTGTGGCTTGGCCTCCAACCCTTCTGTGTGGCCTCGCCTGCTTTGCCTATCTGGTGCCCAGTTAACACCCCAAGGCAAGCATGCGACCCCCCAGCTGGACCTAACTCAGTCCTCCCGGATGTGCTGAGCACCCCCGCGTGCCAGGTGTGTGCAAGGAACTGGACCCCACTGCTGACCCACCTGGACACGGGCCTTCCTCCCACCCCCCGCCACTGTGCTGGCCATCCAGGGGGGGAGGGCAACGTTCCTCAAATCCTGACAAAAATACTCACCTCCAGGTGTAACGCAGGATAAACCATAAAGGAAAAACAGAGGATCATGGGAATAGGTGGCAGGGGGACATGACAGGGTCAGGGAGGTCCTCTTTTCTGATCTTTGAGCTGAGAGAGAAGGATGAGTGAAGAGGTGAGTGCTGCTGGGGGGTTTGGTTGCAGGAAGGATGTTCCACGAAAGGGAACGGCATGTACAAAGGCCCTGAGGCAGGAGGGAACACGTGTGCAAGAAGCAGGCTGCCCAGGAGCTGTGGCAGAGAGAGCGGCTGGGGAGGGGGCCACGGCCAGTCCAGGGGGAGCACCCTCCTTCCTCAGCCACCTTGTGCCCAGGATGCTCTCTGCCCAGTGAACCCACCGCCCCGAGCTCTGCGCATCTCTCACCTTCCCCTCGCACCCAACCCACATACCACCTCCTCCGGAAACTTCCTTATTCCCTCATTTGCAAATGTTCTCTCCCCACTCTGAGTCCCCACTGGTGAGAGGTGCCCCAACAAGCCCACAAACCTGCACTGAGCTGCCACTCCCCACCTGACCCGGTGCCCGGGAGACGCCAGGACAAGGAGCCCAGTGCCTGACCCCGGTGGGCAAGACCGACACATAACAATTGTGAGCAGGGTGATTTCTGCAGGTTTAGGGTCATGGGTGAGGGGCTCTGGGCCCACAGGGGAGGCACCAAATACTCCTCAAGTCCCCCATGATATGCCGGGCACTGTTCT
This sequence comes from Kogia breviceps, assembly GCF_026419965.1. Taxonomy (NCBI): domain Eukaryota; kingdom Metazoa; phylum Chordata; class Mammalia; order Artiodactyla; family Physeteridae; genus Kogia; species Kogia breviceps. The sequence continues at coordinate 8,565,788 of NC_081311.1, forward strand.
AGGGACCGGGATGCAACAGCCAACTGAACAACCGTGGTCCCTGCCTTCATGGTGCTGGCGCTCAAGCAGGGACAGAAATCAATGTGTATCAAGTCAGGTGGTGGTGAGACAGAGAGAGGAACATAAAGCAGGTTGGAGAAATAGGGAGTGTGGAGGAATGTGCATGTTATTCGAGTCTTAGGGCAGCAGAAATTGATGAAAGTGAAGACATGAGCTCTGAGAATATCTGGGGGAAGAGGAGTCTAGTCAGAGGGAGCAGCAAGTGCAAAGGCCCTGAGGCAGGACCACGTCTGGCATAACTGAGGAGCCGCAAGCGGGCCAGCACACCTGGAATGAAGTGAACAGGGCTGGGGCAGGAGAAGAGGCTGGAGAGAGAGTGGGGTGTTTCATCGTGGCACCTGGAGTTTAATTTGTGGAAGTGACTGAGTGACAACATGGAGGGGTCGGTGCCATTGAAAGAAGTGTTTATATACTTACAGTCCCGAGAGGAGGGGACACACCACACCGGGCCATGCAGGGCCACACAGGAAGGAAGAAGAAGGAGGCCAACGCAGACACAACCCTCTAATGTGGGCAGGGTACGGCAGGGCAGGCAGGGTAAACAGCTGAGGACCCGCCAGTGTGAATAATGCCTGCTGTCAGGGTGGTCTCCAGCTCCCTGGTACCTGGCCGTGGGGTGACTTGGGGCAGAGAGGCAATACTGGCACGGCGTGTTGGTGTGAGTTAGGTTAAGGAGGGGACGTGAGCTTTGGATTGGTTGGTCTGCATGGGAGCGGGGCAGGCAAGCTGTTTGCTATCTCTCCCTGGCCAGCAAGATCCCCAGGATGTCAAAGCATAATAAAATATAGAAAATTTTAAAAACATGATTAATACTGAGGGCCAGATAACACAGGGCCTGGAAGGAAATTGGGAAGACTTGAGATTCCGGTTAAATGAAGCCCCTTTGGGATTGCTAGATCTGCCTAAGGATGACTAAGAAAGTTGCAGAGAGTAGGCGCCCTGGGAGCAGGATGCAGAGAAGAGAGGAATTCTAGGTAGAGGCTCAGAGGTGTGCCCATGCGTCGGGGAGAGGAGCGGTCAAGGTGATAGGGCTCTGAGCCTATGGCTAGGGCAGCAGGAGGCAGATTACAGAGGCTGGGCACCAGCGACTGTGCTCAGGGTCGACACAGTAGCCCCTGGGCCCAAGAATCAGCTGTCGGAGGTCCTCGGGCAGGCTGCGGAGTGGCTAATCAAATCTCCATATTATTAGACTTTTATATTTTACATTTGGACCTATGCCACCTCCCTCCCAGGATACTGACATATTCCTGGGGCCAGAACCTACTTTTTTTTTTTTTTTTTTTTTTTTTTTTTTGCGGTACGCGGACCTCTCACTGCAGTGGCTTCTCCCATTGCGGGGCACAGGCTCCGGACGCGCAGGCTCAGCGGCCATGGCTCACGGGCCCAGCCGCTCCGCAGCATGTGGGATCTTCCCGGACCAGGGCACGAACCCGTGTCTCCTGCATCGGCAGGCGGATTCTCAACCACTGCGCCACCAGGGAAGCCCCAGAACCTACTTTTGACTCAGCTGTGAATCCCCCTGAAAACCCCGTGCTGTGGGCTTCACACACATTTTACCGCCTCATGCCCGGTGAACCCTTTAGGGCAGGTGCCACTTCAACCGTCACACAAAGAAACTAAAGCACAGAGAGTTCAGTAACGTACCTGAGGACACCCAGCTAATACGATGTAGAGTCAGGAGTCAAATGCACCAGTGAATATTTGGCCAGGTCTCTGGGGAAAGCAGCCCGGATTACTAGTGTTTGCCAATTGCTGGGGTATAAGTACTGCCACCACAGTTGATTTCAAGCTACCAACGTGAGGTCACAGAAGGTGGAGTTGGGATGAGTTGAGCAGAAACACAATTACCGAGTATTTCCAGCAGGCAGATAGCACGGACATAAATGACCTCAAGGGCATGGATCGGGGTTGGCAGAGTATAGCCCAGACTGTGGGCTAAATCTATGCTACCTGTTTTGCAAATAAAGTTTTACTGAAACACAGTCATGCCCATTCAATTACTGTCTAAGGCTACTTTCACCTTAGTACAGCAGAGCCGAGTAATTGGGACAAAGATCATACACCTTGCAGAGCCCCAAATATTTACTATCTGGGCTTTTAGAGAAAAACGCTTCTGTCCTCTGACACAGATAATAAAATCTTGTAAAATAATTAGGCAGTCATGAGTTTTGAGTGTTCATTACCTTTGTTTTTGATATAATTTATCTCATTCATCATTTAATTTTTAATAACGGCTATATTTAACAACTGGCCGATAAAGTTCCTGAACATTCCACGGGCAACTTTCTAAAGCTGGTGCGGTTCCCACCCCAGCACAGCACGGAGTGATGCCCACCTCCCCATCAGGGGCCCTTCCCTTGACACTTTGTTAATGAAGGAAGGAAGGAGGGAACGAGGGAGGGATGGAGGACGGACCTGAGGACTCAGAGGCTGGAGGAGGGGAAGGCTTTTTGGCTCCCGCGTTGGGAAAGTGCTGCATGTTTGGGCAAGGCCCCAGATTCAGTCAGAGCAGGGGCTCCTTCAAAAAAGCTCAGCGGACAGGAAGAGAGAAGGGCAGCAGACCTCCTTAAGTGGTTAAAGGAAGAATGGGAGTCATCAGGTCTGAGGGGGAGACTCAAGAGGGGCCCTTCACGCCACAATCAGGCTTAATTCACACAAGCAGCGCAGAGACGGCCGGGCCACAAAAGGGCTGTGTCCACTTCAGAGGCAGGCCTGTGGGTCCCATTATCAATAGAAATGAAAGTCTAATTAACAGATGCTGTTTTGCCCCGGGCTGAATGCAGAAAAGTCTAACTTGGTTCCTTAAAAAGCCATGGATGCGGAGGCGGCTGGCGTCTTGTGTGAGGCACTTTGTCAGTTTTCTTGTAGAATCCTTCGCACCTAATGGAAAATCATTTGGAGTGAAAACCACGTGGGCAAAAGAACATCAGGTCTAAGACGCGACGTGAACATGTCTTTAGGAAGGGATGCCACAGGGATAAAGATGCCTGCGCTCAAGGGGCTACACACACACACACACACACACTGCATGTTAATACTGGGCCTGTCTCTTCCCCGAGGCATAGCAGTCCCTGGAGCCTCTGGCCCTCTGTCCCTCAAGAACAGCACCCAACACAGTGCAAGACTCACAGGCCAGAAGTTCAGCCACACAACACCGTGAAAGGGGAGAGGGGTCTTAGAGGGGACGGCGGGGGAATTTGCAGGCTCCTGAGTACTGGAAGGCCACAGTCATGCCTTTTTCTCCCCGATTGTTCAATGGGACTTTTCTGGCCTGGCCCAGCCAAGCGGCCCCAACAGACAAAAAGCAAGAACGCTGACTAGCTTTCCTTGTCAGGACACTCGCCCCGAACCCTTGCCCTTTCCTATTCTGGACAAGGCCGCTCTCCGGCCTCAGATCGACCCTGCGCCGCCTCTTCGATGGGATACCCGGGGCTGTTCACGCCCAGAAGAAATGCCTGCCGCCCTGCCTTCAAGAGGTGCCCTCGGCCAAGAGACGCGCAGCCCTCCCGCTTACCCCGGGCCCTCGGGAGACCCAGGCAAAGGGCCCCCGCTGCCAGCCCTGGACTGACGGGCTCCTCATCGTAACCCCACACAAGTGGCTCTCCATGAAATAGACAGAGAAGGGGACCCGCCCAAGGTCCCTCAACTGGGCGGGTAAAACCAGGCCCAGAATCCGGTCTCCTGTCTTCCAGGCCTCTCAGAAACTGAGCAAAACCCAGCTGCCGAGAGGAAACTGCCCCTTCCTCCTACTTTCCTATTATCCACTAATGACCCAAGTTATCAGCACAAACTTTCAAAACAATACAAAGGGCACAGTAAGTGTTCTTATGGGAGTGGGGGGGGGAGAGAAACTTTATACATAATAATTTTTTATGTTGAATGAGGAATGTAGGTGATGAGTAGAGGCCGTGGCACATTTAATTTAAGCCGTGGCAGCGCAGGGCAGCTTCCATTGCAGCCATAATAAATTACATACAAGTGCCACCGAACAATAACAAAAAACTGTGGGCCATCTATTTCAGTCCCATTTACAAGAAATCAATATCAATACTTAATGCAATACTGGTGAAAAATGAGCAGAGATACAGAAAGCATAATAAACCAGGGATGGGAAGCTCGCAGTGTTTCACTCTGGAAGAAAAAACTAACTGTCTATATTTTCATGTTGAGGGATATTTCACCGAAACCTTGTGCTGGAGGTATGAGGGTTTTCCAGATCTAAGTTGAAAATAACTCCTTTATTAAATTAAGAAAGTTCTTTAAACTGTGGATTACTAGCTGGATGAAAGTCATACGTATGGAAGGAGGTATTTCCTCTTTCCCAATGTACTGGACATCATTCATCAAATTTTCTTTCTTAAAATAGCCTTACTTTTCTTATGCACATTTCCCACAGTGTTTATGCTGTAAGTAACAGCCTACCTTTGTGTTGGGGGCAGATGGGAAAAATTAATCTCTACTTATTCTTGGCGTCAAACCAGATAAATTCGGGCAGCCCGGTCACAGGCGGGGCAGGGAAGCCACACCAGAGGCCCAAGGTACATCTGTGTACACGCACGACCCATCCAAACCTCCCCCCAAAATGCAAGGCAGACCCTGTCCCCCGTTCCTTCACCTGGGTATGTGACAAGCAGACGCTGACATCTCACTTTGAACTGTCTGCGGCCGTTCAGCTTGACCAGAATTCAGGCCATCAGACCCCTGTGCACCCCAGCAGCAGGCCCAGAGGGAAGCCTCTGTGTCCCAGAGGAGCCAGACCCTCCGAGCCAACCCGAGGCAGAGCAAAGCACTGCCAGCCACACGCAGTGGCTTATCAACCAGTCCCCCGCCAAGCGGGGTGCAAATAGGAAAGAATTTTAGTTCTCTGAACACCCCCCTAACAGTGCTGTACCAGTTGTCCCTTCCCTGTGAGGAACATATCCTCTAAGGGTCTGCTGGGCACATTCTGAAACTTTCAGGTTATCGCAAGTTGTTAAAACTGAGTCCAGCTTCAAACTTCAATCTCATGCCCGACTTGCCCACCGCTGGCCAGCCTTATGGCTCCAGGGACCCGGGGAGGGGCGGCTGTGTTCTGTTCCTCCCCTCCCTTGTCTCCTTGGAGAAGGGCCTGCGGCACCTCCGGAGCGCCTCCTCCCCTCCCCTGCTCCTGGAGCTCTCCTCCTGGAGGCTGTGCTGAAATGCAAACCCAGAGGTGTCTGGCTCCACTGGAAGTGGGAGGGGGGAGGGTTACAGGGATGAGGTCATTAGGAGACGATCAGAACAAGCCTTGTAAGCCTACGTGCGGCTGGACACGCAGCGCAGATCACTGGGGAGAAACGTGGTGAGGTTTGTGGAATTAATGAAAGAAACCGCAACTGAAATTCAAGTCCGGGAAGGCCTGTAGGGGGAGCTCTCACGCCCGCCATGCAAGGTCAATTACTCCCAACAAAAAGAGACTTAAAAATACAAACATAAGCACTCCCCTGGTGCCACGGTGGTTGAGAATCCGCCTGCCGATGCAGGGGACACGGGTTCGAGCCCTGATCTGGGAAGAGCCTCCATGCCGTGGAGCAACTAAGCATATGCGCCACAACTATTGAGCCTGTGCTCTAGAGCCTGCGAGCTGCAACTACTGAGCCCACGCACCACAACCAAGAGTAGCCCCCCGCTTGCCACAACTAGAGAAAGCCCGTGTGCAGCAAGGAAGACCCAATGCAGCCACTAAATAAATAATTTTTTTAATGCATACATCTCCCACAGGAAGGTTCCAATTTACTATCCAGCACGAAGAAGAAAGCTTCGCTCCACCCCCAAGATACACAGCTCAGCCAGTCAGAGACTGTTGCAGCCCAACCAATGAGAAACCTCCATACTTTGGACTATCAACTTCCTCCAATGGATTCTTTGCTTACTGCGGCCCCTCCCAACTCCCCCCCTTTTCCCTATAAAAGCAAGCCTGGCTGCCTTTTTCTGTGGATTTGCCTAGGGGCCTCCATAGTTCACACTTGCCAAATTGCAATTCCTCTGGCTGTTCTCAAACTCACTTTTACTGGTAAAATAACTGGCTATTATATTATTGAAATTGACCTATTGAACACTGGGAAGATACTCGGATGGAGGGAAGGACTAGCAGTGAGAAATGAAGCTGGAGGCTGTTAGAGGCTACAGGTGGGGGAGAAGAAGGCGTGGCAAGAAGTGTGTCCAGGAGAACAGAGAGGTGCGGGGTGGAAATGAGAGACACTCAGGAAGAGGAATTAAGGGGGCTCATGCTCAATGGAACCTGGCGGGAGGGGGGCCGGGAGACTGTGAAGATGCCCGGGTATCCAGCAGCACATCTGAATGCACGACCGTATCACTAAGCAGGACAGTGGGCAGATGCAAGCTTGAGGGGGCTGGAGAAAACATGATGACGTCACGTAGGACCACGTGACTTTGAAGAGGCTGCGGGTCTTCAGAACCTTTTTTTTTTTTGGTTCCATATATATCTAACACACCATTGTAAAGCAATTACACTCCAATAAAGAAGTTAAAAAAAACAAACAAAAAAGGAGGCCGCAGGTCATCCAGCGTGGCTGGGCCTGGAGATGCCAGCCTGGGGTCTCCAGTGTCACAAGCGGGTGGAAGTCACAGTGTGGATGGACAGCCTAGCTCCACCTCACTAAGACTGCACAGCACCAGTGCCTTCTTGGGATGAGAGCTGTGTGGGCCCACACCCCAGCCTATCTGCAGCGCCTTGTAGTCTGTTCAAGCCTTCATGCTTTGTGTCGTGCGTGTGTCATCGGGTCCTCGAATTTGAAGAGGATTGCTAAGTGAACCAGAGCGTGGACCCTTTGCCCCCAGCCGGTGACTTCTCTCCTTCACAGAGAGCCAGGGCTTTTGTTTCCTTGTTCGTTTGGTTTCATTTGTGATCTTCTGTGGTACTTGCAGCACAAAGTAACCTTTTTTCAAGCAACTAAAAACATGTACATAATACAATGATCCAAAGAGACTGGGCAAACAGCATCCAATGCCTCCTCATTCTACTATTAGGTAATTGTGCATGCATTCATTCATTCATTCAATTATTCACTTGTTCAGCAGCCTTCCCCAGGGAGAGATATGGAAGGAGTGAGAGGATGCAGGTACTTCCACCTGGAAAAGAGCAGCTCAGCCAAACTGACACTTAACTGAGCCTTGCGGAATGGGGAAGCTCATTAATCAGAGGATGGGGGAGAGTGTCCCACACAGAGGGACCAAGTGAGGAAAGTCTGGGGGCTGTCTGTCCAATGGCAGTCTTGACAATTGTGAGCGGTTAGAGGGTCACCGTGGATTTGTGAAAAATTGAGATGATCGTATTGCAGTCTGCTCTTCCCTCTGACAAACTCCTCTTCACCCTTTAAGTGCCAATTCAGGCATCACTTCCTCCAGGAAGCCTTCCCATCAGGCAGGGTTGGACGTTCCCGTCTTTCTGTCTTCACAGCCCTGTGCAGTGATTCCTCACTCGTCTGGCAGGGGTGGGGGGAGGGGCTTACCTCTGCTGGTTTAACACCAAGCTTCCACAGGGCACAGATCTTCTCACTCTTTTCAGCATCCTTAGCCCCTTGCACAGGCCTGAAGCAGAGCAGTGCACAGCCGAACATCACAGCTTTGGCTTCCTGGGCTGGCTCGGAGGATGACAGGAAGCCAGCTTTGTAAAGGGTTTAGCATGGGGCCCAGCCATGGGAAGTGCACAATCAGCGTCAGCTATATTCTTACTAAATGTTTGCTGAGTGACCAGTGGCTTCTATAATACAAGACCTCTCTTCTTATTGGTCAGTATTTCAGAGCGACACGGGATGAGAAAGGGGCAGCAGAGGTGAGGATCATTCTCCCCTCATTCCTCACCCATGGAAAGGCCTGCAAGAGTAATTGAAGAGAGGAAAATAATTCTTAAACATTCCTCCTTTTGCGCTTTTATTGTTAAAACGTCACACCTTTTGAAATGCTCTAAGCAAGTTTGCACAGCCCTTTCTGCAGAAAATACTGTGTGTGTTGGGGGGAGATTTGTACGTGTGTGTGAGTATGTGTAACCTCTATCCGTTCTTCAACAATTAATTGGCCAAAAGCAGGCAGCTTCGAAGGTGAATTAATTCTCTACTGGAAAAACTGAGCTGTGAACACCTAGTGATGAGGGATCTTAGACTCTGCGGAACCAGGAAGATGTCTCAAGCCCCAGAACCACAGGTGAGTAAGATGTGTAACTCCGTTTAACGTATGTGAAACTAATTTTTATCTTGAGTCCTCATTTCCCTGAGGAAATTAGCCCTCGCTTTCAGCTAATTCAGCGCTGGTTTAGCCGGCGCTGGGGCCGTGCTTGGATCTCCACTGGGGCTTTCATGTGGTCAGGTCTGGCCCTGGCCACCGTCACCTCACCGCAAGGCTGCTGACGTGTCCTCCCTCCCTGCTGGTCTTAGCGCTGACCGACTCCCGCCGGTCCAGGGAGGATCCTGCTACGGCCCCTGCCGCCCAGCTCAACCCCACAATCTCTACCCTTCTCCCTTCCCACGCAGCCCTCCTCCCCCCAGAGCCTCTTCAGCGCCCAGAGTCAGCCGGCTGCTCCTGAACCACTCTGGGGGTCCCTCAGAATCCCTTTGCCTGCACACCCAGTGCCGAGCTACTTCTGCCCATGGCTCTGGCCCCGTGATGGGATCCCACCAGCACCCCGGACCTTACCCCGGGGATGGGACATGCAAGTATCCTCTGCTCTCAGTTTCCAAATCTGGAGAAGGGTCCACTTATCCTCCCCTTCCCGTGAAAGTCAAAGCCCTCTTCTCCCCTCTCACTTCCTCCTTCGAGTTATCGAGCCACAGGGTAGCAAGACTGGCTTTGGTTGGTTCGCATTGTCCCAAACATCTTTCTGTGCTCAGACCCAGGCTGCTGAAAGTCAAAAGCCCGTTACCTGCCTTTTTGCTCTTCTGCTGCCTGTTTTAGGAGATGGAAGGAGGGTAGCAGGAAATGCCAAGGAGCGAATTTTGCGATTAATCTCATAAAATAGTACACTTCCAGGGCAGCATGCCCGGTCCCGGCTTCCCGGGCTTAGGCAGATCACCCAGTCCAGCAGTGCTGCCCGACAGCTGCCTTAGACGCCTCTGCATAGGGAGGGTGCTGATGCTGGCATGGGGGTGGGGGGTGGGGAGCGCTGGGGCCACAATGCCTGGGCTTGAACCTGTGCTGCTCCTTCCTCCCCGTGTGACCAGAACAAGCATCTCCTGCCCTCAGCACCCTGGCTCCTTATCTGTAACAGCACCATCCTTCTCCCAGGACGGCCGCTGAAAGAGAAAGCACCTGAGGGGCGATCCATGCTAGGAACCCGGAGAGAACCACCGAGATGCCCTGTTTGCCCCACGTCTGTTCTCCTCCATAGCATCACTCACACGCGCGGCGGAGAGAGGACCAGAGAGCACGGAAGGCATCTGCCACCTCGGAGGAAAGTAACTCTACCCTCTTTCCCAGGAACTCACAGCCGCTTTGGAACAGCCAGAGGTGCAAAAGCCCCCAGATCCCTTTCAACGAGGCTGTGGATGAGACCAAACGGCACAGAAGAGGTGGCGCTCAAACTGCCAGCCTTCCAGAGAGACTTGCTGCGTGGCTGCTAATGCTGCTGCTTCTCTAGGGCAACTCGCCCACCTGAACAGCCCGACCTGTGTTCCCCGAACTTCCTGGAAGAGGAGCAAAGGGCCCCGGTCCTCGGTCTCCTCAGGTGCTCTTCCTAGCAGGTTCCCCCAGACCTCCTGCTCCCCCAGGCGCCTCCCCTCCTCCTGGTCTCTCTCCGGGGGACAGCGCTCAACCTCTGTCTTGTCTCAGCGGAGCCCAGGAGAGGGGCCTCCAGGGGAGGCAGCGAGGTTCCTTCCGGTGCTGAGCTCTCGTGCTCAGGGCTGCATAGTCCTCCCGTGGGGTCTCAGCAACTGAGTCAGCTCTTCATGGATTCTGCTTCCGGCCCCATCCGCCTCCTTTTCCAGGCAGTCCCAGGCCGCGGGGACCGACCCCCCTGTTGTCACCGTCAGGGACTAGCCTCGGGCTTCTGTGTCACCCGTGGACGGCGGCCCGTGGAAGTGCAGGGGGACGGGGACGGGTGCTGCACGAGCGAGAATCCGCTCTCTCGGGGGGACTGAACATCTGCTCCTTTACGGCCGCCGCTGCAAGGTGAATTGTGTCTGGTTCTTTTTTTTTCTTTGTTACAAACTCTAGGGAATAAAAGGAATTTTCTTCTTTATTCCCACCCCACCCGCAGGTGAGCCAGATTTATTTCGAGTCTGATCTTTCCTTACTCCCCGCAGCAGGGGTATAGGTTTTAGGGATTTTAATCTCTAGAAAGAAGAGCGTTTGTCAGCACCTCAGAGGCCACCCTAAACAGACCTTGTTTTTGAACAGGGGCAGAGGAGGGAGGGACTCTGGGCTTCGGGGGAGGATGTGGGGAGAGGAGGTGGGCCCACCTGGACTGGGACAGGATATACCTGCGAGGGTTCAGGGAGAGGAGGACATTTGGAGCCCACCTGCATGCATTGCACTGAGGCCTGAATCTGGGAGACGGGTGCTGGCAGATCCCCACGGAGGTGGGGTGACCACCAGCCTGGCCTTGCTGCCAGGGTGCTCGGGCCTCAGGACACAGAAGGACCACAGCCACTCAGAAAGCTTCCAGTGGAGCTGGGCGAGGGGCTTGCTCGGTGGTGACCAGAATGACCAGAAGCCTCACCTTCCTTTTCTTGGGCTGCTTGTGCCCTGGAATCTTGACACAATCCCCAGGAAGAGAAGGATGGCCCTGAGGTGACTGGTGGGGAATTCTTGCCAAGTGGACAAGCGGAGGCCAGGTGGGATTTGATGTAGAAGCATAAAGAAATGAAATCTTCCTTACACGTCAAGTACCAGGGGGTGACTCGTGTCTTACAGATGTTAGCCCGTATTTCACACCGTTCCCATTTTACGGATGAGAAAATTAAGGCCCAGGGAAGGTGAGTAGTATCCCCAAGTTCACGGATCCTGTGTATATTAGCGCCTACGCTCAGATGCAGGTTTGTCCAACTACAAAAAATGTGCTCTTTCCGTTTCCCCTCGTAGGCAGGAGACAGAAATTAGCATGAACCTATCTGGCGGCAGGTGTCCGATGGTCGACCCGTCGGCACCTGGGATGGTGTTGGGTTCAGAGGCAGGGCATCTCTCTCTGGAGTCATCCTCTCAGGAACAGACTGACCCCAAGGGCACTTCTAGCCCTGGAGGCAGACACCCTGAGAGCTCCCAGTCACAAGTCCCTCACCTGGGAAGTGGGTACAGCAAGGCAGGGTCTGTCCCTCACAGAGGTTTTGAGGAAGCCATGAGAAACTGTGTGTAAAAGCACTTCGTAAATTGAAAATGCTGAATAATATCCTCCTCCTGAAAGATATCCACATCCTAATCTCTGAAAACTGTGTTATATGTCATTTAAGAAAGGATCTTCATGTAGTATATATATATATATGTATATGTATATATATATATATATATATACACATATATACACACACACACAATGGAATATTACTCAGCCATAAAAAATGAATGAAATAATGCCATTTGCAACAACATGGATGGTCCTAGAGATGATCATACTAAGTGAAGGAAGTCAGACAGAGAAAGACAAATATCATATGATATTGCTTAAAAGTGAAGTCTAGAAAAAATGATACAAATGAACTTATTTACAAAACACAAACAGACTCAACAGGCATAGAAAACAAATTTTTGGTTACCAAAGGGGAAAGGGGAGGGGGAGGAATAAATGAGGAGGATGGGATTGACAGATTCACACTTCTATATATAAAATAAATAACCAACAAGGACCTACTGTATAGCACAGGAAACTGTACTCAATATTCTGTAATAACCTAGAAGGGAAAATAACCTGAAAAGGAATATATATATATGTATAACTGAATCACTTTGCTGTATACCTGAAACTGACACACCATTGTAAATCAACTCTACTTAAATTTTTTAAAAAAGGATCTTTAGATGTATGATTAGATTAAGGGTCTTGAGATAGGGATCATCCTAGATTATTCCATGTTCCCTAAATGCAATCACGTATCTCCTTAAGTGAGGGAGATAGAGGAGGATTCTACACACAGAAATACAGAGGGGAAGGTGATGTGGCCATAAGCCAAGGAATGCTGACAGCACCAGGAGCTGGAAAAAGCATGAATGGCTCCTCTTCTGGAGGCTCAAGAGGGAGCCCGGCCCTGCCCACACCTTGATTTAGGTGTGACAGAAGGTAAAAGATATGCATGTATACACATACATACACGCTTATTTTTTAACAAGGTAAACAGCAGGATAAACCAAAACTAATAAAAATGCCTACCTGCAGAAAGTCAGTGGGAGTGGGGTGGAAGGAAGAGGTTGGGGGTGAGATTCCTCTGAGTAAAATCCCATTTATATGTTCTTTGGCTTTTGAACCATGTTTGTGTTTTATACAATTTTCAAAATATTAAATCAACAAAGATGAACAAAGCAAACCCTAGAGTCTAAGACAAAAGGAAACAAATGAATCTAAATGAATAGCAAATTTATAACATAACCGCTCAGAACAGAGAATGAATTCAAGGAATTTTTGAACTTATGCCTCTCACTCTATACCCTTACTGTGATGCAGTCCAAGATCAAGAAGAGCTATGGAGAAATCTGCCACTTTAACTTGGTGATTTTCTTACTGACGGCAGTAATTCTGACAGTATTCTGGTGGTATTTTAGGTGCCTTGAGGAGAGAGCATATTAGCAGCTAGATTGGTGTTGGCGAAAACCATGGTTGTCCCTGGGGGAAGGGAAGTACAAATATGAACTGAAGGTGGTATCGGTGTGTACGTGTGATTCATAAAAATACAGAGTACAGGGCTTCCCTGGTGGCGCAGTGGTTGAGAATCCGCCTGCCGATGCAGGGGACACGGGTTCGTGCCCCGGTCCGGGAAGATCCCACATGCCGTGGAGCGGCTGGGCCCGTGAGCCATGGCCACTGAGCCTGCGCGTCTGGAGCCTGTGCTCCGCAACGGGAGAGGCCACAACAGTGAGAGGACCGTGTACCACGAAAAAAAAAAAAAAATACAGAGTACGTTAAGGGCTCTGCTTCTTCGCTCCTCCCTGCATCCACACCCTTTGCCACGTGACTTTGCAGTTCCTCCCACTAAGGAGGCAGAGGACACCTCCCCGTCCTTGCCTGGGGCTTGACCATGTGCCTTGCTTTGGCCAATGGAGTGTTAGTGGCCATGGTGCGGCCAAAGGCTTGACAAGTGCCTGTGCTGTTGGGTTTGCCCCTTGTGCCTTTGTCATCACCACGAGGAGAATAGGTCCAGGCTCGTCGACTGGCCCAGGAGGATGAGAGGCATGTGGAGAAGAGCTGAACCGCCCAGGGGAGCCTAGCCTAGATGGTGTGATCCCAAGCAGATCCCCAGACACATGAAAGGGCACAGCCAAGATCAGCTAATCTCCAGCCAATCCAGCGATCCATGAATAGAAACGATTGCTCTCTTAAGCCACTGAGTTTGGGGGTGGTTTGTTAAGCACCATTTTTGATACAAAAGCTAACTAATACAATCAGCGGGGTGATGGGAGGGGGCGGCAGAAATAAACGAAAGGAAGGACTCTGTGTAGGACGGGGCGCGAGCCAGGAGCGCCGCAAACAGCAGTCTGACAAACACGCCTGGGAACACGCCACCTTCTGATAACACGTGAGCACGGGAACTGCATTTTTCACTTGAGACTCAGGCTAAGGCCAGAACCAAGAGAACGCTGGTGAGCTCTGTGGCTGTGACTTCACAAGGCACGACTCAGATTTGCGAGGATTATACAAAGTCTGCGTTTTTTTTTTAAAAAAAAGAATAAGATTATGGTCACATCCCATTTTAGAGTTGAACATATCCCCATAGGTCATGTACTCCAATCCCTCCTTTTACAGATGAAGAAACTGAGGCCCAGAGAAACCCAAAGAGACCATTAGGACCTAGTGGACGCAGGACAGACCGTGGGTCTCGTCACTGCCTCTTCCCACTTCCCCAGGCTGCCCACGGAGGCCACAGAGCCTCCTCCCCATAAGGGGAGACTCTTGGAAGACAGCCCAAGACTGATCCCAGAGGCTCCAACCCCCTTCCTCTTCCATCTCTCATCATGAAGCTGGACTTTCCATCACACATCCGCCCAGGAGAGGGGCTGCCCCCTCTATAAAAGCACTTCATGCCCTGAGTGTGCTCGGGCCACAGGCTGACCCCCCAGCGGTGTCATCAGGAAGCAGGGGCCGACTGACTCGGCCCTCCGCTTCTTTAAGTTGTGTATCTGTTGCATTTATTGATGTCTCCCCCTGTTCCACCCCGCAGAGAATCAAGATGCAGATCATGTAGCCAGAGGGAATAACATTTAGGAGAGAAAGTGAATTAGGAACCATCTTAAGAGGCTGACGTGCGCTTATGGATACAAGTGGGACACTGTCAGGAGGCGTCTCATAGTTGCATGGTGAGAAGAAATGTGGACCAAGCATTAGGAGAAGTAAGAACCAGTTTCTAGTGCCAGTTTTGTCACCGCTGGGGGACCCAAGGTCGGTTACTCAGCCTCGCTGGGACCCACCCATGTGTAACCTGGTTACACAGCTTCCTGTGTCTCTCAGAGATGGGGCTGGTGGGGGGGGGGGGCTGTTTCCAAGACTGAGATGCTTAAATTGGCCATTATCGTGGGCGAGGGGTGGCAATCCTGCCTCTGTCCCAAGGCAGCCTGGCCCCTCTCTGCTCCACGTACACAGGCGATTTCTGCTGAAAGCCAGTCTCCTCTCTTCCTCTGTAGGTGGTTTGGTCCCAATCATTCCTTCGTTATTTATACACCCGACCGTCTACCTTGTATCTCTCGAATCCACCGCCACCCTCGGTGGAGCCGTCCCCAGGCCCCTCTGCCCTGCCTGCTCTGAAGCTTTGCCCCTCCAGGGCTCCCCACTGCGGCAGAGGGGGCCTCACTGACACGCCCCGCTCTTAGGACAGAGAACACATCTCCAGCACGACTACAGGACCCCGTGGTCCGGCGCCGCTACCTCAGCAGCCTCCCTCTCCTTCTTCCCCGCAGCCCAGCCGCGTGGGGCGGTACTCGCCGTTTCCTGAGACCTGCTGTATTACTTTCCAAGCGCTGCCATAACAAAGCACCACGCGCTGGGTGGCTTAAGACAACACAAATGAATCCTTTCCCATTTCTGGAGCCAGAAGTCCAAAAGCATGGTGTTGGCAGGCTCGTGCTCCCGCCGAAGGCTCTAGGGGACAGCAACGCTTCTCCCTTTGGGGACACGCTCCTGTGTGCCCACCTTCCCACCCCCTTGTCCCACCTGCAGCTCAGGTCACGCCTCCCCTGCTCCAGGCAGCCTCCCCCGATCTTTGAGCTCCGTTCCTGTTACTCTCGTCCCCTTCTGTCTAGTACCCGTCCTCATCGTGGGTCTATCGGATTAACGTCTGTTCCCTGCCCGCCCCCCCATCAGACTGCTCGCTGCACGAGGACAGGATCAGGCTGCTTTGCTCACCCCTGGGGCCCCAGCACCTAGAAGAAAGCAAGCGCTCAGCACACTGAGTAAGGGTGAGTCAATGAATGAACAAACTGATTGAGAGCCCCGTGTGCCAGGCCACAGGGACACAGAGATACCAGGATGAGGAGACAGGGTGTCCTGGCCTCTTGGCTGAGTAGGGAAGGCGAGTGGACAGACGTCTAAATCCGGAAGGTGGCGCGCTCTGCACCCCAGCGATGAACGAGGCCAGCAGGGCTGGGGAGCGGGGAGGAGACTCCCTGCTGGGACAGCGAGGAACTCAACTCGAAGCTGCTGGCTCAGCTGGGGTTTAGGGGGAAAGAACAGAGAGAAGGGCGTTCCAGAGAGAGGGACCAGCCTCCCAAAGGCACGAAGGTGAGAAAAGGTTCTGTGGGTATGTGATGGCGAGAGCCAGCCCTTGCCCAGGGGGCCAGCCAGGGCCAAATTAAAGGCAGTTATCCAAGAGAAGGAGATGCTCTGCAGGTATAGACGTGCCTCTGCAACCCATCACTTCCACATCCAGGGTGAAAGAAATTCAGTGATGAGGTTGCCTTTGCCACGGCAAGTGGAGGAAGCTGGCTGGTTTTACATCTGACTGGAGCCCCTCCCTGTAACCACGAAGCCGTGGCCTCCGTCAATGTATATTCCACATCAGTTCAGCATCTCAGGGAAACCCAAACCCCGGGATTTTTTTTTTTTTTTTTAACCAAGTCTCTGGAAAAGCGCAGCCAACGCCTTTTAGGAAACTGGGAAGAGAAGGGTCCCCTCCCCCTGCTGGCCCGACTGCTCGCTCCTCCAGTGGCCGCGAGTGACCCAGGTAGGCCCACGGCAAGGCCTGGCCCCGACAGAGCGCGCGTGAGCACCCGGAGCCGCCTCGTCTTAAGGCGCGTCCTCATCTGGCTTCCAGAAGCGCACTTCAGGGACCCTCCGGCGCGCTCCCTTCCTGTCACCTCCTGAGCGCGCCTAACGCGGTTTGTCCCTTCCCCGCCCTGTACACGGCGTCCTTCCCAATTTCCTCACCACTGCAGGAGGGGCCTATTGTGCAGCAAGAAATCCATGCTCATCAATTCGGGGCAGGCTGCATAAGGAAGGCAAATTACACGACTATGAGTTAGGGATAACCGTGATTAATCCTTGGGCCAGGCAGAGCCCTGACTCCCGTCATGCCCTTGGGCAGCTCCGGGGTGACAGGGCTAAGGACGGCACTTCTGATGGCCGCGGCACCCAGCCATTCATTACGGTGACGTCCCCATCACTGAGCCGACTGATGAGGTTATTGATCCCAGGAAATAATCATATGAAATGCATCGCGGGAAGCACGGGCCATTGTCTTTGTAAGTATTTATCGGCAAGGGATTTTTGTCATTTCAGTAGAGCCTCACTTTTATGAATTAATCGATGGCACCTTTTCAAACTAACGGTCGGTACTTCTGCTGGAAGAAAGAGCAGAGAGGAGGAGCAAACAGGAAGGAGCAAAACCCGATGTGCAGGAAGGGCCCAGAAAAGTGGGAAACCTAGGGCTTCCCTGGTGGCGCAGTGGTTGGGAGTCCGCCTGCCGATGCAGGGGACGCGGGTTCGTGCCCCGGTCCGGGAAGATCCCACGTGCTGCGGAGCGACTGGGCCCGTGAGCCATGGCCGCTGAGCCTGCGCGTCCGGAGCCTGTGCTCCGCAACGGGAGAGGCCACAACAGTGAGGCCCGCGTACAGCAAAAAAAAAAAAAAAAAAAAAAAAAAGGGAAATCTAGCACCCAGTAGATGGTGCTGTAATCAAATTCTAAAACCTGTTACAGCAGAGGTTTAGAAAAGTGTTAGAGGGAGGGAGGGGATGGAGAGCTTGTTAGAATTAAAGGTACATGGTTAAATGGATTCAGTCATTTCCCTCAGTTTGGATAAAGATATGATGACGATGGTGATGAAAGCAAGGCCTCCTTCCAGGAATCGCAGGCTGGGAGGGCTTCTGCCTCTCAAGAAGTCAGTGCAGGTAGATGGTGAGTGATAACAGCCCCACCCGACCAAACGGACTTGCTCACCACCTACACTGGTCCCTTGGAAATACCAGGAAAATTCGTGAAAAGGCCCTTTCCACACTGAATATTAAGGTGGCACCCAAAGATATCTTTAATTCCACCCCATTGAGAACAAATGTCATTCATACACATTTTGGTCACTTAAGGAAATTTGTCTACGCAAAACTGTCCTCAGATTTGGGGACGGATAACTGGAGTGGAGCAAGGTGGGAGCTGAGCGTGCAGATGCACAGCCTCTCGCGATAGTGTCGCTTCGCTGGCCCGGTCCAGAGCCCTTCCGGACCCGTTTGGGTCCAGCTCTTCTCCAGAGTGGCCCAGGTCCCTCAGCTAGAGGGGAGACGTGCCCTGGAAAACTCCTGACCACAGCCTGTTGTTTTGTGGGCAGCTGGGGGAAGGAGGGAGACGGGAGGGCGGCCAACGGCTGGGGGGCAGACACGCACGGGGGGACTCGCCTGAAGACTTGCACCCTCAGTGGTGGGCGGCCCTGGCGCCTGCGAGGCTCTCTGCATCTCTTAGATCGCAGCCGCCCCAGGCGGCTCTGCCAGGCTTCCAGCAACCCTAGGAGCACCCGGCCGTCTTCAGGAGGATGTAGAAGCCCCTCCAGAGCTTCAGGCTCATGACTGAAGAGGTGACAAATCCCCTACACCCCTGAGACAAGCCATTCCAAAGGATCTGGGTGGAACTGGGGTAAGGGTTAAGGCCGGACACCTAAACTGCTGAGTGGTGGCCTGATTCCTAGAGACAGTGTTGAGCTGGACACAGATAGGGGCACAAGGCTCATTGGGAGTGGAGGTTGGAATGAGGAGGTGCTGGAACCGTGTATATTTCCACGAACAGGCAACTGATCAGGTGACCCTGGTCCCATCTCAGAAACAGAATTAAGGCAGGGAGGGCTGGGGTGGGCTTCGTGGGTGAGCTAAACCTTGAGCCTGACCCTACTGGCCCAATAGAATGTGATCAGATAGAGAGGGGAGAGAGGGGTCAGGAAGGGGTTCCAGGTAGGTGTGGGGACAGAGCAGTCAGCAGGTGGGAGGCATGGGGAGGAGAGGGTCCCACTCAAACACAAGGGACGAGCTCTGAGCAGAGACCCCACGAGACATGGGCCTGAGCAGGAAGGCCTACCTCCCCACCCCCAAATTCTCCACCAAGAACACACTGCAGGTCCCTGTGGGACAGGCACCATGTGCTTCCCAAGGGTCACCAAGCTGCTGGTGTCACGGGCTCATTATAAAAGACAAAACTTGAGGCAGTGCTCCTGCAGCTACAGAGCCGCAGGGCCTCACTATTGTCGGCAAGACTCCTCTCTCCAGGAAACATTTTCATCCTGACCTTCTCAGGTGAGCGCTTGGTACACGTGTAACTCTGCCACCCCTGCCTCCCGCTCGGCGTGGTGTGGTTGAATTCCGCAGTCAGCCAGGGCCCCCAAATAAATGAACTTCTTTATAATTGAAAAATTGAATCAGAGGTTCAAAACCAAAGGAAGAACTCCGTAAGCCAGCCTTCACAGGACAGTTGCGTGGAAACATCCAACGCTTAGAGTCAGCCGGAATGAAATCCATTTTCTACCAGATCCAAGGGGCCACCAGCCTCACATGCAGCATCCTCAGGCCCTGACCGTCACTGCTGTCCCAGGCCCAACGTGAGGTCTCACAGAACCTTTGGCCAGGGTGATCCAGTCCTGAGGGCTCGGACCTGCCCCACCCCTGCTGGCCTCTCCTTAGCAGCACTGATGGAGGAGGAGCTAGGGCGTGGCTGGGCGCCACAGGCGCCTCCAGGCTGGAGTCAGCAGCAGCACGTGTGATGTCAGCGTGACTGCGCCATGGGGCCCCCCGAGGAAGCATTATTTTTGCGTGTCTGTGGTGGCGTTTCCAGACGAGGATATAGCATTTGAATGTGGACTCAGTAAAGCAGATTGCTCTCCCCAGCGTGGGCGGGCATCATCCAGTCCTTTGAGGGCAAAAGGCAGAGGGAGGGAGGATTTGGTCCTTCCCCACCTGCCGCATAAGCTGGGACAGAGGTCTCTCTTGCCCTCGGACTGGGGTTTACTCCACTGGCCCCCCCTGGTTCTCAGTCCTTTAGACTCAGACCAGAGTTACACCTGCAGCTTTCCTGGATCTTCACTTTGCAGGGGGCAGACTGTGGGACTGCTCAGCATAACTAGATAGAGAGATAAATATAGATAGATAGAGAGAGAGAGAGAGAGAGAGGGAGAGAGAGAGAGAGAGAGGGATATTCTATTGGTTCTATTTCTCTGGAAATCCCTGACTAATATAAGCACAGAACAAACACCTCCATAATACAACTACCAGTTTACGCTGAGGAATCAACAAAAGACAGACCCTGCAGATGGTTTTATCTGAATCACATAACCATCCTTTTAACCGCTTCTCAACAAAGCCATGAAAAGTCTCCCGCATCTGATGGAATTCTGGAATTGAAAAGACGCCCAGCTCGCTGCAGGATTCAGGGATCTGCCGGGTCTCTCTCTTGAGAGGCATCATCAGGCAACATCTCCTCCCTCACTTGGCCCAGTGGAGCGGGCATTGGCAAAGGCCTGGGCATTCTGAGACCCGCCGGGCAGATGCAAGGATGGGGGGGACGGGGTTGGGAAAGGCGGACCCCGGGAAGAGGCCGCCTCAGCCCCGCTGCGTCCTGCTTTCCACGCCCAGCACTTGGTGGGGCAGTTCATTTCCAGCAAATTGTAAATATTTAGACTATTGCTGAAATGTTCAGCATTAATGGATTCAAAGAAAACAGCTGCAAATTCAGAAAACTTTTTCATCAATCACGTTCCCTTGTGTAACACTTCTCATGTTACCGGACTATTGACCCACCGATATGTGTCCTTGGGCTACAGAATTTCATTGAATCCACAGTGGGTTCCTGCTAATAAGGGATTTCAGCAGGCTGATACTTTCGAAAGCGTGGGCGTCAGTTCTAAATGCGCTGCACCGGCACTGGATGCGGGGGTCGGGAGAAGGTTTGCCGAAAGTCACGTTATGCCTGATAGTTTTTACTGATGACTAGATTTCTAGTACGCACTGGTGATGAGTCTACCCCTTAGATGCCATGCCCAGAACAATTCGCCAAGGATTACTATAATCCCAGGTCTTGTTTTCATTTACATCTTCCTGGCACACTAGCACCCACTTGCCATGGCCCCAAGCAGTGTGGGGCAGTGGGTACACACCGATTCTCAGCCACTTAGAAAGGGGCTGGTCCACGCACTACCAGGTAAACTACAGACCTACTCTGTCATATTCACAGTAGGCATTCCAAAAATGCTTTCTAGATGGATGCCTGAAGGAATGAAGGAATGAAGGAATGAATGAAGAGAAAGCGATGTGTAAGCTGTAAAGTACTTTACAACTCAGGAGGAACGTGCTACAAAGCTTCCTAAGCAATGATCTAGCTTTGAAAATAATAGAAAACGTGGCTTCACCCCTCCATTCAAACAGCAGATATTTTTTGAGGGCCACACTGCAGGGAATCCTGGGGACACAGCAGGGAACAAGAAAGAGTTCCTGACCTTGTGGAATTTAGCCTGGCAGGGGACCAGAAGAGTAAACAAGTAATTACACAGATGAGCTTTTCATTACACGTGTTACAAGCCATGAAGGAAAAGTGTAGGGTCCTGCGAGAGCAAACAATGGGGCCTGCCTGGGCTTAGGGGTCAGGCGTCCCTAAAAGAGTGACATCGAAGCTGAGACCTGGGGAGGAAGAGGAGTTGGAAAGATACTGGCCAAGTGAGAGCATGAAAGCGTTCCAGGACTGCGAGGAAGGAAAGAAAATCGGACCCAGAAAACTGGAGGAGGCAGGGGTGGATGAGCAGCATCTTGACTGTGGCCACATGGTCAACAAAGGTCCCCCTACCTACCGTGCCCCAGAGTCAGGCTGGTGGCAGTGCGGGAAGAGAGGGCCTCTGTGCCTGGACGGAGGTGAGGGAATGCCCTGGATTCTCCGTGGTCCCCAGAACATCCTCCTCTGCACCAGATGGGCAAAGCCAGGCTGAATCCAGGATCCCTCTCCCCGTGCGGTTCTGGGTTAGGGTCGGCGGATGAACTTGCTGTGCAAGATTTGGACGGTGGAAACGAGGAAGGAGCCATGATTAATCTCCAGTGGCAGCTGCAGGCAGATATATGGACAGAGGGCGAATCTGTGGGCCGAAGTCCAATCCCCCACTTTGGAGATGCAGGCGGTGAGGTTGGCAGAGGTGGCCCCAACTGAGGCTACGGACGCCCAGGATGGGCAGTTTCTAGGGGAGACGCTGGGCATCTCCTAAGTAGCTGTTCCTCAGCCCTTCCGAAGGCGGCAGCGTAAACCTCTATTCCCCTGTATTAAATGCCTTTTCTACTTGGAATACCTAAAGGTCCCTCCTGTCCTGAGGGAAAAGGGCCCCAGGCAGCTCACACCCAGACTGCAGCATCTGATGACACACAGCTGCCCTGCCAGGATGTTTGCATTTGAAAAGTCTCAGCTTGGCTGGGGGGACTGGGGGGAGGCGTCTTCAAGCAAGTGTCACAGAGTCACTCCCTGTAGGCAAATGCATAAAGAGCAGGTAGCATAAATGCATTTGCTGACACTATAAGGGAGCAGATCAACAGGTCCAGGACAAAACCACATTCACATTTGTTCTGTGGGCTGAGGCTGCCGAGACCCATCTCAGCCCCAGAGGACGGAGAAGGGGAGTCCAGGCTAATTAATCCCTCTCCTATCACTTTGAAGCCAAAGTGAAAGCTTCAGAAATGGGTGCAGAAGCAAGTGGGATGGGTGAGAGGTGAATTTTGGCCTCTCACGCGCCTACCTTCCTGCGGGGAGGCAAGACTTCCGCTCTGAGTCGACCCCATCCCACTGAGATGCCCCTGGCTGCAGGGGACATGGCTCATCACTGCTCATCCAGACTGAATCAGGGCTCTTCCCCCAAAATACCCTGTAGCCCCAGAGGCCAGGTTTCATACTAAGGCCTTCCTTCATTTTCTATACCACCTCTGCCTGTTTATTTCCAAATCTTGAAAGAAAGAGAGTTTTGAAAATCCTAGAGTGACTAAAAAGTAAAAGTTTATTTTCTAAGATCTCACAGGTGAAATTCCAGGTAATTCTCTTCTGAAAAATTGCTACCTTTTTTCTTTCAATAGGGTAATAAAAATTCCATAAACCATCACAGCCTCAGCAGCCGGGAAGCTCAAAAGCCAAAGTGAATACACAAGGCCACGTGCTCCCTCCTCGTGATAAACAAAGCTGCTTCCTCTTCTTTCATTTTGTGACTTTGTAGTTTGGGGTCTAAAATCTTTAATGTATGCCTAACTTATAGAGAAATTTACATTACAGCACTTATAAATAGAGGCTGATTTTAAAAATATTAACCAACCCATAAATACCAGGAGGAAAAAGAGACAAAGAGAAAAAGGACAACAGAATAGATTAATAGAATTACACAGATCAAACCTTAGCACCAGGGGAAAACAAGAACTATGGCAGAAATTTCATACCCCCTTAAACAGAGAGCTAAGGCCAATGGTGAGTCCAGGTCTTATTTCAAATAGGTTCCATTTGAGAGATGTCCTGTTCTGAAACATGGGAAAATGAGAAATTATAGAGCCTATGTAACAAATCAAAAATAAATGAAGTAACAACATAAAGGTAGATTTACCATTATTTATAATTTACCATTTTTACCTTGTTTTCAATTGTCTCTCGTCCTCTTCATTTGAGGAACCCATTACATTTTATTATGCTAAACCCTATCTTCTGTCACATAAATTACAGTTAAAGATCTTAATATTAAAGCCTCTTAGCTCTGAGATCATATTTCAAGCTTTGTTCAAACCAGACGTTAATGCTGGAATTGAACACAGAACACTTTGTCATCATTACCTATGATCTCAAAAGTATAATACAATTTTTGCTATATATGGCACAAAAATTCCTCTTGGTATAACACTGAATTATGGAGATATATTGATTTCTGCAGTATTTTGACAAAACAATAAAACTAAACCTGTTAGCTCCTAAACAGATAGCCAGACATCCACCCAGCCATGAGAGCAATGGTCATGAAGATGAAGGTTGCTTTTAGCCCAGTTAAAATAGAAAACGACTCAAACCCATGTCCATCCCGGCAGTTCCTGCAGCTCATAATTTTGTGGTTCCTTTCTCTTCTCAGGGGCAGATTACGAGAGGAAAGAGAGAGCCAGTTTTGCCATCGGGTTGGTTCAGACGGGAACCCCAAACCAGCCCTTCCTTACCATCGGGGAAATCTCAGGCCACGAACCTCAACTCTGGGAGATCAGCCTCCTCACAGGTAAAATGAGGACAACACCAGCCTCATGGGTTTACAGAGGGGAACAAAATGAATGAATGCACCTAACTTAGCCCCGGGCCCCATATGCAGTTGGCGCTTGATAAATGACGGCTGTCAAGATTATTCCTGAGAGAATATTGCACAGACATGTGCCTCTTGCCCACACGCTGCTGGGAACGAGTTAGAAGAGCTGACCAAGTTCTCATCATGTCTTCATCACTACCTTTCCTTGGGATCCTGGGCAAATCATGCCCGTTTCCAAGTCTCCATTTCCTCACCTAGAAAGCAGGGATAAGCACACCTGCCCAGCCAACCTCAGAGGGTTGTTTGGTGAGAAAAATGCAATAAGAGAGGTGACAGCGCTTTGCAAAGCGAAAAATGCTACACTCACATAAAGGATTACGACCGCAGATCAATCTTACGGTTTGAAACTGTAAGCACCCTCAGAGTGCCACGGCATTTCCAAATCAGGCATTTGGCTGGCACAAAAAGAGAACTTCCCAAGGAATAAATCAACGTGTCCTTTCCCCTTAGTAATGGCGATGTTAATAGCACCGCAACCACAGAACTAACTTTTCCCCCTAGTAATGGGAAGAATAATGCTGCCGCCATAACAGCTCTCATTTATTAAGCTCCTACTGTGAGCCGAGCACTGGAATAATATTTTCACATAAAATGGTTATCCCATTTTATTCTCACAACTACTGTGATCTGTATTTTACAAATAAAGAAACAGAGTGTCACGGCTGCTGAGTAGACGCCCAGGGTTCAGATGCAGGTCGGCCTGACTCAAATCCAGTTCTCTCCACCACACCCCTTGGGATCCATCCAGGATGCTCATGTCCATGTCTCCCTACGTGGTTGCAGAATTGCTGAGATCACTGGGTTGGTTTTCAGTCGTCGGAAAAAGACTATCTCTGAGTCCTGAATCGCCAGACCCGGTTGTCTTCTTCTTTTTTCTTTTTTAAAATAAATTTATTTATTTATTTTTAGCTGTGTTGGGTCTTCGTTGCTGCGCACGGGCTTTCTCTAGTTGCGGCGAGCGGGGGCTACTCTTGGTTGCGGTGGATGGGCTTCTCATTGTGGTGGCTTCTCTTGCTGCAGAGTACTGGCTCTAGGCTCATGGGCTTCAGTAGTTGTGGCTCACGGGCTCTAGAGCACAGGCTCAGTAGTTGTGGCGCACGGGCTTAGTTGCTCCGCGGCATGTGGACTCTTCCTGGACCAGGGATCAAACCCGTGTCCCCTGCATTGGCAGGTGGATTCTTAACCACTGCACCACCAGGGAAGCCCCCGGTCTTCTTACACCTGCCCTGAACCAAAGGTTTGCCCACAACCCAATCACCAGACCCACCATTGACCTGGAAATAGCCCCACAGCATAAGCCAGTGGAAAGTTTGAAGCCTGGAAAAACACATCTAACTGGTCATGATTCCTGGTTATGGGTGATGTCGGGGAAGGAAGGGGGCTTTGGAACAGGAAGGCCAGGTTGACTGTTGCCTGGCAGAGCATTCATGAACAAAGCCCCCACCTTCTCTGACCCTCGGTCTCCTCCTCTGTAAATAGGAGATACAAATAGCAATGACTCTTCCCTGGTCAAATTGTTGTGCAGTGAAGTGAGATCCTAGGTATGAAACAGCTCTGCAAACAGTTGAACTTGGCCCCAGCGTCCCCTCACCTTGTTCCCCATGGGGTCTGAGGTCCCACCTTGGTGCAGTCACTGCAACTGCATCAACCACATTTCCTGTTCCAAGACCAGGTTCACTCACAGTGAAGTGCAAGTTCTCCCCAACAACTGCACCCCACTGTCCACGCAAGCCTAGCACGTGATCCTGCAGAGCCTCATGCTCTGTGTCTCTATCCCCCTCAGGCAGCAGGAGAATGTGTGAAAAATGCAAACAGATGCACATGGCACACACACCCCTTCAAACACTTCAGGGTCCTCCCACTGTTCCCAGGATAAAACAAAACAAAACAAAACAAAACAAAAAGCTCAGCGATGCTTACCAGACCCCACGTGTGGACCTCCAGCCAGACACAACACACCCTGGTCCCTCAATCCACCACCCCATTTTGCCTAATTACCTCCTAGTTTTCCTTCAGATCTCGATTCTGTCATGATGTCTATGTATCTTCCTGGAAAGCCTTTCCCCAAATATATGTGAAACAGGAGACATCTATTTCTTAGTTCCTACCACAGTAGTCATTTACATTTATTTGTGTAATTCTTTCATATCTCTCTATCCATTTCCTAGAAAATAAATTCCATACAGGTAGGAGATGTGTCTATTTAGATACTATTATGTAACTCTAGAGCCTAGCCCAGTGACTGACACCCAGTAAATTCTCAAAATAATTGTTGAATTACTTAGTTTATGGTTGAAAACCAACATTCCTCTCACTTGCCCTCTTTACCTGGCCTATGCCTTTTAATTCAATTGAAGAATATTGATGAGCCTAGACCCTCTACCTCACACCATACATAAAGTTAATTTGAAATGGATCACAGACCTAAATGTAAAAGCTAAAACTGAGATGAATCTACAAGAAAACTTGGAAGAAAAATCTTCATGGTCTCAAGGTAGACAAATATTTCTTAGGACACAAAAAGGATTAGCCCTGAAAGAATAAAATAATAAATTGGACTTCATCAAAACTAAAAATGTCTGTTCTTCAAAAGAAACCATTTTTTAAATGAAAAGACAAGCCACAGATTGAGAGGAAATATCTTAATGTATATATCTGACAAAGGTCTTACGTCCAGAATATATAAAGAACTCTTACAACTCAGTAATAAGACAGATCAATCAATCAATCAATCAATCGAATGGGTAATAAATAAAAGAGGCAAAAGACTTGAACAGGCACTTCACATAAGATATACAAATGGCCAAGAAGCACACGAAAAGATGTTCAATATCATTAGTTGTCAGCAACATGCAAATTAAAACCACATGAGGTACCACTTTTTAACAACCTGAATGGCTAAAATTAAAGATTGATAATAACAAGTGTTGACAAGAATGTGAAGCAACTGGAACTTTCATGTCCTGCTGGTGTGGCTGTAAAAATTCCACAGTGACAAAACTACTTTGGAAAACCAGTTGGCAGTACCTTATGCAATCATACACTTAACATCCCAGGCATTTACCTAAGAGAAATAAAAGCATATGTCCACACAAAGACTTGCTTTATTCATAATAACAAAAACTGGAAATAACCAAAATATCTGTCGATCAACAGGGAACTGATAAACCATGGTATATCCATTCAGTGGACTACTACTCAAAAATTAAAATGTCCAAAATGCTGAGCAACAACATGAATCAATCTCAAAAACATTATGCTGAATGAAAGAAGCCAGGCATAAAAGAGGACAAAATGTATGGTTTCATTTATATGACATTTATTCAAGAACAGGCGAAATGAATTTATGCTGATAGAAATCAGATCAGTGGTTGAATGGGGCAGGAGGTGGGATAATGGAAATGCTCAGTAAGGCGTTGGTTACATGACTGTATACGTTCATCAAAAACTATCAACATGTATATTTAAGACCTATACTCTTACT
Source organism: Kogia breviceps (assembly GCF_026419965.1). Taxonomy (NCBI): domain Eukaryota; kingdom Metazoa; phylum Chordata; class Mammalia; order Artiodactyla; family Physeteridae; genus Kogia; species Kogia breviceps. Next base: position 8,593,254 of record NC_081311.1, read on the forward strand.
CTATGTAGGTTATACCTCAATAAACTTGAAGTTCAGAAAGAAATAATAAAACAACATTGACTAAGTCCTTACTCTGCCACATGCCTTACACTGAGTCCAGGGGAGCAAAGAAGAGGGGTCTGGCCACTTTCTCACCTTCTACCCCCTAAACTTTGATCAGAGAAGAAAATCAAATTTTAAAAAGGAATTGATGCATGGGGTCATGTTTTTCAAACAGTAAAGGACTAAGTTGTCTCTGCCTCTTGTCTCCCTCCCTTCTATCCATTCTCCACAAGAGAACCAGATGATCATTCCAAATCACCACCCTAAACATGTCTCTAACTGCCTAAAAAATCTTCTCTATCCTCACCCCCATATAGACTGAGTTGACTTAGTTATATTAGTTTCCTGTGGCTGCTGTAATCATTACTACAAACTGGGTGGCTTACAACAGAAATGTATTGTCCAACAATTCTAGAGGCCAGAATTCCAAAATCATGGCAGGGTCATTCTCCCTCTGAAGACTCTAGAGGAGGATCCTTCCTCCCCTCCTCCAGCCTCTGGTGGACCCAGCATTCCTTGGCTTGTGGCTGCATCACTCTGTTTTCTGCCTGTCTCTACACAGCCTACTCCTCTCCCCCATGTGTCTCTCCAAAGAACACTTGTCATTGCATTTAGGGTCCACCTGAATAATCCATAATGGTCTCACCTTGAGACACTTAACTTAATCACATCTGCAAAGACCCTTTTTCCAACTAAAGTTGAATTCACAAGTTCTGAGGGTCAGGACATCGACATTTTGGGGGCCAGCATTCATCCCAATGCACTGGAACAGGCCAATTTTTAGTGGCCCCAACTTTCTTTTTATTTTACACTGAGATCTAATACGTGTTTAGTAAAGAGCATACATCACAAGTGTTCAACATTTTCACGAACAGAACTCACCCATGCAACTAGTGCCCAGATGGAGAAACAGAATTTTCCCAGCTCCCAACAGTCCCCCCATGTCCCCTTCCAGCCACTGTCCCCTCCCCAAGAAGATGTCCCCTCCCAACTTCCAGTGGCACAGACTAGTTTTGCCTGCTCTTGCCCTTTGTATAATTGGAATCGTACTCTGTGCTCTCTTCTGAGTCTGGCTTCTTTGTGCATTATATTTGAGATTCATCCACAGTGCTGCATGTCATGGTAGACAATGCATCCACACTGTGTACAGTATCCTATCATGTGGGGAAACCACAACGTATTTATATTTTCTACAGTAGATGGGCATCTGGGTGCCGTCTGGTCTGGGGTTACTATGACAAAGGCAGCTTGGAACACCCTCCTCTGTCTTCCTTGGTGCACGTGTGCCCACAGCACCATTTGGAGCATGACCAGGAGCAGGCTTGCTGGGCATGGAGTGTCTTCAGCTTTAGAAAATACAGCCAGACCTCGTTCCAAAATGGTTGTACCAGCTACACCAACACCAGCAGAACAGGAGAGTGTTCTCCTGTCCACATCAGCTCTTGGGACTTTCCATCTTTTAAGTCTCAGCCCTGCTACGGGATGCTGCAAATGTCTTCTTGCTCTCTGTATCTTGTTTTTTCACTCTTTTTAGAGTGCCTTTTGATAACCATAAGTTTTGCTACGGACTGTATGTGTCCCCCTAAATTCATCTGTTGAAGCCTTAACGCCCAATGTGATGGTATTAGGAGGTGGGGCCTTTGGGAGGTAATCTGGTCATGAGGTGGAGCCCCCCATGAGTGGGTTCAGTGCCCTTATGAATAGAGACAAGCGAGAGATAATCTCTCTTCCCATCATGTGGGGACACAGAGAGATGGTGGCCATCTATGAACCAGGAAGCAGGCTCTCACCAGATACCAGACCTGCCAGCACCTTGATCTTAGACTTCCAGCTTCCAGAACTGTGAGAAATAAATGTCTGGAGTTTAAGCCACCCAGTCTATGGTATTTGTTACAGCAGCCTGAACTAAGACCAGTTTTTTTGCCTTAATATAGTCCACATGGCAATTTCCCCCTTTTGATTAGTGCTTTTTGTCCCATTAAGGAGTCTCTGCCTCCCTAAGGCCTGCCTCCTGTCCATCCTTCCTGCTGTCCAACAAGTCCCCGACACTGCAGAACCTCACACCTTCTTTCTTTCCACCACTGCCTCAAGGCTTTTCCTGGTTCTGTGCCTTAGCTTTAAATGCATACCTATCCCTTCTCTGATGGGAAAAAATCTCCCTTTTCATCCCTTAAGGACCAGTTTAAAAGCCTCTTTTGCGTTGCCTTCCCTCACACAGCCCCGTTCACCCTCCTACACACACAGTCACTCTCACCAGCCACTCCCTCCGTCTGAGCCTCCAACCCTCCAGGCTGCCCCCCACCCCACACCGCTCTGTGGTATAATCTTTCCTTTACACGTCTGACTCCTCCACTCCAGTGATCGCCTCTCAAAGACAGTGACCAAACCTGGCTTTTCCTGTGTGTCCCTGTCCTGCATAAGTCCTGGAATATTTTGCTGAAGTGAAACACAGAAACATAAGGTGATACTCTACTTATAATTTTATTACAACTATTAGGTAGTATAGCCTAGTGGTCAGGATTATGAGGGGCTTTGGATTCTGAAAAGCCTAGGTTTGAATCCCAGCTCAGCCATTTGCTAGCTGTGTGACCCTGGGCAGGTTACTCAATGTCTCTGAGCCTCAGTTTCCTCATCGGTAAAAATGGAGATGGTAATAGTAATTGCCCTCATGGGTCTGTTGTAAGGATACCATAATAGATGTAAAATGCTCGGCTCTGTGCCAAATACATAGTAAGCACTCAGTAAAAACTACTATAACGTAACCTCCACAGAACAGATTGTAGAGTCATGGTTTGCCTCTGGATACCAAGGGAGCCAAGCTGGAGTTCAGCAGGAGAAAACATTTACACATCTTTACATAAAGCCTTGATGAAAAGCAGAACAATCCCACCCCCAGTTTCCAGCTGGTTCCAGACAAAGGGGCTGAAGTAACAAGGAAAGCTACAATTTTCACACCTGTATCAGGCGCATCACCTATGGAGGTACCAGGAAAGCAAATTGGGTTTATGTTGCAAATAGGAAATGATGACACTAATTATGTTACATTGTGGTGGCCTGGGAGGCTTCCCCGAGCACTTTGCCTTCCATTATCTTGTTTGATCACACTATGAAAGACGAGGGACTCCCATCTGGGTTGCTCACCGCTGGATTCGAGATTTGGGACCACCTCCCCTCCCCACTGCAGTCTTTTTTTTTCCCCAGGAAAGAGAGAGGCGTTGCTTCTTTAGAGAGAAGACTTCCCACGCTGCAGTGGAAAGGGAGTTCTGCTTCTGGATCTGGGGTGTAGGTCCCTGTCCTTAGGGCCTGGAGAGCAGGGTCACTAGGAGGTCACCGTGTCTGTGTGATATCCAGAGCTGGGACACCGTTGCCGATGTCAGAAGATGTTTCCCTGGGACTTCCCTGGCGGTCCAGTGGTTAAGACTCCGTGCTTCCACAGCTGGGACCGTGGGTTCAATCCCTGGTCGGAGAACTAAGATCCCGAATGACATATCCTGTGATTCACGTGATTTCACCTCTCGGAGTTGCAAGGGGGCTCCACCATTCTGCCTACAGCCCCTGAAGTATTGGGGATAAGACGAAGGACTGGGGTATAATTGCACCTGAACATCACACAAATCATCCTAACCTGACACAAAGCCACTTCCCTGCCAAGTGTCTCGAATATTCTGCCAGGTCTTATTGGCAGCAGAAGAATCACCTTCTTCAATACACCCAGACAGGGTGTCCCATCTTGGATTCCATTTTGATGTTTGAGAGTTCCCCTCTTCATTAAGAGAGAGATTTTATTTCAAAAAAGAAAATTAATATATATCCTTTTTTCCTTCACAACTAAAAAAAAAAGTGTCATGCGCCTTCCCGTGATGAAGGTATAAATATTGCATTCCAGAGGTGGAATGGTTTGCCTCTCACTTTGCAGAATCCCCTTGGGTAAAATCTCGTCCAGAGCTACAGTAGCCTTGCCTCTTTTGACATGCTCGTTTGCAAAAAAGCTCCCAAGAAGTAATGCAGGCCCTTTCATTTCAAATGCTGCAGCTAGTCTCAGGGTAATTGACCCACCACATTGAAGGACTGCTTAGGGAAGGGCCTCTGCATCTCCATCACCCTCAATTTTCCCTTTTTGTGGGCAATCCAGGAAATTTTGACCTTTTCCAATTTGGGGGAACAAAATATTTACCAAGAGATGAAGCATTCTTCTAGGGGAACACCCCACTCCCCATCTCTCAAGGAGGGCACCGTATTTATCATCCAGGAGATCTTTAAATGATAGGCTTCCTCTCTCTCTCTCTCTTTCTCTCTCTCTCAATTTTCAGCTGTCCACATGGCCTCTGAGAACAGCTCTTCCGGAAACATCTCTCAGCCCTGATGGAGCCTGCTTTCTCCTATTACCTTTAGCATGCTAAATGGTGCTTTTTCATTTTGTTCATTTATAGGGCTACTCTTTTATCTGAGGCATGTTTATTAACTGGTAGCTGTTAATTATATAAGAAGATAATTTCATGTAAATGATGGATTTAAAAGCAGCCTATCTAGCATGCTTACTGTTTTAACAAGAAGGCTTTGGGATTTGTTTTTTTTTTTTTTTTTTTCCCTGTGTGAGTAAAGCAATTAATTGATTCAGTTGATTGAATGAAAAATGCATCATAATTGCTTTACCCCATCAAGCAGCTACTAGAATGATTTAGCGCTGGCAGAGGGGGCCAACGGCCACTATGATACACCATCTCTGTTTATTGCCCTAATAAAGCACAGGGGCCGGGGCCCTTGGCGAACAAAGGGATACTCAGATGGGCTTCTGGTGGTCCTTTCTCTGAGAGCAGGGAGAACAGCCCCAGTGATTTGGACTATTCAGGACCCCCCAAAAAAATAGGAAGAAGAAAAAAAATCCACTTTTGTCTCAATTATTCAGACAATTGCCTCCCCTCTCCTTGTAGACACAAGCCCAGGGGCTGGAACACACTTCAGTCTTGGCGTTCTAGACTTCTCGAGTCCAGAACCAAAGGAGAGGGTCTTACGGGATCCATCTACACTATCCAAGGACCACGTATCTGATTCATCCGCAAGTCCCCCGTGCCCAGCGTGGGTACTGGCGCTCCACACAGGCTCAGGTCGAACGGGAGTGAGCAAAACCCACCAACCCAGACCCTCCGGTGCCACAGCTGCAGATTATTAAGCTCAGGCCAAATCATGTTGCCAAGCCTGATTCAAGCTCTGAGTCCAGGCACACTCAGAGATCGAACCTTGCAATATTCACGAGATGAGCTTCATGTGACATTGAGAATCAGCCCTAATAGTTTCTCCCAATAGAGAAGAAAAGTCCCTATTAGGCATCTACTATGTGTCAGGTGCTCTGCAATGAACTTGGTTTACATTGTCTCATACGCATGGATTTATATTTGACAATAAACTTACACGGAAGATTTCATCATCTCCTTTCATGGAATGGAGAAACTGAGGCTCAGAGAAGTTGGCTGGTTCGCCAGCGAACACGTCAGTAAGAGGCGGCAGAGCTGAAATTTGAGCCCGGTTCACCCTGCTCCCAAGGCCGAGCTCTCTCCATAGAAAGTGCCCCGTACTGACCACATCAGGCGCACAGAAAGGGCCCCTTCCTTGTTAGCTGTTACTGCTGCAGTTGTCGTCTTATTGTAGCTGTTGTCATCGCGCATCACGAGGCTAACTGCCTCTAAAGGGACCCGCGACATCGTCTAAGATGCGTGTATCCAGCCCAGGCGGCTTACCTTCCATACAAGTCTTCCGGCTTTCGGGTGGAGCCCCGCGACTGTCCTCGTCTTCGTGTCCCGCTTGTGACAGGCATCCCAGCTGACTGATTCGGACCCACCCCTGAAAACTGTTAGGGAATGACATCGGGGCCACCAAACTGGGGCTTCCTCAAGTGTGTTCCAGCCCCTGGCCTTGTGTCTGAATAATTATAATAAATAATCCCAAAGTGGACTTTTTTCTCCTTCCTTTTTGGGGGGGGGGGGTCCTGAATAGTCCAAGTCCCTGGGGCTGTCCTCCCTGCTCTCAGAGAAAGGACCACCAGAAGCCCATCTGAGTATCCCTTTGTTCGCCAAGGGCCCCGGCCCCTGTGCCTTACTAGGGCAATAAACAGAGATGGTGTATCTAGTGGCCTTTCTGGCCTCTCTAGCTAGAAATCCTAAAGAAACGTTCAAATAACCGTCGGAGGACGGCTCCAATGAACTATATACACACGTATGCATAAATATAAGTATCATATTGAGAAATATTGACTCAAAAACTTAAATCTTTTACTTTTCTCTTTTAGAAAAAAAACACTGGGTTTTGCACTGTTTTCCCTATTTGAACAGTAATACACCATCACGAGGGATCTCCTAATTTCTCACCTGCCGGAGAGCAAACATAAAGCCGTTCCACTGTTTTGCCATAACTTGCTCCATGGCACCAAACAGCAACAACAGTAATAGGTCAAAATTCACTTTGGGTGGGTGGGCTTCCCTGGTGGCGCAGTGGTTGAGAATCCGCCTGTCGATGCAGGGGTCACGGGTTCGTGCCCGGGTCCGGGAAGATCCCACATGCCGCGGAGCAACTAAGCCCGTGAGCCATGGCCGCTAGGCCTGCGCGTCTGGAGCCTGTGCTCCGCAACGGGAGAGGCCACAGCAGTGAGAGGCCCGCATACCGCAAAAAAAAAAAAAAAAAAAAAAAAAAAAAAAAATTCACTTTGGGTGAATTAACACAGTCTGGCCTTGAATTTTTTCTCAGTGGCCAGTATGAATTATTTAGTGTTTCTAAAATTAGGGGGCACTTCCAATGCCTGCGGTAATGACCTTCCAGGTCAACGTCCATCACCATTGAAGACATTTGGCCAACTGGGTGCCGTAACAGTGGCCATACGTCACCTAGACCCTGCTCTCCTGGGGCCCACTCTGCTTGTTAGAATTAGATGAGAACGCTCTGGGGAAATCCCTTTCAGACCTGGCCGTTCTGTGTCCCAGCCAATGCTTTCATGTCATTGCCAGAGACACACAGCACCTTCGCTCAGAGCAAGGCTCTTGCCAGTAGGGCACCCCTTGTCAAGCCTGGGTGTCTCTGTTCCACAACACACTTGCAGGAGAGAAGGTGGAAAGCGATGGTAGGGCTCTTACAGGGCCCCGGTTTCCAGGTCAGGCGATAACTGTGTTCCAGCTGTGTGGCTTCAAGACCCAAGTCTCAGCCACTTGAGTGACTTGAATGACTTGAACTACATTACGACTGTGCAACGTTAATGAATTTTAAAAGGCTCTCCCGTTTAAATGTTTTGAGAAACGCTGCATTCTCTACTCCCCTCTTGCAGACGCTCACTGCTCCTCAGCACTGTAAAGGCTCTGAGAAGTCCTGCAATAAAGAAACTTGTTAAACAGCTTATTTCATCCACCTTTTCCCACTTTCGTGACCACCAAATGTTTTTCAAGAAATATCTTTTAAATCTCACAAAGCTACTGCATAGGATGGCAGCTCTGGTCCTTTCCAAAACGGATGCTCTAGAATCTTTGAAGCACTGCATCCCTTCTGAAGATGTGACATCACTCAACTAAAAGACATTCTCTGTCTTGTGACTTCCTCAGATTAGTGAGAACTCCTTTGTTCTCGGGGGAGCACAAGCTTCCTCCAACTACTGTGCAAACAAAGGAGATTCATTAGGGTATAAGAGATATTGGGGTAACCCCAAATTAAGTGTGTGCTAAAGAATTAGTACCTGGGGGACCGAGCCTGCACCCCAGCTCTGTGTGGGTGGGAAGATGGGGGTGAATGGAGGGCCTTCTGCATCTTCTGCTAGTCTTTCTTTCTGCCTCTCTCTCCCCCTCTCTCCATCCTAAGTCTCTCTCCCACTCAGCCACTCGGCCAGCCAACCACCCGCCTCACATTTTCCCTTACCTCTGCTTCACCTCCCTCCTGCCACAGGTGGGGAACGTGACCACCAGCAACCCCAGCTAAGCCAGCCCAACAGAGAGACACACAGAGAGAAAGAGAGAGACTTTCTTTCTTCTCGCATTTTTACATCAGCCCTGGGCCAGGACCCTGGGGCACCCAGCTCTACTCACACGTCCACTGCTAGGATGCCTCACCTGTCAGGATGGCGCGTTGCTGCCCCTGGACCTCCTAGGTCATGTACTTCCCCCTATGGCCAGGAGGGGGCAGCACACTGAGGGTAGCGGACCCACCACGACTGCATGGGAGGAGAAGGGGGTCTCCAAAGGAAAGAGGCCCCGTTCCCACAAAAGGAGGGTGAAAGAAAGGATGCTGGACGCACACAACCAATAACCACCGCCGACCACCTCCCCTCTCAAGCAGGAAACATTTACAACAAAGCTTCGTGGTGTTTCACCACTTCCATTTATCTCAGCTTTTACTCAAGAGAGCGAGAGTCTTAAATTTGCACGAATTAGGCTATGGAAGGGATTCTGTCCTTATGTGAAAGACCTCTGTTGATTTGCTTCCGTCCATAACATGCTCTCTTGTAAAAGAGAACAAGACCGTGGTGCAGATTCACGAGGGCACCCAGATCAGCAGCCACTAGTCTGAACTAACGGGTCCTTCTTCAGACGTTTCCACCGGTGAGCGTTTCTGTCTGGACAACGGTTTGTGAGCAAATCAGACATTCAATGACGTAGCACAGGACCCTGAAGTCACCACGGTTGTTTGTGTCAGGGCAGAAGATGGTTCCGTGCTTAATTATTGCTTTCCCTGGAGTTTTGTCCACACCAAGCCCAAACAGCTAGTTTAACATTGAAAAATGAGGCTCATCACACAAAAGCATCGTCTCCCAAGCACCAGTCTGCTGTGACCAGGGCTTTCCGACGAGCCACGCGTTGCTCTCCCAGCTGTGCTCAACCTCCCTGGTTCTCCAGATGTCTGAGGACCCCGGGCCGGGGGCCGCTCTCTCAGGCCTGGGTGGTGCTCAGGATGGAGACGTGGCACCCACACTCAGAGCTCAGCGCTTGCCCCCTTGCCTGCCTGTCCTGCGCAGAGGAGCGACGCTGGGGCAGGAACTCTTGCTTAGAGCCTGGCAGTCGGCCGGGGCTCAAAAAACACCTTTGTGAAACGGATGAGTGGCTGAGCGCTCTTCAAAAGCGGACACCAGGTTATTAGAACATATTTGCCCTTCACCGCCTACAGGCATGATACACCCACATAGGCCCCGCTGCTAGAAAGATGCCGCTGTGACTTAGAGACCGTCTCTAGCCTTGTAGCCAGGTGGTCTGTGGGGCAACAGCTCCTCTCCTCCGGGCGGTCAACGACAATTGGTTAGCAATAGCCACCAAGGTCAAGTTTGGTCCCTGAGAAAGCCACCCTCTCCCTCCACCCAGATGGTGCCGTTGTTCATGACAGTCACAGAGACAATCTAATTTTCAGAAGACGGATCTTCTAACGCCATTAATTACAGCATTACGCGCTGTAATTACCCTGGTCAGGATTTTCACAACTCAGACCTAACTAACTATATTATTAAATAATTAGCATGCAGTTGGGATGTTATATTTCATATATTAAAAGAGGCGTGCTACGTTAGAAGCTCTAGAATGTGAATTCCATGCTCTATCGCTTGGTCAGTAAAAGGGGCATTGCTGTGTCAGCTGACGGCAGTTTTTTGTTTTCACACCTCCAGCCCGTTACCCTTTAATTGAACATTTCCTCAAGAAATGGAGCCGAGATGTCACTGGAGAGATTTCCGGAAGCTCTGGGGTGTGACTCAGCTACAGTGCAGAGACAGAAAGGTATCCAGGGAGAGAGGCTTGGCTACCAGTTCTTCCCTGCGTAGGGCTTTTCCCAGGCAGAAGGGTCTAAGGAAGGCATGGCTTTCCAAAAGGTGCCAAGGACATTCGGGAAGGCACAAACATGTAAGTTCAGGAAGCTTGGGAAAAGGCAAGTTCATCTGCAAACCTCGACCCCAGCAAGAAGGAAGCAGGTGTCTCCATAAGGATCAGGGTGAAGGTGGGAAGCGAGTGCTGTCTTTGCTTAATTCCTCAGTGCGCCATAATACTTCCTGTCTCAGCACCTCCCCATACTGTGTCCTGTGCCTGGAAAGCTCTCCCCCGATGGCCCCCCCACCAAGCCCCCACCTTGTTAGCTACTGCTCTTCAGATTTCACCTCAGACGTCACTCCTCGGGGAAGGCTGCCCAGAACCTCCACCACCGGTCCCGTCAGGCTCCCGGGACTCAGTAGCACAGCCCTGTCTGCTTTTCCTCCTTGCCCCGACGATAAGGTGCAAAAATGTATTGTGTTATGTGATTTTTTTAAAATCAGTGCCTTCCTCCTCTATGGAATGCAAGCTCAGTGTAGGGATGAAGTACCCCACTTCTGCTTATTATGCCCCCAGGGCCCACCCCCAGCACAGTGCCTCCCCCTTAGAGACACCCAATATTTGCTGAATGAATGAAACAGATAAACTGAAGGAGAAGCTCAGCCAGCCTGGACTGGGTGGGCTGCTTTCATTTTGACCTGTTATCTCTCTGGCTTTAGCAGGAGTTTTATGATTTTCTTGCCCTTTCACTAAATAGCTGTACAGCCTAAATGGCGGCACGTGTGGTGAGCCAAGGATACTCCACAGGAGGAAATGCCAGGCCCAAAGCCCCCGTCCCCAGGGACTTCCCTGGTGCCGCAGTGGTTGAGAATCCACCTGCCAATGCAGGGGACACGGGTTCGAGCCCTGGTCCGGAAAGATCCCACATGCCGCGGAGCAACTAAGCCCGTGTGCCACAACTACTGAGCCTGAGCTCTAGATCCCGCAAGCCACAACTACTGAGCCTGCGTACCACAACTACTGAAGCCCACGCGCCTGGAGCCCGTGCTCCACAACAAGAGAAGCCACCACAATGAGAAGCCCGCGCACCGCAACAAAGAATAGCCCCTGCTCACCACAAGTAGAGAAAGCCTGCGCGCAGCAATGAAAACCCAACGCAGCCAAATAAATAAATAAATAAATAAATAAATAAATTTTTTTAAAAGCCCTAGAGTCCCCAACACGAAGGCTGGAAATAACCCAAGGCAGCTTCTGTGGAAGAATAGGTTAGGACTTCAACACAGCCACCCGGGGCCTATTACGCCCTGTATTTTCCTTAAGCCCAATCATGAATTCCTCAAATGGATCTTTATGGAGTATATACTGCATGCCAGACCGTGTTTAGGTGTCAGGAACACAGCAGCAAGTCAACCCAAAGCCCTGCCCTCACGGAGCCTGCATTCTAGTGAGGAGAGGCAGACAAGAAACAAATAGGTAGGTGGAACATATAGGATGCCAGGTGGTGATAGCATCCTGGAGAAAAATAAAAATGGAGGACAGGGAGGGTTGCTATTTTGAGGCATGCCTCTCAGATAAGCTGCCAGTTGATGAAGCAGTCCAGGCAGCAGGACAGCAAGCGCCAAGAGTATTTGCTTCCTCCTTAGCCTACTTACCAGTGGCCTTTAACGAACAGAGAGTAGTGGTACCTGGTACCCAAGATCTCTCTGCAACATATGTGGCTTGTAGCTATAGCCGGTTCATTAGGTGAGGCCAAAGGGGTGGACTGCCCACGCCGACCAAGAGTTCAAAGGACCTGCGTGCCCAGAGCCCATCGTTTCCGAAGCCTCAGGGCACAGCCAGCTGGCTGCTCAGTGGGCGCTTTGGAAGGTGAGCAGAGGAGGGAAGGGAAGGGACGGTGGCCCAGTGTCTCTGCTTCCAGAGCGTCTCAGAGGGAACTTTTCACACCCAAGAAGGGCATTGCTGAAAGATCTCTTAAACAGAGGGGAAAGACAAACAGCAGATGTTTCTGAAACTTCTAGAACTACAAATGGGTGACATCAGCCCAAATGAAGCCAGCTGTAGGCCTGCACAAGAGCCTCAGGGAACTGCTGAGTCACCCCCTATGCGTTCCCTCCCGCGCGCCTCTGATCAATCAGCTTTCTAACTGGGAGCCAAGGAACAAGCCATTTCGCAGTGGGACTGAACCATCGGAGCCTTAATGACTGGTTTCTGTTATAACCAGTCAGGCATCAGCACAGCAGGGCCTCAATCAGAAGCATCCACTTCATCTGTGTTTTTCAGATCTGTGAGCATTAAAACCACCAAGGACATGTTTGAAGATGGCTCCCTCCAACAATCCTGATTTTGCTTTTATGCAAGAGCAGCTGTTGTAGCCTAGAGCCTACAGACTCCCCTTTCCCGCACCCCCGAAAGTCCAGTCCAGAGATGAAAGGTCTGGCGATCCACCTTCCTACCAGGAAGCAGGAGCAGGTATTGGAAGTCAGCGCGTGCTCCTGCGTCCCAGAATCAGGGTTTCCTATGGCCCGTGGGCTCCCCTTTCTGGCACCAGGGCCCTGTCAAACACCAGCAAGCTGAAGATCATGGACATAGCGAAAGGAGGTCAAGGAGGACAACCTCTCACTCTCTAGAGCTACAGTCTCCTCACTCTGGGGCTCACCAACTGGTCAGCTTTGCCCTTTGCCTGGGCTCCTACCCCAGATCCACTGCCCACTCTGTCCCTGAAGCTTTGACTCTTGTGTTGTATGTAGACATCTTGGACTATAGGACTGGCCCGAATGCCCAACCTTTGCTCAGAACTTGGAATCTGGGCCCAACCCTCCCTGAGAGCCCTGCCTAGCAATCACCCAAGATCCACCCAAGCTGCGTGCACAAAAGCACATTTCCTTTGTGTTCTCTTCTCGTCCACATCCTCTCCCAACACCCAGGAATCTTTCACGGCAGCCCTTTCTCTGCCTTCCCCTCTCCTGATGCTCCTCCGTCCTCCACATGAATCTTGTATCAAGCTGTTGTTACCAGAGAGCAGGAAAAAAGAATAAAAGCAACCAAAGCAAAACCCCACACTCCAAGGCAGCATATTATTCATGCCTCTTAATTTTAAGGTTCACACAGATATTAGTTTCACTTTCCATTGACTTTCTGGGAATATATAACATGAAGGCTTTTGCCCTGTAAAGCACATGTTTATATTAAATTACGTTGGGGAGAGGGCTGGATCAAGATGGCGGCGTAGGAAGACCCTGATCTCACCTCCTCGCACAGTCATACCCAAACTACAATGACATGTAGAGCAACTATCTCTGAGAACCACCTGAAGGCTAGCAGAACAGATTTTCTACAGCTATGGATGTAAAGGAAAGGCCACAGGAGATGGGTAGGAGGGGCAGAGATGCCATCTAGTCAGAACCTATACCCCTGGGGTGGAAACCCACAAGCAGGAGGGATGTCATAACCACGAAATTCCCTAGTGAGGAGTGAGGGGTCCAAGCCTCACGTCAGGATCTCCAGCAGGGGTAGTTGTATGGATGCTCATCAAACTTGGGGGAAGAGGGGATGAACTCAGTGAGAACTTCAAAAAAGAGATAAGAAATATTAAAAGAAACTAATCATAACTGAAGAAGACAATAACTGAAATGAAAGATATACTAAAGGAAATCAACAGCAGATTACAGGATCTGATGCAGAAGAATGGAAGACAGAGTAGTAGAAATCACCCAACCAGAACAGCGAAAAAAAAAAAGAATTTTTAAAATGAGGATACTTTGGGTTCCCTGGTGGCGTAGTGGTTGAGAGTCCGCCTGCCAATGCAGGGGACACGGGTTCGTGCCCTGGTCCAGGAGGATCCCACATGCCGCGGAACGGCTGGGCCCGTGAGCCATGACCGCTGAGCCTGCACGTCCGGAGCCTGTGCTCCGCAACGGGAGAGGCCACAACAGTGAGAGGCCCGCATAACGCAAAAAAAAAAAAAAAAAATGAGGATAGTTTAAGCGACCTCTGGGATAATATCAAGCATACTAACATTCACATTATCTGGGTCCCAGAAGAAGAAAGAAAGGGACAGAAAACTAATTTGAAGAAATAATGGCTGAAAACTTCCCTAACTTGGCAAAGGAAACAGACATCTGAGTCCAGGAAGCACAGAGAGTCCCAAACAAGTTGAACCCAAAGAGACCAAGACACATTACAATTAAAATGTCAAAAGTTGAAGATAAAGCTTAAAAGCAGCAAGATAAAAACAACTAGTTATATACAAGGGAACCCCCATAAGACTATCAGCTGATTTTTCAGCAGAAAATTTTCAGGCCGGAAGGGACTGGCACGGTATATTCAAAGCACTGAAAAGAAAATACTTCCAACCGAGAATACTCAACTCAGCAAAGTTATCATTCAGAATTGAAGGAGAGATAAAGAGCTTCCCAGACAAGCAAAGGCTAATGGAGTTCATCACCACCAAATTGATCCTACAAGAAATATGAGAGAGACTAATTTAAACAGAAAATAAAAGGCCATAACTAGAAACAAGAAAACTATGAAAGAAAAAAAAACCTTGCTAGTAAGGGCAAACATATAGTAAAGGTAGTAGATCAACCACCTATAAGACTAGTATGAAGGTTAAAACACAAAAGTAGTGAAATCGTCTATATCCAAAATAATTAGCTAAGTGATACACAAAGTTAAAAGGCATAAAATATGATGTCAGAAACATAAAACCTGGTGGGGGAGTAAAAATTTAATGATTTTATGGTGCTCTCAAACATAAGCGACCATCAGTTTAAAATAAACAACTATATACATAGGTTGTTATGTATGAAACTCAGTAACTGCAAACCAATAACCTATAACAGAGATGCACAAAATAAAGCTTAAGGAATACAAAGTAACACTAAAGAAAGTCATCAAATCACAGGGGAAGAGAACAAGAGAAGAGAGGAACAGATAAGAATTACAAAAACAACCAGAAAACAAGTAGCAAAATGTCAATAAGTGCATACTTACTGATAATTAATTTAAATGGACTAAATGCTCCAATCAAAAGACACAGGATGGCTGAACAGATTAAAAAAATCAAGACCAATATACATGCTGCCTACAAGAGACTCACTTCAGATTTAAAGACACACACACACACACAGTCTGAAAGTGAGAGAGTGGAAAAAAATATTCCATGCAAATAGAAATGAAAAGAAAGCCAGGTACCAATACTTAGACAAAATAGACTTTAAAACAAGAGACAGAGAAGGGCACTACATAATGATAAAATAATCAGTCCAACAGGAGGACATAACAATTGTAAATAGCTATGTACCCAGCAGAGGAGCACCTAAATATATAAAGCAAATATTAATAGACAGAAAGGGAGAAATTGACAGTGATACAATAACAGTAAGGGACTTTAACACCCCACTTACATCGATGGGTAGATCATCCAAACAGAAGATCAATAAGGAAAGATTGGCCTTAAGCATGTTAGATCAGGTGAATTTAATAGATATATACAGATCCAATGGATCAACAAAGAAATCCAAGAGGAAATCAAAAAATACCTTGAGACAAATGAAAAAACAATGTTCCAAAATCTATGGGATGTAGTAAAAGCAGTTCTAAGAGGGAAGTTTATAGTGATACAGGCCTACCTCAGGAAACAAGAAAAACCTCAAACAATCTAACCTTACACCTAAAGGAACTAGAAAGAGAAGAACAAACAAAACCCAAAGGTAGTAGAAGGAAGGAAATAATAAAAATCAGAGCAGAAATCAATGAAATAGAGACTTAAAAAACAATAGAAAAGATCAATAAAACTAAGAGCTAGTTCTTTGAAAAGATAAAGAAAACTGACAAACTTTTAACCAGACTCATCAAGGATAAAAGAGAAAGGGCCCAAATACATAAAATCAGAAATGAAAGGAGAGGGCTTCCCTGGTGGCGCAGTGGTTGAGAATCCGCCTGCCGATGCAGGGGACACGGGTTCGTGCCTCGGTCCGGGAGGATCCCACGTGCTGCGGAGCGGCTGGGCCCGTGAGCCATGGCCGCTGAGCCTGCGCGTCCGGAGCCTGTGCTCCGCAACGGGAGAGGCCACAATGGTGAGAGGCCCGCGTACCACAAAAAAAAAAAATAAAGAAAGAAATGAAAGGAGAGAAACTGGTGGTCGCCGGGAGGGGAGAGCGCTGGGACTGGGCAAAATAGATGAAGGGGATTAAGACGTACAAACTTCCAGTTACAAAATAAATAAGTCATGAGGATGTAACGTATGGCATAAGGAACATAGTCAATATTATTGTAACAACTTTGTATGGTGACAGATGGTTACTAGACTTAGCGTGGTGACCAATTTGTAATGTACATAAATGTCAAAGCAACACATTGTACACCTAAAACTAATATAATACTGTATGCCAACTATACTTCAATTAAACAATGACCATTTACACAAGGTCCTAAGTCCATTCACATTGTTAATTGGATTAACTTTGCAAAATTATAATCTTTTAGTAAAAAGATAGTTAATGACTACAGAAGCCAGATCGCCACAATTATTGGCCACATTCAGAATTGTCCAGAGACCCCCAGCCCCAAATTTTGCCCCTCAATTACCATCCTGGTCTTGCAACACCTGGAGCATGGGCTGTTAGCAAGCGTGATGGCAGTGAGAGGTGTGGGTGACCCTCAGGTGTCCAAAAGTTTCTCTGACTCACACTCTCCCCAGGATTAAGATGTCTTGCTTATCTTTTGTACCTTAGAGACAGATAGAAACAAGTCTTTCCAAACTGGGAGCAAGGAATGCCTGAATTCTCTTAACCTGTCGTTGAGGCCTAAATAGAGATCATATCTGGAAAGTCTCGGCACATAGTAAATGCTCAACCAATCATGGTTGAGACGATTATGACTGAGTTAGGACAATTCTGATGACAATGAAAGTAATACAGGCTCTAATCCTCACAGAGCGGAGGGGGCTTTGACAGGTGCGTGCAGGTGAAGAGCAGGAGGCAAACCTCTAGGCAGGGTTCAGCTGGCATTGCTCCTCTGCACAAGCAATGGGCTGACTGCACTGGGTGCTGGGTGCTGCGCCCATGATGCAGGAAGCACCAAAGCTAAGGGTGATTTGCAAGTTCACCCTTAGGTGAACCCTACTACACCCTTCCTACCTCTAGGAAGCAGGCACTTGATAAACATAAGAGATGCTCCACTTTCCCACCACTCCAGAGAATGGGAAAGAGAACTGACATTGGACATGGACACATGACCTAACACTTCAGCGTTTCCAAAGAGCCTGGCTCACAACCACCTGACAGCAGCAAGGTACATCATTGTCACCAGGTCCCCAAGAGGTGAAGGGACTTGCTCAAGTCCCACAGCTCGCAAGAGGGCCGAGATGCAAATTCAAAATCCCAGGTTCCTTTCACCATGCATCATAGGATACGTTGCCTTTAAAATTGAGGTCATTCTTGCTATTGGATGAGTATTTTTTTATAGAATGGGATCAGACTGATTCAGTTCAAGCAGTGGGAATAATGATAGAGTCATCTGAGGGCCACTGGGAAAGCCGCTGGAGGCCCACCTCCTTCTCACAACCAGTTAGGAGTGAGTACCCAGGAGAACCCGAGAGTGAGAACCAGAATTCCCAAAAGCAAAGTGGAGACAGTAAGTCTGGTGAGAGGACAGACCTGTTCTTGTGAGGACCTTCTGAAATGACCCGAGTGCTTGCTCAGCAGAGTAAATGGGAAAATCTGGAAAAGTCCTTACATAAGCAGTGCTCATCAAGGGCCTCCCTGGGCTCAGAAGTGTGGAGGGCACTAGGGTTACCTGAGCACCGCCCCCCCAGAAACATGGACAAAGGATGTCATCAGAACAAAGGTGTTGGGAAACACGTGCTGCAGTAGAGGCCCAAGGGTGGGGGGTGGGGGGTGGGATATGATAGCTATATGACTATAACTACTGCTAGCAACACCGAAACAAATGATAATACTTAGATCTACAAGGTGCTTGCTGTGATTGTGCCCATTTTACAGATGGGGAAAAGCATGCCCTGCTGAGTTTCCAAAGCTGGGACCTGGAGGAGCCAGGGATCAATCCAGGGCCCCATCCTTCACCTCTGTGAGCCTGGATCCCAACAATGCCTTAGGAAATGGCTGAGAACACAGACAGCATGGACCCTTGCCACAGTCTCTCTGTTCCTAATGCTCCCATCTCCCCAACCCGAGGGCTACTTGAAGTTCCAGAGCCTCAAGGGGCCTTCAGCCTTGAGCCCAACCTTCCCCCGGATAACCGGGCACTGTTTCCGTCAGCGGCACAGGTCTCCCACTGAAGGCTTGGCACTTCCCACCGCCAAGAAGGCTCAGCCCAGCCCCCTGGAGTGTTGTCAGCCCCTGACTTAGTCTCCTCAGGTCTCTCTGAGAAGCAAATGCCCCACCACCACCACGTGCCTCCCCCTTCTGTCTCCCCGCGCCAGCTCGCCATGTCACGCCATCCATCTCCAGGTACAGGCTCTTCAGCTGTGCGTTTTCAATGGCGCCATGCACAGCTGGCCTGTAGCTATTGATCCTCACATGTTATTCACTGCCTTTATCTTGTTACCATAATATGCAGCTTCATTAACCAGCCAGATGAATCATTTAGTAATTGGAGCTACTGAATTTAATTTTCCACTTTCTATTTTTTATAATAAAACAAAGTCATAATTTGCCCACAGGTCAAGGAAGGCTCCAAGTTGCTGTTTTGAGTCAAGGTTAGGCCAAGAGTACAAAATGGCCGGCAGGAATGGAGTTTATCCCTCTCACTGATCCTGCCACAGTTGTTGGAGTTTCTCAGGCACTAAACCCAGCTGGGTCACTTTCTCAGTTCTACAGAGAATGAAACTCAGGACCTGAACAAGAATTCATTTTTCTTTTTACCGTGAGATATAACCATGATGGTAGCATTGCTAATAGGTCAGCGTGAAGAATAGGAGTAGCTCATAGAATACAATGTGCAAAGTTATCAAGGAGACGTCATGGAATCAATTAGATGTAGAAGTATAAGAGAATCAATTTGTCTTGCAAAGATTTTCTCCCAAGAACTCTACTCCCCGCCCCCACCTCCCACCCCCCGCAGTCAAGTGACCTGGATTGATAATATACACCCGCCTTCTCACTACCCTGTTCCTGAAAAACACGAACCCCAATGATGAACCAGTACTCGGAGATCAACATCGGAAGGAAGGCTAATTAGCGTGGACCCCACCCTCCTTCCTACATAACTGAAATGCACCGGTTGAAGGCTCCTTGTAATTTGACTACCCGGCGCCTCATCCCTGATTAAAGCCTGGCTGCAAACTAGAATGCAGTTAATTTATTGTAAGTTTTATTAGGTGTATAAAAGGAAGCAGGAATGACTAGCCTTTCGTTGCTCGAGATACATTTCATCCATGACTCAGAGCAGATTCCTTGAAGATTAAGCTTGTTAATTTCCCTCCCCGCCAACATTCTTCTCCGCATTGCTGAAGCAGAAGCCACAGGCTCTTGTCTGAAATGGACGGGATGAAAAGGGCTGGGCACCCCACTCCCACCCCCCGGACAACAGTTACATTAACCACTTTGTCCTTTTAATTCATCTAATTACAAGCGGGGAGAAAGCTGCTGCCTCAGAGGCTCCGCTCCTCCTCGCCAGAGCGCGAAGCTGCTGGGCCATTGCTTGGGGCTTTTTGTTGTCTTATTAGGGGTGCTTTTGTTCAGAGAGATGGTTAAAGCCATTTTCAGCAGCCAGCGAGATGAAGCAGTTTCAATAAGGATACAATGTACTTGTTTAAATTACCTTTCGAAATGCTCAAAACCATTAAGGGGGAGGTGCTGCAAATAAAAGTTGGATTTTTTTGTTATAATGTTTTACCCTAATAACAGCTTTTATTTTATTATAATCCATTAGTTGACAATATTATTCTATAGATTATTAGGCAGCAATTTTGTTATTTTATCACACTTTCAGCACTCACTCACCGGGCCAGGATCCACAAATCTCAGTATAATATGCTTTCAATTTTGTTAAAATCTCTATTTAACTGGTTTGGCTGCGGAACATCTTGGCAAATGTGTTTTTAATTTCGTTCTAATTAACTTGACAGTTGACGGAACTCGAAGGTGGCGTGATGGTGTCCCCTTTTTCTAGGGTCCCTGCAGCTCCGTTCCTGGGGTCCATTTTTTTCTCTCTCTGGTCCTAACAAGCAAGATGTCAGAGATAACACCCAGGAGAAGGGTCTTTCGTCTCTGTCAAAAGTACATGCAATTTTTTAAAAACCAATTTTAAAAATCTGGCTTTCTTCTTCATCTGTACAAAGAAGGTCACTGGTTCTGAGGGGTTCTCAGAAACGGCTTGTTCCTATAGGTGTGGTTCCTGAAAGATGAAACGAAGGCAAAGCAAGTGAGAAGGGGGGGATCTTGTTGCCCAAATAGGAAGCCAGCTCTTTCTGAATAGATGTTATGAAAGAGAAGCCCTGTTCCTTCTATTTCACCCATACTTAGTGGGGAAACAGCCTTAAATGCTCTGCTTTTGCGGGGTCAGCCCTGGGAACAGCAGCTTTAAGACAACTTACGCTTGCTTTTGAAACAATTCCAAATTTTCTCTCTTCCGGGGAGTTTTGCCCTGGCAACCACTCTCAAGATACCATCTGCTACTTTGCTTCCAGAATCCTGCAGCATCTCAGAACCAGGCTTCTCCCTGACCCTGAGCAGTGCCAGCAGGGATGCCAAGTGACCACAAAGCAACAACTCATTGGGTTTTTTCTGAACAAGTAATGCCTTCCTGACAGAGAGGTAAAGCGAGTCTCTGTGAAGAGAATCCAATCTTCTCTATGACTTTTCTTATAAAGAGATGAGGGCATCCAGGAGTCTGCATGGAAACCTTCAGATGATTTGAGGCCAGGTTCTTGAGTGAATATTCACAATTTGTAGTGAGTCTGCAGTGCTGTTTCTCCCATCACTTAGATGCCTCTTCTGCGCTTTCTCTCTCTCTCTCTCTCTCTCTCTCTCTCTCTCTCTCTCTCTCTCCTTCCCTACCTTTCTCAGATGTTATGAATTTTGCCCCAAACTGGAAATTCCCTGATTCTACATTTGTAGCACTCGTTATGCTTCTGTTCGATTATTAAGGATGTCAGTCTTACCAGGACCCTCAGAGGTGAATCACTACAACATCCTCATAACATTAATGACAAAAATTCATGGCACCAGGGACTTGGGACTCAACCCCATCCAGCCAGCACGGAGCAGCCTGAGGCCGCACAAGTCTTCTGACACCCGGTCCCTGCTCTTTCCCTGAGCATTTTCTTGGAGAAGGTCCCAGGGCCTGTCAAAAAAAAAAAATCAGTGTGGTTCTTTTTTCTAGTCTTTAAACCTGAATTTTGACCTTCCATTTTTATTTAAAACAAGGATGTTGCTACACAATTTTTTGGTATAAGCCATTAGATGAAAACAAAGCATTTGGTGTGCGTGTTTTTAAATGGTGCTACATTTCAAGCAAACAAAACATGAATGTCTAGACCAGTGATTTTCAAGCAGGAGCTATTTTCTTCCCCAGAGGACATTTGGCGATGTCTGGGGATATTTTTGGTTGTCGCGATGGGGGGGTGTGCTCCTGGCCTCTAGTGGGTTGAAGGCAGGGTTGTGGCTAAGCCTCCTACAGCGGACAGGACAAACCCTGCCTCGGCTTACCCCCAGGGGGCTTACATCTTACTCACAAGAGGAGAGAAGGACTAACTTGCAGGGGAGAACGGGCTGGGTCCTCTCACCAATGCCTGGAGAGCAGTTTGCGCTTTACCCACTTTCCCTGCCTCTGCTACCGAGTGTTAATAACTGTGCCGATTTCCCTCGGCCTGTTTCCTCTTCTATTCAGTGGGGGCATAACGGGGTCATAGCGAGAGGACCTATGCAAAGCCGCTAGCCAGCGCCGAGCACACAGTGGGCTGTCGATGAATTAGAAGCTGATGATTTGGCTGGTGTGGCGAAGGTGTCTGTCTCATGGCCCAGCCGCTTTGTTTTTTTAGGACAGCGAGAATATGTCCACTCAGATTCTCTAGGAATCTCCTGCAACTGTCCCATTCACAGATCTGTGAGAATCTGGCGGGGAGAGGCGGAGAAGGAGCCAGAGGAGAGAAGGACGAGAAAGGAAGATTCAGGCTGTCCGGGTCCGCCTCCCTGCTCCACGTGTACCCCACCCAGGGAGGCATCCACAAAGGCTTTGACGGGAACCAGCTCAGGAACGTGAGGGGTGATTTCTGCTTCCTGCTGCCTGAATCTGGCCCATAACCCTGAGTAATGACTCCACTCCGACACCTTCGGGCTAGTTGGGAAACACGAGCTCGTATGCTTCCTTCCGAGTCCCACGTGGTGGACCCTGTCTCTAGGTGTAGAAAGCCACCACTGTCTGAAACCATACCTTCTGATCAGAATATTAGTTTGCACCCTTAAATATCTGTTGGGCTATTAAAGTGTTCAGTTCCCAATACTCCTCCTCCTCATTTTATTTGCATTACTTCTATGGATTCACTGCAAGGGCGGGCCCTAAGTGCAAGAATCACCTGAGAAAGACATTTCATGAAAAACTTCTTTCTCGAATTAATGCCAACGAGAAGTAAAATGTTCTTCTGCTACGTTGTCTCTAAAACTGCTCTCTGGCTTGTGAACATCTGTCAAGAATATATATTTCCCGGGCTCCAGATTGCCCAGATTTTAACAGCCAGCTTAGTTAAGCCACTAGAGTTTAACCAACACGCTCCATATGAAATGGAAACAGTACCAGAATGAAAGGACGTTGGAGCTCTTCGCGAAGGCATTTCGCTCCTTCCAGATGGATGGTCGGAGCTGCGGGTGTTCCTCCTCCTAGCGTGTCCTCACAGGTGGGGCCTTACACACTGAAAGATGGCCCCCATCTTACCAGGCCAAAATTAAGTTTTGCTGGGGACACTATAGCAGGGCATGTGTTTGACCATCAAGCACCACATGTGGTCATCAGAAAGAAAAGAAAAA
Organism: Kogia breviceps; assembly: GCF_026419965.1. Taxonomy (NCBI): domain Eukaryota; kingdom Metazoa; phylum Chordata; class Mammalia; order Artiodactyla; family Physeteridae; genus Kogia; species Kogia breviceps. The sequence goes on from NC_081311.1 coordinate 8,616,040, forward strand.
TCAGTAGGGTTTCATTAAAACAGCAGGCAATCAGGGCCCAGCCCTGGCTTAATTACAGTTTCAGTAGCATTTGCTTTAATTGGAAAGAATAAAAGAAGTGAAGTGGAGTGAATGAAGAAATTAGCATATCTATCACTGTTGTCACATTGTACTGTGGCCTTAAAACACCGTTAGCGCTGTATCTCTGAAGCTTCGCTGCCGAGCACTGAAAAAAAATCTGGAATGGCAATTAGCGAACCTCAGACTCCATCTTTGTGAAATTCTAATTAAAGTCTTTTATAATCTTTGGGAGGTATTTTTTTAAATCTGCTAGATACACTTTGCAACAACTGTTAATTATGCCAATGTGGCACGGTCCAGGCCAGAACTGCAGACATCTTGTGCCACATAGTCAAGGCGGTTCTGAGCCAGCTCAGGCAGCCCAGAAAAGTCACAGAGCCTGCTTGCTGCTGAGACGGTGGGTCCCAAGGGCAGCTTCTGACAACTGGAATTTTTTCTGCTTACTGGACTTCCCAATAGTCACCGACACGGGAAATGTCAAAGCTTCGAGATCCTTAGGTAGGGAATAGCCTAAGCCCCATCCCATCGCCTTTTTATGGATAGGGAAACTGAGGCCCAAGGTCCCCAGACTAGGATAGAGTACAGCAAGGACTTTTTCCCAGTCCTGTGTTTTTGACAAATTCCAGTCTACTCTGTCATAATATTTCATCTGGTGGCATCTCAGGAAAACCTTTCCCATTGAAAGAAAATATTGTCATAAGGGGTTAAATTTCATTCACTAGAAGTAAAATATGTCCTATAACCCAGGTAATATTTTCACGTGCCCCAAAGTAATATATTACGTTTAATACAACGTAATATATTACATGGTTAATGCATACAAATGCATTAACTGATGCATACAAATCAGTCTCTGACTCTGAGTTTGGTTAGGATGTGGCCAAGGAAAGTTTTTCAAGATCACGTCCTCTGTGGAAGGAACAGAGGTATGTACTAGAGATATGTACTAGATATGTACTATACCTTCCCATTGGCTTGGATTCTGGAAAAAAAAGGTCAAATGCATGAAAATCCCAAGAATCTCATGGAGGTCACAGAAATGGCTCATAATAAGAGCTCCATTTCGTGAGATCCTCTTTTGTGCTGACTCGTCACATGGTGGTTCTATTATCCCCACTTTGAAGACGAAGAGACGGAGGCACAAAGAAGTTACGTGTCCAAAAGGTCAAATAAGCCACGAGCTGGGCTTTAAACTCCAATTCGCTTCCAAAGGGCTTCTTCCACCAGCTACCTGGCCCTCCCAAGGCAAAGGACCAATTCCAGAGGAGAAAACGCGAGAAGGCCTGTGCATCCGACACTCTGAATCCATTCTCTTCCTGACAAAGCCCTGGCCAGGCGAAGGTCCAGGAAGCCTTGCTGATGAGGCCCCAGGGCCAGGCTGGGTCCTGCTGGACGTTTACCCAGACCGAGGCCTTCCTCCCAGCCCACCGGGGACAGCGCTGCTCTTTGGTGACAAGCCCCCAGAACAGTAGGCCATTGTGCAGCTGAGGAGAGGTGCCGCGTGGCCAGGGTGCAGGGCTACCTCTGAGGTCAGAGGGAAGTGGCCGGGGGACAGTAGCGAGACGTCCATGCAGAAAATTACAGGGAGGAAACCATTCATTGTCCCTTCTCAGAGTGGTCATCGAGAAGCGTGTGACTGGCTTCTCGCTGGAGCGTGGCGAGGCCCTGTCCTGGGTCGACCCTCAGGGTGACTCCACGGGGCCTCGCGGCGTCCGCACCACAGTGGGCGTGAGTTGAGCACAGGAAGCTCTTAGTCTCCTTCAGCCCTCATTGCCCAGGAGGGGCCGAGAAATGTGTTTCACACAAAGGCGTGTCAGAACACCCAGAGAAAAGGGGGACGAGGGGCCAGCCAGAGGCAGAGGCCTCTGGTCACCTGAGCCCAGCTTGGCTCAGTACCTGGAGCGCCCGGGAACGAGAGGCTCTCTGAGTCACCTGTCTCCAGCATCAGAAACCTTCTGGCGCTGTTTTGAGCTCTCGCTCCCGGCTCAGCGGCAGGCGTGTCGCTCGCTGCCCCCAGAGGTAGCTGTGGGAGGATCCAAAAGGTTTCGCCCCGCTCTCCAAAAACGAGAAAGAGGCCGCTCCCCCAGCCACGTGGAACCCCCGCTGGACTGGCATCCGGGCATCCTGGTGAGGACGTGTGAGCCACAGAGAAGTAGCAGATAGAGCCCTGGTCCCTCGAGGATCCCACAGGCCGCTCTGTTACACATCTCGGGAAGAGGCGCAGGGCTGGACACTTCCCGAGTGACCCTCGTGCCCAGGCACGCCCATCCTCGGTCCCCTTTTGTCCTCATGACTCATGGAGGTCGGGGAGAAGGCCTGGTTTCTCTCTGCAGGACCTGGAGCAAGCCACCTCTATTCTGGGCCTCAGTTTCCTCATCTGTATGATGCACCCATCCCGCTCTGTGACATCCTCTGTGTCTGTGACCTGAGGCACGTAGTAGCCCTGTCACCTCAGTGATCAGGGCTCAGACCAGGGAGGGCCTCAAATAGGAAAGAAAGGAAAGAAGAAAGAAAGAAAGAAAGGAAGGAAGGAAGGAAGGAAGGAAGGAAGGAAGGAAGGAAGGAAGGAAGGAAGGAAGGAAGGAAGAAAGGAAGGAAGGAAGGAAAAGAAAGAAAGAAAGAAAGAAAGGAGGGGCGGGGGAAGGAAGGAAGGAATCCACCACAAGTCACTGAAAACTAATACGGGATCCTGGAGCCAGGGGTGGGGGGCACTTAGAAACGAGGGCCACACGAGCAGAGGCGAACATCCCCAGCCCCACGGGGGGCCAACCAGAGCCAAGAGGCGTCACCCTAGCAACAGTGGCGACCGCAGCGGGTGGGCAACACTCTTGGAGCCCCTGCTCCGGGCGGGGCATCGTTCTGACTCCCTACGTGCGTTCATGTACCAGACCCCACCTCCCTCCTGCTCATGAGCTGCGGGGACCCTGCCTCCATCCTGCACTGCCGTCAGGAGGTGGGGACCACAGTTAGATCCCCTCTGCAGATGAGGCCTCGGAGGTGGAGGTGAGGCACTGAAGGGGCCACGGTGGGTCAGCAGCTGAGCCACAGCCCAGCAGGTGGGCCCAGAGCCCGACTCTCAATCCCACTCCGTTAGTGTCCATGCCACCTCTTCTCCCACCAGCCCCACACGCGGCTTCGGCGTCCTGGCCGGGAATCAACGAACACCTTGATGCGAAAAGCAGAAGGTCAAGGAACTGAAGGCTATAGTCCCTCTACAAGGACGGAAATGCCCCCAGTGTAGCCTGCCCTTGGCCCCGTGTTCACCTCAGTGTTGCTCTGTTTTGTTTTTTCTAAGAGAACAAAGGCGCAAAGGCCCAGCTCTGCAAAGGCACTGTTGCTCAGTGCTTAGGCCCACCGCCTGTGGAATCAGTTACTAGTCTGAGATCAGATCCCAGCCCTACAGCTTCACAGGATCCTAGGCAACGGACTTCACCCTGGTGTCCCAGAGGCTCCTCGCCTGGAAGGCAGGATCAGAGGTATTCACCTGCCAGGGCTGGCTGCAAGATTCAGTGAAAGAGCGCGTGTGCAGTGCTCACGATGGGGCCGCGGAGACTCGGACTGCCTGACAGGGCAGAGGGTCCCACGTGGGGCAAAAGAAACGCTGTGGCCCCCAGTCGAGGCCTGCGGTAAGCATCCTGGCCCTGCCACCACATGGCCTGGTCAGGCCCCTTCCTCCGCGGGCCTTCTGGAAATCCGCTTCCCATATGCAAAAGCTGGAGCCTGAAAAAGATGGAGGAGGCGGAGCTTATCAAGGACGGGGTCCCGCCCACATCTAAAACGCTCTCCTTCTCAGGGCATCGGAGAATTGCAGGCCGCATACAGTAATGTGAGGAAGAGTCCCCTCCGTGTTCAGCTACTTTTCACCCTGTTCACCCACTGCTTCTAAAGCACTGACGGACCCACCTCCTGGGGCTGCCTCGCGGCCTTTCCGACGAGAAGCGGAGGGTCTTAGAGAGGAGACTCATCTCCACGCAGCTGCAATGCAGGCGCCGCCATTAACTCGGACAAACACACCGTGTGCGTGGCTTGGCCCCAGCACACAGTCACTGGGGTGGTAACTGGGGGGAGGGGAGGGAAATATCCTTCAGGCAGCTTAGCCGCAGAAAACCATTTTCATTGAAAATATACATTTTGTAATTGTAAATGGGAAGATTACCTGTAATAGCAGTAACAGACCCATTTCCTAATAAGATGAACACTATAGCTGATGAGTGAAACATCTGTATATAGCTGCGTACACCATTTCTGTACTGCAGGCTGCCAATTTGTTTCAGCGGCGAAAAGCATGATTTAGTGTTTGTAGCATTACCATCTGTTGTCGTTATTACAGAAATTATATATAAACCAGTTAGTAAACACTTTGCCGAGTTGTCTGTTGTTTTGATAATCACCCATAATAACATCTAGCATCAATATGGTCTTTAAACCCGATTTGGGAGTTAATGGAATAAGAGGAAGCAGTCTGTATATGCACCGGGGTAATGTCATTAGGAATGTTTGCGAAGAACAAATTAAATCAGTTGTAAATTGTGCTCTCAAGTCAGCCAGAAAACCAGCCTTGTTCAGGAGAAGGGATTTATATTTTAACCTCGTGCAGAAAATGCACTTACACAGATTAAAATAAAATAGGGACTTCGCCGATGGATGGAAGTGGTAATTGCTAGCGCCTTAATGGCTTCCTGTTGGCTGCGTCATGCAGTGGGCACAGCTATTTTAAAAGTTAACCGGCACTCGGGGTCATACTTTCACTGATTCAGTCATTAAAGCAGGCTAGACATGTCACTGAATGGCTGATTATTCAAATCACGAGCCTGCTCCATGGTTCCCCGGTGCGTCTTTTGAACATGGGGATTTTCAGGGATGGTTCTCATAAAATCAAGATGAGTTGGATTCAAGTATGAGTCAATGGTAGCACGGGGCTGGGGTCTGGCCCATGTGGAGTGGTAGAGAGATGTCCCCCCTGCTTTCTCAGACAGCTGGGGGCAGGTGGGAGGCTGTGGCCGTTCAACCTCGTTGCTTGGGCGTCTCCAGGGTTCCAGGGGAAGAGGCAACTTGTGGATGTATCCAAAGGGGAGCCATGTTTAGCCAAAGCAATGCCATGGGGGAAAGGAAGCCAGCAAAGGAGGTGCTGGGGGATCTTTTATTCCATTGTCAGACTATCATCAACATTATCACTTGGCAGATTACACGGCAGGGCGGGGGCGGGGGTGCGGGGGTGCGGGGGGGGGTTGGCTCCCAGGTCTGTCTCCAGAGCCTCTGCATTTTACTAGTCCACAGTGCTCCCTCTTACTTCGAGAGCACTTTCAAGGCATTTCTCTTGTACGTTCTCATCATATCTCTGGGAAACAGGTGTTGTGAAATACTCTCATTTTGCAGTTGAGCAGACAGAGGCTTAGAGGGGGTCGGACTTGTGTGAGTGAGACCACATAGCTGGCTAGGGGTCAGGTGGGATGAGAACACAGGTTTCAGTGGAAATCTGGAAATCTTTCCCTGGCACTAAGGTGTTGAGCAGGGAGACCAAAAACAGACATTCACCTAGGCACTCAGAAGTCAAGAACATTCCTGTCCGGAGTGTGTATGTGTGTGCTAGGGATGGGGGTGGCGGCAGGAAGGATGGTGAGACCAGTTCTAGAATCCAGTCTGGTGACTAGGGAGCTAATCTAACTGGCAGCTGCAGAAGCTGTGGCTTTGGGGACAGGCCGGGAGGAGATGGAGGAAGCCCCCTCACAAGAGCGCTTGTCCCAGCACGAGAGACAGCCAGGAGTTGGGAATGGCAGCCCTTCATAGGAAGAGCTGGGCCATCCAAAGGGCCGGCCAGACGCCAAGCCTCTGGCCACATTTAGCTGCGAGCACAGAAGCCTCCCGCAATGTCTTCTGAAGAGCGGACATAGACGACTGCTTGTCCTTAAGACGATTTTGTCAGTGGCCCCCATTATGAACTCATTTTTACCTTATTTATTTTCTTCTTTATTAGTTAAGCTATAAATGGCACATCAAATCCATAGTACAAAATAAATTTGGTTTTAAAGGAAGTCTTTTTAAAAGGAACCTAAGTAGGGACTTCCCTGGCAGTCCAGCGGCTAATATGCTGAGCTTCCACTGCAGGGGATGCAGGTTCGATCCCTGGTCGGGGAACTAAGATCTCACATGCTGCGCAGTGTGGCCAAAAAATAAAAATAAACAACCTAAGTAAAACTAGTGAGTCTATTTTTAAAATATTAAGTAGGCAATAGTAGAGATGATATATAGTCATAGCAACGATCATAAAAAGAATGATTAAAGCTTGGGTTTTGGAGCCAGGACAGCCTTGGTTCAAATTCCTGCGTGATTTGGGGGCGGTCTTAACCTCTCTAAGCTTATTTCCTCATGTATAACACAGGGCTGGGCATGAGAGTAACTGAGCCATCAGAATACCTGCAGTGCTGGGGATGCTCGACAAGTGGGGGCCCGTCACAAACACGAGGGACCCCACGGCTTTCTTCCAAGAGCACCCCAGAGATGTTAGATCAGGACCCAAACGCCTTGTGTTTCAGGCATATCTGGTTAACAATGGCAGAACTGGAACACACTTGGAAGCCAAGCACCCCAGGGGCCACCATCCTGATGCCAGTAACTGCAGGACTCATCCCAGGGGGATCAGGTCCCCTGGGGCCATTTGTGGTACCTGGATGTTCTAGTCCAACCTGGGTTTTTTGGTTTGGGGTTTTTTATTTAATAAATGAGGGATCTCGGGGCTTCCCTGGTGGCGCAGTGGTTGAGAGTCCGCCTGCCGATGCAGGGGACGCGGGTTCGTGCCGCGGTCCGGGAAGATCCCACATGCCGCGGAGCGGCTGGGCCCGTGAGCCACGGCCGCTGAGCCTGCGCGTCCGGAGCCTGCGCTCCGCACGGGGAGAGGCCACAACAGTGAGAGGCCCGCGTACCGCAAAAAATATAAATAAATAAATGAGGGATCTGAGTTCCAGAAACATCTGATCACTTGTCCAAGGCCACACAGCCAGAGCAAGACGAGATACCCCTCAGTGAGCACTAGTGTTGCTGTAGGACATGCCGGGCCACGTGCTCCCGGATTGTTGTAAGTCATTACACTGAATCATCAAACCCAGATGCCAGGACAGTGCCATCCTCATGAGCTCCATGTTCTAACGGCCTTGCTGAGGCACAGAGAGGACTAACCCCTGGCCCTTAGTCACACAGCTAGAAGGTTGCCACAGCCAAAACAGCCAAGCAGTCTGACTCCGGATGAAGAGCCATGCTCTTAATCAAGCTACTACACCAGGGGTGTGCAAACTACGGTCCAAGGGCCAAATCCCACCTGCTGCGGGTCTCATAATGGCTGGTGAGCAAAGAATGGTTTTTACATTTGTAAATGGTTGGAAAGAAAATTTTTTAAAGTATTTCGTGACACGTAAAACTTACATGAAATTCAAATTCCCATGTCCATAAATAAAACCTTATTGGAACACAGCCATGCTCATTTATTTACATATGATCCATGTCTGCTTTCGTGCTGGAATGTCAGAGTTGAGCGGGGACAGAGATCATCTTATCCATGAAGTTTAAAATCTTTCCTGTCTGGCCCTTTACAGAGAAAGTTTTCTGGTCCCTACACCCTACTGCCTTGGAAGTTCTGTAAACAAAGTGATGAAGGGAAAAGAAAGGAGTATCATCTTTGTCTCCGGAATATCATCCCAGGAGAATAAAAGGAGTGGGAATAAAGGGAAAAGAGAAACAAAAGGACAGAGAAGAAGAACCATCCATGCTGAGCAGACATGAAGGCTGGTTGAGGACATATTGCTGCTAACGCTGAGATCACGGAGGTAAAGGAAGAAGGAGGTCTCAGTTTCGGAAATAAATGCCCCCCCACACACCGTCCCCCGCTTCTCCGCCCAACCCGCGCCCCCCCGCGGGGCCAGGGTGGTACTGACCAGGGTGAAATCCACACCCAGTGTGACCCAGGAAAGGGAACCATAGAGACTGGGGCAATGTAGAAATACTTTAGGTGCTTGAGTATTTTTCATAAATTCATGTAATTATTTTAATTCAAAATCTTTAAAATATTAATGGGGGAGGGGGATCCAAAGCAGAGTTAATTATAGCAGCTCCACTCACCACATGTACTTAAGACTCCGTCAGCTTTTCCATTAGGAACCGCTGCTCTTCAGGGGGGCTATAATTCAACCAAATAAATTGGCCACAGGCTGAAGCTTGACATGCAGGTTTGCAGGGTTGGAATTAATGGTTTAATTGATTTGAATATTCAAGGCCTAAACGTGGAGGGGAAAAAAACACATTGCCATTTCCGGGACAGTTGACCTGAAGACACCTGCCCTTTTCATAGCTCACTGGTCATCACTGCCCCTATTAAAACCCCACCATCCATCATCACGCTTCAAAACTACAGACCTATCTGTGGCTCTGCACCAAAAGGTTCTAAGTACCTTACTTAGCTCTTAAATTTGTGCCTCAGTTTTCCCTCCAATGAGCTTCATTTATCTGGAAAGGAATCTGTTCATGTGAATGTGTTTTAAAATAAGCCTTTTCATTTTGGGTAGCTTCAATATACAACCAGCAGCAATCACAGGCTTACCTTCCTTTGGCTGAAATCCGATCATTAAACCAACTTGACTATTAGGGGGAATATCTGGCTGGAAAATGCATTTTATCCCTGAAGAATATGCCATATTAGTGAGAAAATTACTCTAAATGGGAACAAAGCTGACAACTGCTGCTTGCAGACTAATGGCTAGTGTATATATCGCAGCCAAAAAGCATGTCATCACCCAGCTGTTGAGCAAATCACTGGCATGAGATTCTGGTTGGCAGAAATGGGACATTACGGATGTCGAAAAGGTTTTAGGGATTGGGGTGGGTTTCTCCCCCCTCCTTTTACTTAAAGCCAAGGGACCCAGTATCGGCATAACTCAAAAAGCCCAGTAAGCCCAATGCTGTGAGTCGACATGGCCGCCTGCAGGTAGAAACACATCCTATTCTTGCTTCTACATGGGACTACTCAGCAGCTATTCAATGCAAAATCTCACCCCGTGAATGGCAGAGTATTTTCTAACCCACTGCAGAGTAGTTCAACTCAACCTCCTTAGGGACTTGGAGGATGCCCTGGGGCCCCCCGGACAACATGAGATGTCAGGGCAATGACAAGAGGGAAAAACTGCATCATCGCCTCGCCCAGTAAGTGCAGTGGCTGGGAGAAAGGAAGGAAGGACAGAGCCCTAAGAAGTCCTCAAGATGGAAAAGTAAATGCTGGAATAAGAAAAAAAAAAGTTTGTTTCATTTTCAGACCTTGATACAATCTTCCATATGAGAACAGATTCACATTTAGGCCATTTTCTGTTCTTATTAAGGGGAAAGTGGTATCAATTTTAATAAAGTCCCAGAACATTCGTTAATAGGATACATTTCTCATCCACCTACAAACATAGTGAAGTCGTGTCGGTGACTCAGAACATTCAGATAATGTTCTCTCTGTCTCCTGATAGGGGATTTGGAAAGGGTGGGGTCTGAACAATACCAACCATTAAACTTTACTCTTCTTTTTGTGTGCTCCCTCCCAGCTCCTAATTCAGATATTATTCCCCATCAATTGTTTCATTAGACATAATTCATTTACTGAGATTGCTCCTTTTGAAAGTTTTTGGCTATAGGATCTCTCTTGTTGAAAATTCATGGCCAAGAATGTAGAAATTTGGATCGACAATGCCCAGGAACAATAGGATAGTTCTTTACAGCCTGAGAGACCTACGCATTGAACTAAAAAAGGCAGGTAAGTGGACTGGGGCACAAAGCTCATGAGCAGAGAATCACCACCCCGTGCAGAGGGTGACGGGGTGCCAGGTACTCCCCAAAGTCCCCACGAGCTTTCTCAAACAGGAACAGACAGCACCTCCAATCAAGTACCATTTTTGCGCTTTGCTTCACATGCACCTCTGGGCTCCAGAAACAAGCATTTTTAGAGCTATATATCAGACTCCTCAAAGCCTCACATTCTTTTCAGTCAGGTAAAGAACATATTCATTCTGTTTTAAAAGCTGAAGTTTGCTGGGGCTTCCCTGGTGGCGCAGTGGTTGAGAGTCCGCCTGCCGATGCAGGGGACGCGGGTTCGTGCCCCGGTCCGGGACCGCTGAGCCTGCGCGTCCGGAGCCTGTGCTCCGCAATGGGAGAGGCCACAACAGTGAGAGGCCCGCGTACCGCAAAAAATAAAAAAATAAAAAAAAAATAAAAATAAATAAAAAAATTAAAAGCTGAAGTTTGACATATGCCTCAAGAAACCCTTAAACAGGAACCCTCCTACACTGTTGGTGGGAATGTAAATTGGTGTAGCCACTATGCAAAACAGTATGGAGGTGGAGGTTCCTCAGAAAACTAAAAATAGAGCTACCGTATGATCCAGCAATCCCACCCCGGGCATATATCCAGACAAATCTATAATTCAAAAATATACATGCACACCTATATTCATAGCAGCATTATTCACAATAGCCAAGACATGGAAACAACCTAAATGTCCATCGACGGATGAATGGATAAAGAAGATGTGGTACGTATATACAATGAAATACTACTCAGCCATTAAAAAAGAATGGAAAAATGCCATTTGCGGCAACATGCATGGACCTAGAAATGATCATACTAAGTGAAGTCAGAAAGAGAAAGAAAAATATACCATATAACATCACTTATATGTGGAACCTAAAATATGACACAAATGAATTTTTCTATGAAACAGACTCACAGACACAGAGAACAGACTTGTGGTTGCCAAGGGGGAGGGGGTGTGGGGGATGGAGTGGGAGTTTGGGATCAGCAGATGCAAACTATTATATATAGAATGGATAAACGACAAGGTTCTACTGTATAGCACAAGGGATTATATTCAATATCCTGTGATAAACCATAATGGAAAAGAATATTTAAAAGAATGTATCTATATATGTATATGTATAACTGAATCACTTTGCTGTACAGCAGAAATTAACACAACATTGTAAATCAACTATACGTGAATAAAATAAATTTTAAAAAAATAAAGAAACCCTTAAACAAGAACCCATGTTTATGACCATGAGTATTTAAGCAAACAGCAAGTTTGTGATAATTACTCAACTCATTTATTCAGCTGCAATTGGGAGCAAGGCACTGTTCTTGGCTCAAACAAAGGCTCAGAGAGCACCTAGGAGAGAAAGATTCTACAGAGAAGATAATTAGTAATGCAAAGCAATATATCATAGGATGTCCAACCTGAAAGGAACCTTGGAGGTGGTTTAATCTAATACGTCCATTTTATGGATGAGGAATCGGATCCAAAGAAGTGACGTGACTTGCTTGGATTGTGGCAGAATCAGAGCCACAACTGTTTCATTGATCGTGTAATATATTGCTGTGGAGTCTTTGCAACAACCCTACAACGTAGGGAGTATTTTCTCACCAATTTACAGGTGAGAAAACAAAGGCTCAGAGGGCTAAGTCATTTGCCTAAGGTCACACAGTTAGTGACAGAGCCCCCCAGATTCCAACCCAGCTCCACCTGTTTCCGGGGCTATGTCTCTCATCCATTAGGCTCTGCAAAACCAAAGCACCAAGTGTGTTGCATGCCCCAATCTGCGTGGGAAATGCCAATTTATCCTTAAAGACTCACTGAATTGATCCTGTCTTCTGTGTAGCCTCCCCTGAGCCCCTCTCTGTGGGCACGCCCTGGCCGCCTCTGTCTCACTCTGCTGGATTTGTATCTCTGTGCCCCACACCAGGTCTTGCCTTGTGTACCCCCAGCCTGACCGCACAGGGCTTGGCACACAGCAGATACCCAGAAAATATCAGTTGAATGAATCCAGTGAATCTGCCAAACCCTGACCCCGGTGCCAGGTCATTCCTGCGGTGCAGAGCTGCCCTTGCCTTTGGGTTCCAGCCAGACCGTCCACCCACACAGCGCTCCAGGCACGTGGGAAGTTGCGACAGGCTTCCTGGTTCTCTTCCACTCATGGCCCCTCGGGTGACTTAGGCTAGTCTGTCTCAGGCTAGTCTGTCTCATGTCCCCAGCCAACACACATGTGCAGTCACTGGAAACCAAACACCCTCCTCCAGGAGACTCTCCTCTCCTTGTCCTCCTTCCTTTCCTCTCCCTCGACGCCACCCCTTTCTTCTTCCCAGCCCCAATACACACCAGTATCAGCCTTCACTCATCTCCATCTGTTCCCATGCTGACAGGAAGGCAGGACGCCCAGCCGAGAGAGGAGGGGGCTCTTTGGAGGCCAGGCTTAGCACATCTGCAGGACCGTCGTATTTTAACAGCCCGGGGATGGCCTCCCTTCAGCACACCTCTTGATCTCCATGATGCACCTTGCCCCGCCTTGAGTGGCATCACCACACGCCCTTTTTGTTATCCTGACTTCAGTGAGTTCCCAGGAGGTGCGTGGATATGGGTTGGGGGGATGGGGTGTGGCAGGAAGGAAATACCATCCTTCCACTTAATGAAACTCGACCAGTAATGAAAGCAATTTAAGGGCACAACTTTGATCTGTTGAACAATTAAAAAGACAAAATTTTGGAAAAAGTGACTTTCCTTAGGTTTCAAGAAAACTAAATGCTGTTACTCTCAGTAGTGATAAATCAACTCCTGAAAAGTCCAGCAGATTTGCAGTAAATATTGAAACGCCCACTTCCATCTGTGATGGGGAAATTGAAAGCTCCTGAGAATATAAAATTCTAATATCAGTGTCTCACCAATTTGCTCAAGTATCAAAATGCGATGAAGATATTTAGACTCAAACTACAAAAGTGCGATGGGCTCCTTTTTTTTTTTCTCTCTTTTTCTTTTTCTATAATTTAGAACATAGTTCAAAACTTATCATTCCTCCAGGTCACCACTGTTACCAATAACACCGCAAAACCCTGGACCTGGAATTGTTTTACAGCTCCAACTGATTGAATGCCTACATGTACCAGCCTTGGTTTTAACCATTTAATGAAGGTTGTTTAACCTAATCCTCCAAAGCCCTGAGAGGAAAGGTCCATAAGCTCATTTACAAATGCAGAGCCTGGGTTCAGGTCAAATAACCAGTCCACGTGTACACAGCTCAATGGTAGTAGCATCAGGATTCTAACCCAGGTCTGTCTACACACCCTCCAGTCCCACTCTGTCTCCTTAGAATATGCCGGGGTTTGGTGTAGAACCACTCCAACCCTGACATAGCCTGGGATCTTGATTTTTTTCTATTGCAAGGGGATTTTTTGTTTCGTTTTCACAAATCTTCATCAGCCTGTGTATCTCTTTTGCTCATCTACCTGTTGCTGTCACTTCTCTCCATCATAGGATACCAAAGAAGTGTGGTTTGAAATTTCTGCTTTTGAGACTCTAGGTGAAGAGGCCTTGGCAAAGGTCAGGGCCACTTACTGGTGATGTGAAATGTGGTGAAGCCGAAGGCAGCCCCATGCACTCCTGGTACCTTCCTAAGAGTCCACGTTTCTACCCGATAACTAAGACAAACCCCAAGCTCCTGACCTGAAAAGCCCACCAAGGACCCATAGCACTAGCATAAATAAGAAAAAAGGAACTGTGCGAACATGAGAGAAAGGATTAGCCACAGTAGTAATTAACAAATGCAAATTGAAAAACTGAAAGTAAGATTTTGCCTATCCAGTTAGTAAAAATTTCATAACTAATAGCCCTACATACGGAAGAGAAATGATAAACTTTCACACTTTATTTGTGGGAATATAAATTGGTACACCTCTTTTAGAGAACAATTTAGTAATACATACAGGAACCTTAAAAACACTCACCTTTTGAATTAACAATTCCTTTGGGGGCCCTAAACCAACCATATAAACTGAAATTTTAAAAATGCTTTGCTTACAATGTTGTTTAGTGAATTCTTATTTATAGCAACATATATACACAAAACATGAAATAACCCCAAGCCACAGTAATAGAGAATGGTTAAGTAATTTAGGGTAGAGCACATAAAAAATAGAATAGGATAAAATACTAGGCAACCATGAAAACGGTAACTGTAAAATGGTGTGACTCAACTTTTTAGTTACATGTGTTTGTTACAAAAACACACATATAAGAAAAAAGAATACAAAGAAAAAGAAATGCATTAAAATCCTACAGTAACATTCTCTAAGAATGTTATTTTTATTTCTTATAGTCTTATTTTCTTATGTGCCCTTTTTACATTTTATTTTTATAATCAGAAAAGAAATAAGTCTTTAATACTATGTTTACAGAGCACTTATGATAATGTATAAATAGGTGTGCAGTTATATTAGTGGGAAAAAACAAAAGGATAAAAAGACTATGATTTCAATTTCTGTATTTAAAAGAAAAAAAGGCATCCAAATATTACAGTGGGTGGTATAATGAGTGATTCTATTTCTTCCTTTTTTTCTATGCTTTCAATTTTTTAAAACATATCAACACTATTTTCATACATATAAAAAATCTATAATTTTGAAAAGTGGCTTATTAATCACAGGTAGCCGTAACACTGACTAACACTGACTCTGAAAATGCTAGCTAGATGGGCATACCTGAGGAGGGCTCTGACCCGAGGCCTGCTCCCTTTGTTTAAAAGCAAAAACAACAAACAAAATGGTGCCAGGAAAAGTTAGAGAGGTGTCGAAGACACGTCAGTCCAAACTGAGCTTTTCTCCTTGAGTTAATCAGAAAATTGGAAAGGTGAGCAGGGAATAACTTTCCCCCAGGCGTGCGTGTATCTGGGACCCTTCTAGACCCCACTGTCCTGCCCACACCCGCTCTCTGGAGGCCCTGGCAGGGCCAGCGGCCAGGTGTCACTTCCAGCGCGTGCCATGTGTCCCGCCTGCCCGGACACTCACGGACTGACCATTCTCGCAGGAACTGAACATGCGAGGCACGGAACCACCTCCCCTCTCTTCAGTCAGAATGCAGGGTTCCCATCCCAAAGGACAATTATTCCCCCAGGAGGAGGAGGGAGAAGAAGAATATTTTGCTTGAAAAATGATCTTATGACTGCAGCAAATCAGACTGCGTTTCCGTCTGAATAAAGAGTGCGTTATACACTGCGTGGTCCCGCGTTCGGGCTCTGGGCTCAGATCCAGCCTCGACCACCGCCCACACCACACCACCAGCTGGGTGATGATCGGGGTAGTTATTTAGCGTCTCTAAAATTCAAAATCCTGGTCTACGAAGTGGAGGGTCTCTCTCCCTCCAGGGACTGATTTGAAGACTGAAAGTCATCAGGCCACATGAAGCACTCGGCGCTGGTGTGCCCAGCACATGGGCAACACGCAGTGATCGTGAGCTGATGAGAGGGAATCGTGGTTCTGGTATCGGGATAAGGGCGTCCAAGAGACGTTTGTCAGCAGCCCACGGGCTCATCATTACACTGCTGAGGTCCGGATTTCTCAGCACCTTCCGGAAGGGGCAGGACAAATGGGCAGCCGAATAACCTATCACCCAAACCAGAAACAGTCCGAGAGCCTGAAACGGCACTATTATTGACACTATTAAGTCAGGGAGAACCGGAATCAGACAAGACTATCCCAGACCAACCAAGACCGTGTGCTCACCCTGCACTGCCAGAGAATGCTCCCGAAACTCTGCTCTTTGTGGTCTTTTAAGTCTTATGTTAAGGGATCGCTTGACTGAGTTAACCATTTACCCCTCACTCCTACAACAAGAGCCCAGATGAATTGAGATACCGGAGATGTAAGGGTTTTTTGCATCTTTATCAAGGTATAGTTTACATATAATAAAATACGCCCATATGAAGGGTACCCTGGAAGGAATTTTGATAAATATATATACACCTGAATAACCACCATCAAAATAAAAATCTGGAACATTTTCATCAGCCCAAGTTTCCTTACATGACTTTGCAGCTGGTCCACACACCAAGTCCCAGACCTAGTCAACCACTGACCTGTCGGTCATCCATACATTAGCATTGCCTAATCTAGAATATCAGGTTCGTGGAATCACACATTAGGTGCTAACTGTGTCTGGCTTCTCCTGTTCAGCATCATCCACACTGCATGGATGAGTGGGTCATTCCTTTTTATTGCTAAACAGTATTCCTTTGTGTGCATCTAGCACAATTTGTTTATCCATTCACCTTTGATAGATATTTGAGTCTATTATGAGTAAAGCTTCTGTGCATATTCTTGGACAAGCCTTCTTGTGGGGTATGATTTCATTTCTTTTGCATAAATACTTAGAAATGGCATTGGGGGGTCATAAGGTAAATATATGTTGAAGATATTTTATAAAGTTGTTGTTCCATTTCTCACTCCCACCAAAAATATGTGAGAGTTCCACTTGCTTCCACATTCTCACCAACACATAATATTGTCAGTCTTTTTCATTTCAGCCACTCTAGTGAGTGAGTAGGGTATCTTGTGATTTTAATTTGCACTTCCCTGGAGACTATTGATTCTGAGCTGCTCTGACATACTTATTGACCATTCACATATCTTCTTTTGTCAAATATCTTTTCAAAGAGTTTTAAAATTGTTTGCCTTCTTATTGAGTTGTAAGAGTTCTATGTATATGCTGAATATAAGACCTTTGTCAAATACGTATATTGCAAATATTTTCTGTCTAGGACTTTGTTCATTTTCTTAATGGTGTCGTTATTTTTTTTTTAATCAATTTTTTTTTTTTTTGCGGTACGCGGGCCTCTCACTGTTGTGGCCTCTCCCATTGCGGAGCACAGGCTCCGGATGCGCAGGCTCAGTGGCCATGGCTCACGGGCCCAGCCGCTCCGTGGCACGTGGGATCTTCCCGGACCGGGGCATGAACCCGCGTCCCCTGCATCGGCAGGTGGGCTCTCAACCACTGTGCCACCAGGGAAGCCCAATGGTGTCTTTCAAAGAGCAGAAGTTTTGAACGCTAACGAAGTTCAATTGACCAAATTTTTTTTATGGTTTGTGGTTTTCTGTGGCCCAAGAAACTTGGCCTACTCCCAAATCACAAAGATTTTCCTGTATTTTTTTTCTAGAAGATTTATAGCTTAACTTTTCCATTCAGGTAGAGACATCTTGAGTTTAGGCTTACTGTGGTATGAGTCAAAGTTGAAGTTTATTTCTTCTATGTTAAATATCAGGCTGTTCCAACACCATTTGTTGAAAAAGACTATCCCTACCCTGCTGAATTATTTAGGCATCTTTGTTGAATATCAGTGGTCCATAAATATGCAGGTATATTTCTCAACTTTTATTCTGTTCCACTGACCTATATTTTTACACTTATGCTGATACTACCATCTCTTGTTTACTGTAGGCTTATGGTAAGTCTTGAAATTAAATAATCTAACTTCTCCAACTTTTTTCTTTCTTTTTTAAAAAATTGTTTTGGCCTGTCAATTTCTTTAACAACAACAACATAAAAGGCTGTGAGACTCTGATTGTGATTCCACTGAATCAACAGGTTTATTTGAGGAGAACTGGCATTTTTACATTACTGAGTTTTCCTATCCGTAAGCATGGTGTTTCTCTCCATTTATTTAGAGTTTTAAAAGTTTATCAGTAATGTTATATTGAACTTTTTAATCATTAATGAGTGTTGAATTTTTGAATTTTACATGCACAGAGAGGTCAAGTAAAGCTGATGGTGGAGTAGAAGGACGTGTGCTCACTCCCTCTTGTGAGACCACCAGAATCACGACTAACTGAACTAACTGCTGAACAATCATCGAAAGGAAGACACTGGAACTCACCAAAAAAGATACCCCACATCCAAAGACAAAGGAGACACCGCAATGAGACAGTAGGAGGAGCACAATCACAATAAAATCAAATCCCATAACCGCTGGATGGGTGACTCACAAACTGGAGAACAACTATGCCAGAGAAGTCCACACCCTGGAGTGAAGGTACTGAGCCCCACGTCAAGCTTCCCAACCTGGGGGTCCGGCAACAAGAGGAGGAATTCCCAGATAATCAGACTTTGAAGGCTAGTGGGATTTGATTGCAAGACTTTGACAGGACTGGGGGAAACAGAGACTCTACTCTTGGAAGGCACACACAAAGTAGTGTGTGCATCAGGACCCAGGGGAAGGAGCAGTGACCCCACAGGAGACTGAACCAGACCTACCTGCTAGTGTTAGAGGGTCTCCTGCAGAGGTGGGGGGTGGCTGTGGCTCACCATTGGGACGAGGACACTGGAAGCAGAAGTTCTGGGAAGTACTCCTTGGCATGAGCACTCCCAGAGTCCTCCATTAGCCCCACCAAAGAGCCCAGGTAGGCTGCAGTGTTGGGTCACCTCCGGCCAAACAACCAACAGGGAGGGAAACCAGCACCACCCATCAGCAGACAAGTGGATTAAAGTTTTACTGAGCTCTGCCCACCAGAGCAACAGCCCGCTCTA
This sequence comes from Kogia breviceps, assembly GCF_026419965.1. Classification (NCBI taxonomy): domain Eukaryota; kingdom Metazoa; phylum Chordata; class Mammalia; order Artiodactyla; family Physeteridae; genus Kogia; species Kogia breviceps. The sequence continues at coordinate 8,634,461 of NC_081311.1, forward strand.
CCCACCACCAGTCCCTCCCATCAGAAAACTTGCACAAGCCTCTTAGATAGCCTCACCCACCAGAGGGCAGACAGCAGAAGCAAGAACTACAATCTTGTAGCCTGTGGAACAAAAACCACATTCACAGAAAGATAGACAAGATGAAAAGGCAGAGGGCTATGTACCAGATGAAGGAACAAGATAAAACTCCAGAAAAACAACTAAATGAAATGGAGATAGGCAACCTTCCAGAAAAAGAATTCAGAATAATGATAGTGAAGATGATCCAGGACCTCAGAAAAAGAATGGAGGCAAAGATCGAGAAGATGCAAGAAATGTTTAACAAAGACCTAGAAGAATTAAAGAACAAACAAACAGAGATGAACAGTACAATACCTGAAATGAAAAATACACTAGAAAGAATTAATAGCAGAATAACTGAGGCAGAAGAACGGATAAGTGACCTGGAAGACAGAATGGTGGAATTCACTGCTGAAGAACAGAATAAAGAAAAAAGAATGAAAAGAAATGAAAACAGTCTAAGAGACCTCTGGGACAACACTAAATGCACCAACATTCACGTTATAGGGGTCCCAGAAGGAGAAGAGAGAGAGAAAGGACCCAAGAAAATATTTGAAGATATTATAGTCGAAAACTTCCTTAACATGGGAAAAGAAATAGCCACCCGAGTCCAGGAAGCGCAGAGTCCCAGGCATGATAAACCCAAGGAGAAACACACCAAGACACATAGCAATCAAATTGACAAAAATTAAAGACAAAGAACAATTATTGAAAGCAACAAGGGAAAAACAACAAATAACATACAAGGGAACTGGCATAAGCTTAACAGCTGATTTCTCAGCAGAAACTCTACAAGCCGGAAGGGAGTGGTGCGATATATTTAAAGTGATGAAAGGGAAGAACCTACAACCAAGATTACTCTACTTGGCAAGGATCTGATTCAGATTTGATGGAGAAATCAAAAGCTTTACAGACAAGCAAAAGCTAAGAGAATTCAGCACCACCAAACCAGCTCTACAACAAATGCTAAAGGAACTTCTCTGAGTGGGAAACACTAGAGAAGAAAAGGACCTACAAAAACAAACCCAAAACAATTAAGAAAATGGTAATAGGAACATACATATTGATAATTACCTTAAATGTGAATGGATTAAATGCTCCAGCCAAAAGACAGAGTCTCACTGAATGGATACAAAAACAAGACCCATATATATCCTGTCTACGAGAGAGCCACTTCAGACCTAGGGACACATACAGACTGAAAGTGAGGGGATGGAAAAAGTTATTCCATGCAAAAGAAAATCAAAAGAAAGCTGGAGTAGCAATACTCATATCAGACAAAATAGACTTTAAAATAAAGAATGTTACAAGAGACAAGGGAGGACACTACATAGTGATCAAGGGATCAATCCAAGAAGAAGACATAACAATTATAAATATATATGCACCCGACATAGGAGCACCTCAATACGTAAGGCAAATGCTAAAAGCTATAAAAGAGGAAATCGACAGTAACACAATAATAGTGGGGGACTTTAACACCTCACTTCCAACAATGGACAGATCATCCAGACAGAAAATTAATAAGGAAACACAAACATTAAATGACACAATAGACCAGGTAGATTTGATTGATATTTATAGGACATTCCATCCGAAAACAGCAGATTACACTTTCTTCTCAAGTGCACACAGAACATTCTCCAGGATAGATCACATCTTTGGTCAAAAATCAAGCCTTGGTAAATTTAAGAAAACTGAAATCATATCAAGTATCTTTTCTGACCACAACACTATGAGACTAGAAATAACTTACAGGGAAAAAATGTAAAAAACACAAACACATGGAGGCTAAACAATACATTACTAAATAACCAAAAGATCACTGAAAAAATCAAAGAGGAAATCACAAAATACCTAGAGACAAATGACAATGAAAACACGATGATCCAAAACCTATGGGATGCAACAAAACCAGTACTAAGAGGGAATTTTATAGCAATACAATCCTACCTCAAGAAACAAGAAAAACCTCAAATAAAAAATCTAACCTTACACCTAAAGGAACTAGAAGATGAAGGAGGGAGGAGATATGGGGATATATGTATATGTATAGCTGATTCACTTTGCTATAAAGCAGAAACTAACACACCATTGTAAAGCAATTATACTCCAATAAAGATGTTTTTAAAAATTAAAAAATAAAGGAACTAGAGAAAGAAGAACAAACAAAACCCAAAGTTAGCAGAAGGAAATAAATCATAAAGTTCAGAGCAGAAATAAATGAAATATTAACAAAGAAAACAATAGCAAAGATCAATAAAACTAAAAGCTGGTTCTTTGAGAAGATAAACAAGACTGATAAATCTTTAACCAGACTCATCAAGAAAAAGGGAGAGGACTCAAATCAATAAAATTAGAAATGAAAAAGGAGAAGTTACAATGGACAGCACAGAAATACAAAGCATCATAAGAGACTACTATAAGCAACTCTATGCCAATAAAATGGACAACCTGGAAGAAATGGACAAATTCTTAGAAAGGTGTAAGCTTCCAATAGTGAAGCAGGAAGAAACAGAAAATATGAACAGACCAATCACAAGTAAAGAAATTGAAACTGTGATTAAAAATCTTCCAACAGGGCTTCCCTGGTGGCGCAGTGGTTGAGAATCCGCCTGCCGATGCAGGGGTCACGGGTTCGTGCCCTGGTCTGGGAAGATCCCACATGCCGCGGAGCGGCTGGGCCCGTGAGCCATGGCCGCTGAGCCTGCGCGTCCGGAGCCTGTGCTCCGCAAGGGAGAGGCCACAACAGTGAGGCCCGCGTACCACACAAAAAAAAAAAATTAAAAAAAAAAAAAAAAAAAAAAAAAATCTTCCAACAAACAAAAGTCCAGGACCAGATGGCTTCACAGGTGAATTCTATCAAACATTTAGAGAAAAGCTAAACCCATCCTTCTCAAACTCTTCCAAAAAATTGCAGAGGAAGGAACACTCCCAAACCTCATTCTACGAGGCCACCATCACCCTGATACCAAAACCAGACAAAGATACTACAAAAATAGAAAATTACAGACTAATATCACTGATGAAAATAGATACAAAAATCCTCAAAAAAATACTAGCAAACAGAATCCAAACAACACATGAAATGGATCATACACCATGATAAAGAGGGCTTTATCCCAGGGATGCAAAGATTCTTCAATATGCGCAAATCAATCAATGCGATACACCATATTAACAAACTGAAGAATAAAAACCACATGAGCATCTCAATAGATGCAGAAAAAGCTTCTGACAAAATTCAACACCCATTTATGATAAACACTCTCCAGAAAGTGGTCATAGAGGGAAGCTACGTCAACATAATAAAGGCCAAATACGATAAATCCACAGCAAACATCATTCTCAATGGTGAAAAATTGAAAGCATTTCCTCTAAGATCAGGAACAAGACAAGGATGTCCACTCTCGCCACTATTATTCAATGTAGTTTTGGAAGTCCTAGCCGTGGCAATCAGAGAAGAAAAAGAAATAAAAGGAATACAAATTGGAAAAGAAGAAGTAAGACTGTCACTGTTTGCAGATGACATGATACTATACATAGAGAATCCTAAAGATGTCACCAGAAAACTACTAGAGCTAATCAATGAATTTGGTAAAGTTGCAGGATACAAAATTAATGCACAGAAATCTCTTGCATTCCTGTACACTAACAATGAAAGATCAGAAAGAGAAATTAAGGAAACAATCCTCTTCACCATTGCAACAAAAAGAATAAAATACCTAGGAATAAATCTACCTAAGGAGGTAAAAGATCTGTACTCAGAAAACTGTAAGACACTGATGAAAGAAATTAAAGATGATACCAACAGATGGAGAGATATTCAATGTTCTTGGACTGGAAGAATCAATATTGTGAAAATGACTATACTACCCAAAGCAATCTACAGATTCAATGCAATACCTATCAAACTACCCAATGGCATTTTTTACAGAACTAAAACAAAAAATCTTAAAATTTGTATGGAGACACAAAAGACCCCGAATAGCCAAAGCAATCTTGAGTGAAAAAAACAGAGCAGGAGGAATCACACTCCCTGACTTCAGACTAGACTACAAAGCTATAGTAATCAAGACAACATGGTACTGGCACAAAAACAGAAACATAGATCAATGGAACAGGATAGAAAGCCCAGAGATAAACCCACGCACCTATGGTCAACTAATCTATGACAAAGGAGGCAAGGATATACAATGGAGAAAAGACAGTCTCTTCAATAAGTGGTGCTGGGAAAACTGGACAGATACATGTAAAAGAATGAAATTAGGACATTCCCTAACACCATAAACAAAAATAAACTCAAAATGGATTCGAGACCTAAATGTAAGACCAGACACTGTAAAACTCTTAGAGGAAGAGCATTCTTTGACTTAAATCACAGCAAGATCTTTTTTGACCCACCTCCTAGAGTAACGGAAATAAAAACAAAAATAAACAAATGAGACCTAATGAAACTTAAAAGCTTTTGCACAGCAAAGGAAACTATAAACAAGATGAAAAGGCAACCCTCAGAATGGGAGAAAATATTTGCAAATGAATCAACAGACAATGGATTAACCTCCAAAATATATAAACAGCTCATGCAGCTCAATATCAAAAAAACAAACAACCTAATCCAAAAATGGGCAGAAGACCTAAACAGACATTTCTCCAAAGAAGACATACGGATGGCAAGAGGCACATGAAAAGCTGCTCAACATCACTAATTATTACAGAAAGGCAAATCAAAACTACAATGAGGTATCACCTCACACCGGTTAGAATGGGCATCATCAGAAAATCTGCAAACAACAAATGCTGGAGAGGGTGTGGAGAAAAGGGAACCTTCTTGCACTATTGGTGGGGATATAAATTGATACAGTCACTATGGAGAACAGTATGGAGGTTCCTTAAAGAACTAAAAATAGAATTACCATATGACCCAGCAATCCCACTACTGGGAATATACCTAGAGAAAACCATAATTCAAAAAGACACATGGACCCAATGTTCATTGCAGCACTATTTACAATATCCAGGTCATGGAAGCAACCTAAATGCCCATCGACAGACGAATGGATAAAGAAGATGTGGTACATACATACAATGGAATATTACTCAGCCATAAAAAGGAACGAGATTGAGTCATTTGTAGAGAGGTGGATGGACCTAGAGACTGTCATACAGAGTGAAGTCTAAGTCAGAAAGAGAAAAACAAATATTATATATAAACATATATGTGGAATCTAGAAAAATGGTACTGATGAACTTGTTTGCAGGGCAGAAATAGAGACACAGATGTAGAGAACAAACGTATGGACACCAAGTGGGGAAAGCGGGGTGGGGGTGGGGGTGGGATGAACTGGGAGACTGGGATTGACATGTATACACTAATACGTATACAATAGGTAACTAATAAGAACCTGCTGTATAAAAAATAAATAAATAAATATTTTTCCTGCATCTACTGAGATAATCATATGGCTTTTCTACCTTATTCAATGTAAATCGTGATTTAAATTGATTGATTTTTAATGTTAAACTAATCTTACATTCCTGGTATAAATCCCACTTGATTATAGTGTATTATCCTTTTTATATAATGCTGAATTCAATTTACTAACATTTTGTTAAGGATTTTTGCATCTATATTCACAAAATTTATTGAACTGTAGTATTGGTTTGTTCTTTGTAATGTCTTTGTTTTTTTTTTTTTTTATGAGGATGACCATGGCTTTATGAGAGATAAATTTGTATAATGAGAGTGGTAAGGGCAGGAACAGGGTAGCGGAAAACAAGGTGGAATTAGCACATTTATAAAATGAGACCCAACTGAATGGCTGCATATAAATAGAAACTTTACTGGGTCTTAGTTACAATTTTAGTTTGAGTTAAAAAAAATACTAATTCAATATCAGACTGGTTTTACTTTAAAACAAAACAAAACACAACATCCAGAACAAGGAAGGCAATAATTAATTCCTCTCTCCTCTAAGACAGTTGAGTCTCTCCAAGGTCCAGAGTTCAGTTCTGCCCACCACATTTAAAGACAAATTGGACTGAATTCCAGGGTACCACCACCAGGATGGTACCTAGAAATTATGAAAGGATTAGAAATGTTCCCACCAAGAAGGGCAGGAGAGTGAGAAGGACAGGCTGGCTGTCTTCAGGCTTGTGAAGGGCTGTCAGGAAGGAAAGGAATTAAATTTGTTTTCTATGGCCCTAGAGGGTAGATCAAGGGACAAAGGGTGGGGGGGGGGGGTTCAGTTCACCATAAGGACTTTTAAACAATTACTGCCAGCCCAAAACTCAGTCTTGGATGTAGTAAGTTTCCCTTCACTGCCTGAGTTCAGCAAAAGGTAGCCCAGTCACCGTGGAAAGGGAAGATGCTGTAGAGGGCATTTGAATCTGCTTTGGCTAAATACTTCACATGGTGCCCCGGCCCTGTTCCATCATGCCTGTAATCACCCCTTGAATAAAAGTCTTTCTGTGTAGCTTCTACACTGTTCGCCAAAGAAAGAAAAAGGGCCCAAATCCTTACAGAGTTGCCAAACACCAGGACTAATGTTTGATAAAGTTTTGGTGAATTTTTAAAAATAGAACAATCCCATCTGTTTTTCATAAAATCAGATTTGTTCAATTAAAGGATTCTCCTTTATGCCCAGATTATGCCCTTACTGTTTTTCTTTTGGTATTAAAATGTCTTTTATGGAACGTTGGTGATAGTAGATGATCTTGTTTTTACATCTTTACCCAACAAAATTAAAATTGGCAGCTGTATCTTAAAATCTCTAAGTTTTATTATGGTTATTGCTTTGTTAAATACAAAGTCTACAGCAGCCCACCGACTCAGCTAGGTCACCATGAGGACCCTGTACTTGTATCAACCACAAGTAACTAGGCTAGATCTTCTTAAAGTGTGCTCCTTGGGGGGGGGGGGGGGGAATTGAAGCAGTTTGTGTCTAGATTTCTGCATGTCTGTGAAATACCTAAAACTGGGAATAGTTTTCACAGTTTTTATCGATCTTCAAAGGTGACCAACCTCTAATTTAGTCTGAAGATACTGAAGTTAGGTTGAGTGATTGAACTGAAATGACCTCTAAGGTCCCTTCCCAACCCTACAATTCTAAGCTATCATGTTTTCAAGACCTCAAGCACAGAAGGTTCTTTGTGCATGGATAGTTTCTGAGCCCACTTAGGGAGCCCTGGACAGTCAGAGAACATTCATGAAATCGCTGAGAACCCAAGGGTGTAAAGGAGATTCATCTCTCTAACTTCATTTCTTCTGGACTCTCCCTGGACACTCCAAACCCCAATATAATCCCTTCAATTCCTAAAGCAAATGAGGTCATTTCAAAACAGAAATTCTCACATCCTTCACTTATTAAGTCCCAATTATTCTTACTCTGCCAAAATGTTAAAAGGTGATGGCGTCAGCGTACAAATATTTGAGTTGCCAACTCATGGTCTCTGCTTAAATTCTTCTTTTTTTGGAACACACTCAGACCCAGTTTGAAAATATGCTTTCAGCTTCTGCAGTGTAGATAAGTACAGCCAGTCCTGGGGAAGAAGTTTTCATGGTGAGAATGCTTTAGACATGCTGGCCAGTTCTACTCTGAGACTACAGAGCAGCTGAGAAGCTATACAAGGTGGTTTTTGTTCAAGTGGCAATTAGCATAAATTATAGACAGGGGGCAGTGTCATTGTGCAAAGGATTCAGCCAAAGTAGACCCAGACCCAGTGTTCATTAGGCCAACCAAAAGCTGGAGAACCCTCTTTTAAAAAATTAAACAAGCTCTCAGCCTATTTGCTCCAGTTATAACAATACTGAGACGTGTGCTTCCTCTCGCTTACAGACGGTACCTGGAGGACGCTCTAGGGGGGAGGGGTCTCTAAGTGTTGGGTCTTCGATTGACAAATGTATTCAAGGGGAAACTGCTGGTGTGATTTTATTCATTATTAGGAAAATGAAGGAGTTGAATTGTCCTGTCTTGTAGCTTCTGCGCCAGTTATAATAGTATCTCTGGTTATTTTATTTTATTTTAAATCAGACATTAGAGTATGAGGATCCATTCTGGTCTCTATGGGGTGGAAGGGAGACAGTCTGAAGAAGGAGATCAGAGTAATTAAAGGGAAGAAGGGGAAATTGGGCACAGCAAGTCAAAGAGCCTCAGACGTGAGAGGGAGCTCAAGGCTCACCTGACTTACAAGGGGTCCCAGTTCAGCCCTTTTAATGGTCATTAAGAAATAAACCAAGTCGCCCCTATGGACAGTATCCCTTTGTGTACTTTAAGAGAACGACTGTGCCCAACCATCCCAAGTCTTCCCCACACAGAACGCTCTCCGGTTTTATGTGTTTCTGGACTCCCAGATCCTCCACCATCCCCTTTCCTTCCTCCTGCATGCTCCTGTGTCTCATCATCCACTCTCATCTAAAATATGGAAGATTAACCCCGGGGAAGGAAAGCCTAGAAGCCTCTGATAACCGCTCTGAAGGCTTTCAAGAGTCAACAACAGGAGAATGCTCTTGACACTTCCAACTTCCCAAGCAAACAAGTAACACTGTGTTGTCTTAGAAGGAGCTCCCAGTTCTGTAGGACCTCAGGCGTGCAAGCTCCTTCCTGGTTGTCTCAGATGCTAGTTAGTGTCTGACCTTGCAAAAAGCCCACAAACCCAGGGGTCAAGAGCCTGGGCCCAAGAGCCAGCTGTGCCCATACTTTCTTGAGGGGCTTTAGGGATGGCACCCCGTGCCCCTGAGTCAGTCCCACCTCTGGAGAGTCCAGAAGGACTGGACTTCTGAGGTTCCCAATGGGTTGGGGGAACTGCAGAATTACTGCTGGTAGGGCTCGAGGACCCCTGCATTCATGGAGCCTTGTCTAGAGGCCAAATGAAAGGATAGCTATCATCCCAGGAGAAAATGATATTCAAAGGGCATCCCTGAGCTGGAAATGTTGGGACCCACAGGACAAGATGACTTCCAAGGTCCTGAAGCCCCTTGCAGTTTAACTACCCCATAGAAGGAGGAGTCCTGATGAGATGAGATATCCTCTCCAGGTCTACTCTGCCTCTAGACGAGGTACCTTTCACATAATGGGGTTTTTTTTTAATTGAAATTTAAAAATTAAAAGTCAAATGTAAAATCTTAACTTTTAAAAGCATTTTATATAGATAGCTAGTGGGAAGCAGCCGCATAGCACAGGGAGATCAGCTCGGTGCTTTGTGACCACCTAGAGGGGTGGGATAGGGAGAGTGGGAGGGAGACGCAAGAGGGAGGAGACATGGTGATATATGTATATGTAAAGCTGATTCACTTTGTTGTAAAGCAGAAACTAACACACCACTGTAAAGCAATTATACTCCAATAAAGATGTTAAAAAAAATTTATAGTAGTGATTTTTTACAGATTCCACCTCATGCAGAGCCCTATATATTTTGTCAGATTAAGCTCCTTTGTTCTCAACTTTTTAAAAGTGGTTTATTACAGTGATAAAGAGCTTGAGTTTAGGAACCAAACAGACTTGAGTTTGAAACCTGGCCTCACTACTTACTTAGCTGTGTGACCTTGAGAAAGTTACTTGAGCCTCTGAGCCTTAATTTCCTCCCCTGTAAAATGGGTGTAAGTGTCTAGGTCTTCAGAGGTGTGGTGAGAATTAAATGAGATACTCCCTGTGAAGCACTTAGCAGGTCTAGCCCCCAATGTCAGCATGATCTCTTCGGAATCCATTGGATCATTTGTATTAAACCAAACTTTATAGCTTGGGTTTTCAGATTACATGGCAATCAAGTCTTCTGTGGGAGGTTTATACCTGATAGAGGAATCTAGCCTGATTCTCATATTTCAGAGTGAGGAGTTACACTCTCACAATTAATTGCACAGACAAAAACGCCCTCTGGGTCAAGTCTGTGAATTCAGTACCCCTTGGTTAACCTTCCAAGGACCTCTTTCTCCTCCCCTCGCTGGGCACCTGCACCTCATCTCCTCTCGGCTGGTGGATTTTTCCGGATGAAGTCCCAACTCCTTCACCATCCATTCCCTTAGCCCCGCCTCTAGCAGCTTTAGAAGTCAGTCAGTCTTGCCTTCCCTGATCACCCAGGTCAGCTCCCCTTGAGGAGAAAGAGAGAAATCTGCCTAATGTGACGTAGATAGGAGACTCCCTCAACTCAGTCCAGGCTCACCTCTTCCCCATCCCGTGAATGTCTTCATGTGCCCTGAGAGCAGATGTGGTGAGAGCATCCCAGGCAGGGGAGCCACTTGTGCAAAGGCCCTGCCTAGAGGTGGAAGACGATGGTGCTTTCTACCTCAAGAGAGGCTAGGGTTCCGAGGCAAGATCTGAACTTAAAAGGTCCTGGTCCCACACTCTCTAGTTTTGTTTTGTTTTTTAAAATAAAGAACCATTGTTTTTTTTTTAGTATCTTTAGTTCTTATTTATTATTACAACTGTTTATAAAGGACACTTAGGTCAATTCTTCTGGTGAGTATATAATTGTACAGAGTAAGGGGAACGTTTTTGGACACTACGCTGCTTTATACAGATGTCTAGTCTTGGTTTTATTACCTCCTCAAAACGGAAGAGGTGGCTTTATTTGCACCACCAGAATCCTCAGGAATGAGGCAATCCAATCCTGAAGTGATGCACTGTTTCAAAACCTCAAGGCTGTATGCAAATAAATGCAAAGGTGGCACCCGTTACAGTTAAAGACCCAAGGTATGCACCCCAGGAGAGACTTACTAGCACACTGTACGTCTGTTGTGGTTCACAAGGATTGTTATGTTTAATTACACCTTTCTACCTTAAATCAGAGAGTCCACTCCATGCAAGTGTTTGCCAGGTCTAATTCAAGAGATTCAATCTATGTGTGAATCACAAATAAGCTTTCACCTCCTGGAGCTGGTCATCAAGCCGACACTTTTGACTTCACAGCTCTCCGTTTCTAACGGTCCTGGAAATAAAAGTATCAACAGCAGAAAGACCATTTGAATTTTCCCCTATTTGCGACCAGGCTGAAGATACAGTCGGGGGCACTTTGGAGCCTGAATCTTGGGTCCTAGCACTAGCTTTGTTGTTGGCGTTCAGGAGACCTAGCAGGTCCTAGCAGGATAACTCTGAGCCTCAGTTTCCTCATCTCTAAAATCAGAATAAGGGGGACTTCCCTGGTGGTCCAGTGGCTAAGGTTCTGCAGTCCCAATGCAGGGGACCCGGGTTCGATCCCTGGTCAGGGAACTAGATTCCACGCGCCGCAACAAAGATCCTGCGTGCTGCAACTAAGGCCCGGTGCAGCCAAATAAATAAATAAATATTTTTTAAAAATAAAATAAGAATAATGATCATTTTGTCTCTGTCTACAGCCTTAGAAGATGAATCATTCTTCCCTTCCCTGCTCTCCCAATCCAATGCCCCTTCCTGAAGAGGCTATGGATTGCTGTGCGATGCTTGCTATCGTGGGAACTGAAGGTCTCACGTGTGAAGTGTCTAGAAGAGTACAAAGTAAGCACTGAGCACAAGGAAGCCTTTGCTGTCACCATCTCCGTGCTAATTACTCCTGGTGTCAGCCTTGGCTGCCTTTACAGACTGCTAAACCAGGATCCATTTGCATGGCTGCCCGTAGGCAGCAGCTTCTATTTCCGGGCATTCTTCAGCAGGAGAATATTCTTGCCTTTGGTGTAGAGTCGTGGTAATGATTCAGACGCTCCTCTACCCTAAACAGATTGTAAATTTTTCCTCAGTGGAAGAGAGAATACACTCTAAAATACAATGTTTCCTGAAGGGTTTGCAGATTTTCTTCCTTACAGTTAATCATGTTTTGAAGCATTTAGGAAACAAATACAATGCATCTCTTTTTTCCTTAATCACGTCCAAGTAAGTTCCCCCTCCAGATGGAAAAACTCTAGGTTTTTAAATTAAGACCGTGATTCTGCCTACTTTTCAATGTTTCATTCAGTTTTAGAGCTGGAAGGGGCCTTGGGGACCCCCTCATTCAATGCCTTGACTTTCAGAGCCAAAGAACCACAGCCCAGAAGGACGAAGTGACCTATCTAAGGTCACATAGCATGTCAGGGACATGGCTGAGATGGACCACAGGCTTCCAGATCCACAGTCAACTGTGCCTAATGCCTCTCTGCACTGCCAGAGGAGAAAAAGCACCTTGGGAACGAGAATGAAATAAGGTCTCTTTCTGAATGTTCGTACATCACCCACAATTGGCAGGCTGGACTTTTAGTATGTTTGCAATGGTCTGACTTAATAGGTGTCTTATGTGTCACATTGAAATGTACTCAGGGGGAAGTGCTGGGGAAACCCCAGATCCCTCTATCCAATGAAGCAGGAGTTCCACCTGCTTCACCTGCCAGAGGGACACCAACCCAGGCGGAGAGGTCAAACATATTAAGTCACCATATGCAGCAAGTTTCCAGATGCAGCAAGCAGTACAAGGAACATCCTTATACTAAAAAACAGGATTTGTTGTGGAGCAGAAATTCAAATGTAACCGGGCATTCTATATTTTATCTGGCAACCCTAACCAGATAGGCTTTTAAAATACAGCAGTCAAATGTAAGTCCCAAATTGAAAGCCACAAAGGTAGATGCTCCACGCTGTTGTTTTGAAACCAAACTGCTTCTCACATGGGCAACTCTATGTAACATGCTTCAGGGTGATTCTTGACAGGAATTTAATTATATACTCAAGGTGAAAGAGTTTCCAAAGTGACATAAGAATCCATGAGGAAACTTAAATTTCAGGTTTGTCCCTCAGTTCAATCAAAGAGTACCTCTCACGTATAGAGCAGCCCCTCTAGCCTCCCTGTCTCACTCCTGCTTCTTGGAGGCCATGTCTTTATAGCCACTTGCCCTCTACCCTCTGCGCCTCTCATTCAATGCTCAAAACACCATCATACTTTTAATATGCAACCAGGACCATTCTTGCTAAGGTATATGATGACTGAGTACCCTAGATACTCATTATTTGTGGTAGTTATGTTCCATGAGTTCACCGTGAATACTGAGTTAGCATATACTGAATCACCGCCCCACTGGGAAATACAGAGTTAGGTTTCTGCAAGCCGCTGGGCACATTTTCAAACATCAGTAAATACACAGACTTCTTTTATGTGTGTTTCTGTTTAAAGGCATATTATTTACTCTATATGGTTTATTCATTAACACTGAACTTATAGCCAACAGCATTATAACTCGTGCCTGAATGAAACACGTTTTCACTGTAAGGCACATCACGGCCTTCCTGCACTTAAGGAATACTACACAGCACTTCAGCACTAGACTTGGGGCTGTTTTAAAATCACCAACAAAAAGCACAAAAAAATGTGAAAATCATGGCACTAAATAGATTGAAAATGACACTTGTTACAAGTGACCATCGACTCTGCCAAGCTGGGCGTCGGTCCTGGGAGCAGACCCAGAATCCCACATGTCCAGCTCCAGCTTCTCCAGTTCCAGGGCTCCCGGTCCACCCCAAAAGTTCCTGAAGCCCAGGCCACTGGCCCTGCGACTTCCCCTACTTCATGTTCTATTAACCAGAGCCCACAAAAGAAATGGATAAAGCTCAAGAAAAGGGACACAGGCAATCACAGGTAAGAATATGAGCGACAGCTACTGAGCTGTGCCCAGCTCTGTGCTAAGGGCTTCCCTCCATCTCTTCATCTAATCCCCAGTCCAGCCTCGTGGTAGATACAGAAGAGTGAGAAGTTACATACTTTGTCCAAGGTCACCGTCGATAGTTGAGTATCAGACAGATTCCAAATTATGTTTGTCTGATTCCAAAGCCCTGCTCCAGATCAGATCTTCGCAAACTACAGCCTGTGGACCAAACCCTTGCCCATACATCTATGTATCATCTACGCTGCTTTTGAGCTACAAGGGCAGAGATGAGTGGCTACAACAGAGAACTCATGGCCCGCAGAGCTTAAATATTTACTGTCCCTCTCTTCACAGGGAAAGCTTGCTGATCTCTGCTCTAGATCACTCTGAGATGCTGCCTCGTGGTGAGAAAAGCATAAAGAAATGACGCTGCGGGCGAGTTCAATAGGCTGTAACTAATCCCCACGTAGGTATCAGTTTCCCTGTTTACAAATGAGGAAACTGAGACGCAGTCATTCAAGTATTGTCCGAGGCTCCAACTCCTGAGTGGCAGGACTCAGATTTGAGATCACATAGGACTTCCTCCAAAGCTACCCCTCAGGCCACCAAGATCTAGAGAGGAGGCCAAGGCCTGCGTGTTTGGCGCCCTGAGACTTTCACTTCTGCTTTATCTTCATGCATTCCTGACAGATCTACAGCGCAGGGCAGAGAGACCAATCTCTGCCTTGTACGTTAATTGTTCCTAAAAGAATGCCACAATTCACAAATGCTGATTTTGATTAAAATAATCAAGATGATTTCCTACTTCCAAAATACTGACAAAATAGCTTTTTTATCTATGTAGACAAAAAAGTAAGCGAGGATTATTTAAATCAAGATTATGTACAACATGCATCCTAATTACTACACGATTACCTAGCTAAAAAGTGGATATTAGTGAATGTTGTTTTCGGCTGGCAGTCAAATCCAAATTAAGAGCAGTCGAGGCTGATCTGGATCACAGATAAAATTAAATTAATGTGACTCCAAGCCAGCTCTCTATTTATAAGCAAAGCTCAACTACAAAGAGAAAAGAAACGTTTTCAGATGCAAAAATATGCCTCTGAACACAAGCCAAACATGGATTTTTAATTAAAGCACCAAGATTTCTTTTTTTCCTACCAACTGTTCCTTTCGGGTATTGCTAGATATGTCAGGGCTAGCCTGGAAATTGGGCCTGGGATTCTGAGGACAGCTGAAGGTCGGAAAGCAACGAGGATGGATTTTCCCAAAGTTCAACCAAAGGAGTCATATGAGATGGGAGTCTGAGCTCCCACCTTCAAAGAACTCCCTGCGTTCCAAGATGAAAGAACTCCAGGAGGAAAAGAGAAAGAAGACTTTTATTCTGAGACAAGTTATCTGACTTCCAGCTTCGTCTTATTCCTCCAACCACACCCCGGAGTGAACAGAAGAAAGAAATGACAGCCTGGCCCAATGTTCCTCTGACCCAAGAAGACGGACACTTCACAGGTCTCCAGCGTTGCTCTTCACTCTGCATCTCATACGGATGATGGCACGGATTTCTCGGCACAAGGCAAATGGGTAACAGGAAACTGGTACCCCATTAGCAGTGGGACCATGCCCTATGGTCCATTCCTGAGGCTCCCGTCCGTAATTTGACAGAGTTTTATGACCACCTGCCACGGTAGAGCAAGACCCAGCACTGGATTTGAAGACAACCAGATCTGCGCCCTGGTCTCAGTTCCCACATCTGTCAAATGGGTACATCTATCTCACAGCATGGTGGCCCGGGTGAGAGGGGCTGGCAGGGAGCAGGCTGTCAGTCAATAGTAGTTCAATACAAAACACACTCTCAGAGCATCAGAATTGGAAGAGCCTTTTGAAGGCTCTCTGGCCAAACCCCTCTTTTTCTAGTTAAGGAAACTGGCTTGGGAACCAACGTCACCCCTGGTGGGATGTGGGAACAGAACTCAGGCCGCCTGACTCCCAGCTGCCCGTCCTTCCTGCCCATCTCGCCTCCTTCTCCTTTGATTGATGCTTACTGAGCCCAGTTGTCACTTCAAGTCTAGACAGGCCTACAGGGCTTCCTGATCCCTTATAATCACATCTATCCTACAGGCTGCCCGAGCCCCTGCTCCCTTATTCAGCAGTTTAACAAACATTTATCGAGCACCCTTGGTCCCTCATTCAGAAACGTTTGCTGGCAAAGAGTAAAACAGCAGCAGACTAGTTCAGCCAAGGAAGAAAACAGCTCCCACGCCTCTGGTGACCTCTATGTGGGACAGGACACATCGTGAGCCCCGTTTTTAGAGGAAGAGAGTCAGATTTAGAGACATCCAATCTCCCGCTCACTCTCCTGCCCTGTCGCTGGATGTCGGCTACCATCGGGTATTTCCATCGCGGTCTCTTCCATTACCCCAGCTCCCCATCTTCCCCGACCACGACTTCCGGCTGAGTTGTCCCCTGCCCAGCCCAGTTGAAAGGGGCCTCCTTCTTCTCTGACTCAGGGCACCTGTCCCTCTGTCCCTGTGTGGTCTTCCAGCCCCTGCGCACAGTGATTTGGGGGCTGGTGCCTCACAGGCTCCTCTGATTTTGCATTACGTGACCGCTCACCTGGGAGTGAAATGCCCAGCACCCCTCCCACCCTCCCCCCAAGGGCAGGAAGGGGTTCTCATTCCCTTGCCACGCACAAGGAATGCCCTTCTTGGCTCCCAGCACCCCCAGGTCCCAAGACCCCGGCAGTGAAGGAGATTCATCCTCCACCCGTTCACAGGCACCCCCAGGACAGGCCTGGGGACTTCCCTGGAGGACCGCACTGGCTCTCCCTGCCCTGAGAAAGCCTGGAGGGCTTTTTGCCCCAGGACATGGGCAGAGATAATGCAAGGGCATTGTTGCTGGGACGCTAGGGAAGAGGACCCTCTTGAGGAGCCCTCAGCCCAGCCTCAGCCACCCCCCCAGCCTCAGTCTTGCTTGACCTTCCAGAATATTCCTAGACTGGGCCCTGGAAGTGACAAAGAGACCTCTCTCCCCCCAACTTGGCTGCCTGTGTCCGCCCCCTCCGATGGGGCCTTGACCCAGATAAACCAGACAAACCAAAGGCAGCCAGCTGGTCGGCAGCAGCTCTGACAGTTAACACGTTCTTCTCCGCGAGGCAGACGTGCACAGCAGAGAAAGCCAGCCACACCCGAGTTCCAGCCCCAGATCACTGCCCCATCCCCAAAACAGCCCTTCCAGCTCTTGTCCCTGACATCTCCATGCTTCCTCGTGAGGAAGGGATCACCCTTTCTGTGTGTGATCCTGGACAAGCCATAACCTCTGAAGTTCAGTCCGTGCATCTGTAAAATGGAGACAATAATCCCACACCAACATACTACCCGGGACTGTTTGGGAGCCCACATGCAGCTGTGCGTGTAAGGATGGTGATGACGAGGACGAGGACGGTGTTTCTGATACCACGTGCAGCGATGGGCGTGGCCATACAATTGATATAAGACCTAAGAAGGGGGCAGTCACAGGACTGGTTCCTTGGCTCAGCAATGGACCCTGTGCTTCTGGGGTGAAGGTCCTTGGAAAGCCAGAAAGGGCATTCTTGATATAGGAGCCGTGGGGAGAATAGGAAAAGTCATGAGACCTCATTTTGGACCCCCAGCTGGTGAAGCAAGGCCTTCCCACACCATAGCATAGGGTTGGGGAAGGGCCCCACGTGTGCTGAATAAATGCAAGTTGCTAATACTGGGGGCAGAGTGAACCTCTTAGTTTGCTCTGGAAGCTGCTTGTGGGCTCAGTTTGACCCCGAGGGGTGAGGGAGAACCGCATGGGGTGTTACAGGGCTACCAGGAACCCGGTCCCTCACGGTTTGCCAGGCTCCCTGGATGTCATCGGGGCCAGTCTCAGGCCCGCCTCACCTACTGAGTGGGGATTCTTAACAGCTTCCGCCTCTGAGGCATGTGCTCTGATGAGCCTTCTGAATGTTCTCTGGCCTGAGGCTTGAGGCCATGCCTGCCGGGCTGTGAGGGGGTGTGGGGGGCAGCTCATGCTGTGGGTGGAACCCAGCAATCGGTAATTTTCAAGAGCTCTCCCAAACACACACCCGTGCAATATCGGGAAACACCATTCTGAACTATATGACCTGCTACCTAATCTAAGTGTGCTCTGTCCTGTGGCCATTCTAAATGTCTTCTGCGCTATTATTCCATAATGTCTCTGATCTCCAGTGTTTCCACATAACGGTTCCCCTGCTACCCAAAACATCCATTGCTTCTCTGACCGGGAAGCCTTCCTTGACACCCACCCCCACCCATCCCTATCAAAGTGCATTTAGGGCCCTTCCCAGGTGCTCCCCTAAGGATCTAAGGACTGATCACCTTCGACTGTAATTGCCTGTTGGCTTGTAGGAAAGTGAGCTTCCAGAAAGTGAGCTCCATGAGGAGTGAAAGCACCACTGTAGGTCCAAACACCTGGCATTGCATCTGGCTTACAGTAGCAATCTCTACAGACTGAGTATATGAGGAAATTTGTCTTAGTAACCCCCCAACACCCAATACAGATCATGGCTCTACCTGCTCAGACCACACATCTCTCCCAGAGACGGAGGTGGTGCATGGCTTGCCACTCAAGGAAGTGGATATGTTTGGGGTTCCTCTCAATGGACGCTTCCATCTAAAACCAAGAGACCCGTGGGTAAGAAGGACCCTTTCCATTCTGGTCACTGTGGGACAGACCCCTAGCTCGGTCTCACACCTTTGGTCTTTCTAGGTTGTAGGAAGACTAAAGATCTGGTCTTCCAGCCTCTAGTGCATGAGATTTTAATTTGCTGAGGGCAGGCTTGAAAAACAGTGTGAATTCCCTTCCTTCAGTGCTCAGAGAATCAAGAGAGAAAACGTTTTCAATTTTGACAACTTCATCCCTTTGGCTGGTGATAGTGTAGGCAAACTTCTTTGCCAATCCGTCTGGAACCAGGCTCTTTCAAGCATCAAACCAGACCAGAAAGCTATAAAATGAATACAGATCTCTGAATGACAAATTGGCATGCAATCTTTTTCCAACCCAACATCCAAGGACAGGGTTGGCTTTTGTGAGTGTGTAGCGGGGACAGTTTGTGCTTGCTATTAATTTGAGGGTTTTGCTCTTGTTTGTTTGTTTGTTTGCTTATTTGGGGGCTTAGTTTGTTCGCTTATTGTTTTCCACTTTTCATTTTTTCCAATCACCTTCGTGAAAACAGGCTGTTCTGTCATCTCCTGTCTGCAATATCAGGCACAGCTTCTATATTTGAAGTTGGAAGACATAACGGAAATCTAGCACTTGAAAAACCTGAGTGATTTAGGCAAAGAACGGCCATTCCCATTTGTGAAAAATCTGTGGTTAGCCCAAACTTTTCAACAAGACATTACTGATTGTGAACTGAAGTCATTATACCCAAACTTATAAGCCACTGGACAAGGACTTAAAAATGAGAGACATTTCACAGGTTTTCCTCAGCCCCACCTTTCAGAGCTGGCATCCGCCAACAACTTGAAGAACAAACTTAACTTTTCCAAACAAAAATAATTTCATCATTTTGTGTGGCATCAACACCCCGCTACTTCGATATGTTATCTGTATTTTTCTTGTTGACATCCAACCAATTCAGAACTAAAAATCCATCCTCCAGTTTTTCTGTGGGTCATAAATCATACAAAGGTTATATTTTATGAAAGCTGAAGCTGAGAAGTAAACAGCATATTTATATCCAAAGAGTTTCATCCATTAAGCAGCAGTGACAGGGCCCTGTGGGCCAGAATCTAGTTTTCTTACTTAAAAAGCTTAGTTCTTTTGTAGACTCCTGCAGGGACCTGTAACAGTTGGAATTGGGTTTTTTATGCCTGTGAGGCCACCGAACGAATGTTACACTTTTCCATTATTTTCTTTTTTCTTCTGAGAAAACTAGGCTACCCGCTTATTGCCTAAAACCTACCCCCCATGATTGTACTGTCATAAAATCTGTCCTCTGCTCTTTCTTCCCACATCTTACCCACATCCCCAAGCCTCGTTTAGACTTAGTGTCCTACAAGGTTATGCTGCATTTACTGAGAGGTGGGAAGGCTCCCTGTGATGATTTAAGCTGATGCGTGGCATATCCCTGTATAAAACTTCAGCCCAAGGGGTACCTGACAGCTTTGACCTCCTCTACCTTACAAAAAATAAAAAATAAAAGAGCTTAAATCTTCACGTCTCCCTTGTTCATGCTTGCGAACGCCTTAACATCTCCATCACGAGGTGGCTGAAATAAAAAGGCATAAGTCTGGATCTTGCATTTCATATTACTGCCCACTGTTAAAATGTTAGTATGACTGCCCCTTGGGCTATTAAAAGATGATGCACGTGTTCTGTCCGCAAATGGTGTAATCTGTGGTCATGAATCCAGATCTAGATCTATGCAGACGAGGATGTAGATTTCACACCACTATTACATCAGGCAAGTAAGTATAGGTTCAGAGTCAGCAGAGTGGCCACCCTGAAACTAGCCAAATAATCACTGACAATTAAGAAAATGAAGCATCTGAGTCTCAGTGCTCTTTTAGCCACTTCACACATATATTTGTTCTTTTGATGTCCTGTGTGAATAAGCATGCTTTATCTGACTGCTGATGGGCTAAACAATGTGTCTGAGTTGTAATATAGAACTCAATTTGCTGGGTCTGTCTTCTGAAAGGCCTGGACAATTTATCGAACACTGCAGATGAAAGAAAGAGGGGGAAAAAAAATTTTAAACTGACCACTTCTAAAATGAAGAAAATAGGACAGTAAAGGGTATTGTAATATACTTTAATCTTCCTTAATGTAGAAAAATACGAAATGCCATTAAATCTTCCTTTGAAATGGATGTTGTCACATGGCTTGAGCACCCAAATCTAGTTAATGAATCTATTTTTAAGGCAAATAAACAGGAAAGAAGCGGTGAAGGAGTGACCTGTGCGTTATACAACTAATTCAGAAGATGAAAGGAAGAAAAATTAAAGTTATAGTCACATAAATATTAGAGGTAAGGAGAACGGTTGCAGGTGTAAAAAGGGAAACCTGCATTTCCCTTTGGCTGGTGTTGGAAACAAGCAGACACTTTCTTCTCAAGAGCAAAGTCGGGAAAGATGAAAGTGTTTCAGAGGGCCCAATAATTAACATTTTAAGAGGTTTTCTTAATGAAAAATGATCCAACAATAATAACAATTTAAACATTTTATTTGAAAAATTGATTGCAAGTGTTCATTCGTGAGGAAGTGGCGTTTACAGAATTTGGATGACCTTATCCAATCGGATCTCCCCTTTTATCACTTTAAATGGAGCCAATATACAAAAACAAAAGCTGGATGCAGACCAGATGCAAAGGGCAGTAACCTGGGGAGATCAACAGTCCTCCACAAAGGGCCCACACCAGTCTATGTAGCCTTCCTTCTTTGTTGCAGCCAGAACATTACCAACGGAACTCAGACCACGTGTCTAAGAGTCTGCTGGGGAGATGGGCTATACTGGGCAGTCTCACTGGTGTCCACATCCACCACCCATGTGGCAAAATGGCCTCGGGGGCATATATCTTCTCCTTAAAATAAAGAAGCTTCTAGCAAGTTAACACAGTGCACAGGATTAATCTTGGGCAGACTTAAATTATGAAGGATGCCAAGGCTTAATACCTATTGACTTTTAAAGCATTATAAAGGACACTTTGTCCCAAGAGCAGAGTATATAAAACATTTTCCTCAGACACTTTTTAATGCGATCTTCACATTGGAGCCCCTTTTCTTGTAAGAAACAGATACCCACTCTCTCCTTTCTCTGCTTTGGATGCCACGTGGGCAAACAGGGACGTCCCCACCGCCAGACTCCACACACTTAAGCCAACAGTGGACAGCAACCCATCTCTCAGCATCCCAGATCCATACTCTTAGAAGCTGAAGGCCCAGCTTATGTCTAATGTCCACTTTGGTCCAATTTATAGTCAGGGAACAGATCACATCACATAAATGTGGCGGCGAGGACACGGGGGAGTTGGGGGCAACCCTCAGAGAAAGGGGAGAAGAGCCTGGAAGACATCTCAAAGGTACCTTTTGCCCGGAGCAGGGGAACATAAAAATTAAGAGCATGACCTCGCCTACAAGAGTGCCCAGCTGTGTGACCCTGAGCAAGGGTCTTAACCCCTGTGCACCTCTGTTTCCTCACCAGTAAACTGGGGTGATAAAGTCACCTGTCTCCTAGGGAGGGTTAATGTGGGGAGTAAATGAGTTAACAGAACACTTTTCGAACCATGCCTGGCAGATAGTATAGGGGACGTATCCTTTGTAACTGTTGACTATCATCACTGTTATCTTTGTTTGCCCCATTTCTTTACATGAGGAAACTGAACTTCAGAAAGGTTGCATGCCGGGCTCACAGTTGTAAGGGGTGGCCTCGGACATCAATCTTCAGACTACCGCTCTGCTTATGCCCCATCAGGGCTGGACTGCGTACGCAGGCACTCGGGCAGGCTAATGTTTTACGCCATTCATTCATTCCTCAACAGCTATGCCCTGAGTGCCGTCCCAGCGAGGGAGAGAAGGGAGGCCATGGCACAGCGGCCCGCCATGCACCGGACTAGCCCACTCGTCAAAACCAAGGCCTTGGGCTTGGCCAGACCTACCCTCCCAGAAAGCCCATTAGCTCTGATCGCTCAGGCTTGCACCTCTCCTCACCCCAGCAGGCAATCCGGAGTGTTCCTTTCA
Organism: Kogia breviceps; assembly: GCF_026419965.1. Classification (NCBI taxonomy): domain Eukaryota; kingdom Metazoa; phylum Chordata; class Mammalia; order Artiodactyla; family Physeteridae; genus Kogia; species Kogia breviceps. The sequence goes on from NC_081311.1 coordinate 8,656,826, forward strand.
GCCACATTCACTCCTCCGCCTGGGAGCAGTGTAGGGACACTTAATTTCTCCATCACAGTAAAGCTTCCATTGATGTGAAGCCACCACACAGGGCCTGGCATTGGTAGTTGCTCGATAAATGGTAGCCATCACTGTTCTGAAGGGAAAAACAAACAATGATGGAGCGCCTACAGGCTCCGGGGAAGGATGCGGGTCCACACGTGGGGCCAGTGCTGATGCTTTCACACCAAGCCTTGGGCTCAGGCTCCAACGAGAGCCTCTTGGTGCCAAGATGACCAACAGTTTTGGACTAGGCATTGGTCAGCCCAACCTCACAACACTGTTGTCCAGAGAGCCGTGGACAGGGGCAGGGTACCCCAAGCTTTGCTCTAGCATGGGGCTCTTCTGGGTGCTCAGAGGGTCTTCCAATATTTAACTCAAACTAATCTTTTACTGTACATTGTTTTCTTTTATCACAATCATGTGCCTTCCGAAACAGAACACAGTGGAGACACTCCAAGGCATTAACCAGGGTTGCAGCTTGCTTTTGAGCACATCTCAGAATAAATTCTCTCCTCCACTGCTGTTTAATGGATGAGTATCCTTAAATCTCAAGGTAAGCCATTTTTTACCATTTGGAAGCAAAATTTATTCACTGTATTAAAAAAAAATAATCTAACATGAATTGGAGCTGAGGCTGCTATAGGTTGCAAAGATAACTCATAAACTCAGATTCACAACAGTTTTATGGTTCTTATTGATTGATTTTTAAATATTGTTCATTTGAACTTCTAAAATAAATTTAAACAGTCCTTTTAATCTGTCACATATGTTAGTTTTCCCAGTAAAATTATATTTGAAAAAAGACAAAGTCTCCTAACAAATCTCTAACAATAATAATTTGGGGGGTTAAGTATGTCCCAAACAGTGCATAGAATTTTTTTAGTTTTTGGGTTTTTTTTTAATCATTTTTAGTAACTTTAGTATTGGTTGTTTATCTGAAATTCACATTTATCGGGCCATTCTATATTTTACCTGGCATCTCTACCCCATATCCAAACCAACCGACTCACTATATTGGGGTATTTTTCGTTCAGTTTGGTTTGATTTGGTTGGGTTTTGTTAATGCTAGCTTAGGTTTTGTTCGTTTTTCATTGGCTTCCCTGCCAAATCTCTTACCCTGGGCAGTCCTCAGTTTCCTCACATGAATGAGACAAGTAACAGCCATCATTCCACCCACCTTGCAAAGGGCGAAGACATCAGACGATGACAAAGAGGGGAGAATCCTGAAAGTGGAGCCACCGAGAGGTGACCCTCTGAGCAAAGGCAAAATCGGGAGAGCGGTGGGTTTCCTGGCGGTGGCCTTTCCCCTTCTTTGATGGACACACTGGGACACTACCTCTCTGTTTAATAGACTATGACGGGGGCTTCCCTGGTGACGCAGCGGTTGAGAGTCCGCCTGCCGATGCGGGGGACGCGGGTTCGTGCCCCGGTCCGGGAAGATCCCACGTGCCGCGGAGCGGCTGGGCCCGTGAGCCGTGGCCGCTGCGCCTGCGCGTCCGGAGCCTGTGCTCCGCAACGGGAGAGGCCACAGCAGTGAGAGGCCCGCGTACCGCAAAAAAAAAAAAAAAAAAAAAAAGACTATGCCGGTGCTGGCTTTGGCAGCACATATACTAAAATTGGAACGATACAGAGAAGATTAGCATGGCCCCTGCCCAAAGAGGACACACATATTCACGAAGGGTTCCCTTTTTTTTATGGTTACCAAAGCGGGGGGCGGGGAGAGGGATAAATTAGGAATGTGGGATTAACATATACACACTACCGTGTATAAAATAGATAAACAATAAGGACCTACTGCATGGCACAGAGAACTGTACTCAATATTCTGTAATAACCTATAAGGGAAAAGAATTGGAAAAAGAATAGATATACAGAGATTTAGATAGATATGTATAGATATGTATAACTGAATCACTTTGCCGTGTACCTGAAACTAACGCAACATTGTAAATCAACTATACTTCAATTAAAAACAAAAAAGACTATGCCGTAGGTACACGGACAATGAATTAAACACTCAGCATGCAAACAGCTCCAGTAAGTTAAAGAGAAAGCTGGCAGCCCTCAGTAGAAAAATGAAGGGACGTGCCCTGCAGTGCAGCAGACTCCAGCACCTACTAACCGTGCATCTCAGGAAGGGTCCTCAACCTCGCCAAGCCTCATACAGACCATAGGGTCTATGAAGGGGGTTAACATAAAGATTAAATGAAATAATACATCCCATAAAGCATTCGGTGCTGGCGCTGTTCCCTCAGTTAATGAAAGCTGTACTTAATCATCTCAAGAGAAAAAATACACATAAATAAGCAAGAAAAACAAAGAGAAAAATTCTACTTTACTAGAAATAAAGTACATTGAAATTAAAATAACAATGAGGTGTCATACTGTACTTATGAAATTGGCAAAGATTTTAAGGATTTTAATAACATCATTTAAAGGAGCAAAAAATGTTCATAAATATTCCAGCAAATGAAGAATGATTAAATGAATAGTAAGAGAATAAACATATAGAGAATGATTAAATAAACAATGAAATTTTTAAACAAATAAGGGAATGGTTAAACAAATTATGAAATTCTTTATGCTGTACATTATAATAATGACCATATAGTATTTTTGTGACAAGAAAAAACTTATGGGTTAAAGAAAATTGATACTTAAATACTGGGAAGTGAGCGTGGGTTAAGAAGAGATTACAGAATGCTCATTGTACGTGTGTATAAGCATCCTTCTCCTCCCCCCTCCCCCCGTTCTTCCTCTTCTGTCTCTGTGTCTCCCTGTCTCCGTCTCTCTCTCTCACCCTCCCTCCCTCCTTCCCAGGAAGGGCAGTGACCCGCAGTTTCCTACAATGCACTGCGTTCGGTGAGCGTCCTACAAAAGTCCTGACTGATGCGGAGTACAATTACGGACTCTTGACATTCTATTTTGAAGCATCCCACATTGAACATCTTGGGGCCACTCTCCCCATTAGAACTGCTCCTCCTCCAGCCCCTTGCAGACAACCACCATTCACCCCAAGAGCTGGGGGCCGCCCCAAGAAAAGGAGGACCTGGCCTAATTGTAGACACACCAAGAGGGTTCACATTGGACCCTCCCAAGCCATTTTCTCTAATCCTACCCCAACGTCCAGTGACTGCATTCTGCATTCATTCTCCAAAACAAGATGTAACAAGCACCAAAGCTTTGGGTCCACTCAGGGAGCCCTCAGTCTGAGGCGGACGCTGACCCTAAGTTACAGTACCCCGAGATGCAATAAGACTGCCGTTGTAATGGTGAGGTACACATGGGACAAAAAGCACCAGGGAAATAAGAACAGGGGTTTGGGAGTCTGGGATGGCTTCACAGGGGGAAAGTGCAGGATCCACTGGAATCTTTGAAGCAGGGAAGAATCTTCCAGACCAAGAGAAGCGCATACTCCAAGCCACCAAACTCGAGACCATGGCAGATCAGGGACCCTGCGGGTGTTTAACGTGGGACGGGGTAGAGGTGGTTGGAGCAGGCCGAGCAGAGCCCTGAATGCTCAGTAAGGGGCACCTGTTTCATCCGGTCGTGCTATTCAATGGACGGACGACAGAGACTGGCCAGGATCAGCTCCCCGTGGACACTTGATCGCCTGTCCCCTCCCCTGCCTCTCTGTGCTCAGGGAGAAGTCGGCCTCAAAGCCCAGTTTTCAGACGGTCACAGCAGAGGGTTTGTTCAAACACCAGGACGAGGAGGTTTCCGAGTAACGCTCATCACTTCGGCCACCAGGACAGCAATCCTCCCCAAACGCACGCCCACAGGACCCTCAGCCCCTTCTCTAGACCTGCCTGGAGCGCCCAGCCTTGGCCCCAGCGTAGATGTTGTCTAGACAGTGGCTGAAGGCCATGTCCCTGTTCTCACCAGGTCAAACCAGCAGCCCAGGGACTCTAGTGAACTGGGAGTGGCCTCTCTCCCCAATCCCGATCTCAGGTGGCAGCTGGGGAGGCCTGGACACACTCTGTCCTCCGCCCAGGACAAAGCATGTCTCCAGCCACGTACGGCAACTCCGAGAAAACAAAACAAAGCGCCACCATTAACTCCTTGCCTGCACCGGCCCCGCTTTCTTTAAATCCAGTTGCAATCTTAGAAGCCCGACGTCGTCGCCTGAAACAAAAGCCTCACTGATGCCTGGAAGATGGCTTTGGTGAAAGTAGAGCTTATTTCACAAAATCAAAGCAAAGAAAAATATTGAGTACAATTCAGACGCATAATGCATTATTATGGACTTTTATGGATTTTCTGTATAATTTCATGTAAAGTTAAGAGGCTGAAGCGATCTCTTACATTCAGCTGTATTATCAGCCCAGCTCCAAACAATGTTCCACATCTTATTATGTTCACAGTTGACTCACTATCAGAGAAATGTGCAGCTGTCTTACTCTGCTATTCATTTCCTCATTACTATTTTATAAATATATGATTAACAGTTATTGCAACTGCCTAATTCACATTTATTGCAAATGCAACCCCACAAATGAATGCTCAAAGCAAAGAGATGTGGTTTTAGAGTAATTTAAATTTTACAGTTCCATTTACCCTGCTTTTTAATTTACTGCATAATGACCCCATTAGAATAAAGCACATCTGGAAGTTCTTTGGGGAACATTTAATTTTCTGTGGCTTCAGTACTAACAGAACTTGTACCATAAAGCCCACAGATGCCGACTGTACCAATTTCCACATTTTATACCAAGATGCCGGTTAATTGTACAGACGAGACAACGACAGCAAAGCGTGAAGATACGCTTCCCCGTGCTGAGAAGTGAAGACACCGAACCGGGATCTCACTCTTTGCACAGTTTGCACCTCAAAGACCTGAGACCAGCTGCCTGCTTTTCGATATCCATTTAGCTCTGTTCCTTTTCAGGAAAGAGGCCACCTCGGACCATGAGCTCCCCTGGAGCTTCTCTTGCTCTTCCCACAGAACTTTGTCCCAAACCCCATTTGGCCCTCGCCGTGTGTAAGGGGAAGCAAGGTCCTTTGCAGAGCTCCGGCAGCCGTGAGAGGCGGGTGCACGAGCTGGGCTCAGCCTAGCCCTCATCTGCGCACGAGGGCGCTACAGCTGCGGCCAGCTTCCAGCGGGCCACGTTAGCGTACTCATTCAGAGTATTCAAATTGATTTGAATATTCAATACAGATCACTGCAGCAGAACTCATGTATGAGAAATGTGAATCCATTGCCATTGATTAGCTAATTTATGTTCTACAACTAATCGAAGCACAAATCTCATTAGCCACAGGTCAGTAAGGCTCGGAGAGAAAAAGATAATCATTTTGGTAGCCTAGTTGGCTGTAAAGACACGATTAGAAGCTGGCCGGTTTTCCAGGATTCTCTGCCCATCCTCCTGGCTCTCAGGCCAACTGTGAAGGGAAAGAGAGGTAGCTCTTCCCCCACGGTTCTGCTGGCCACTGTGAAAGACATCTTCATATGTAATGATCCGAGGTGCTTCTTTTATCTCATCCAACAATAACAAACACGACTTTATTGCTTCTAGACGTACATAAAGCCCATAAGCTATTTAGAGCCACCACATGCACTGGAAGCACACTGTTAATTATTACCTTTTCCATATTTTAAGCATTGGGTAAATATAAGGTTTCATGGCTGGGGCTGCGGGTGGGAGATGGCCAAGGCTTTCCATATTCTGATGTTATATGCATTTTTAAAACCTCCCTTTGTGAAGCACAGGGAAGCCATGCATTATCGAATTAGGATTTGCAGTTTAAACCTTGAGCCCTGCTCAGTCAGTTTTGGGCAGAGATTTTATAACCCATCTTAAATATGGAAGATGACAGGAAAATGACCCATTGAGGAGAGAGCAGAATCCTGTTTTAACTTCACAGTAAGAAGCAAAATCCCTGATATTGATCAAATTAGGATGGCCAGCAGCAAAAGCTCCTCCTGCTCTAATATCTGCTGGTGACGTCCACAGGATGGCATCTTCCAAAGGGACGTGGTTCCAACAGTGTTGGTATAAACAGAAACGCAAGATCCCTGGCGGACTAGCCTCTTCTGCTGGTCAGGTAGCCCCTCTGTGTCTTTTGTCATAAAAGACAATGGATCAAATCGGGGACCTTTGCTAAATGACCAGGAACAGAACCCAAAGTGAGATTTTTCTGAAAAAGCGAATAAGGAGGGCTTCCCTGGTGGCGCAGTGGTTGAGAGTCCGCCTGCCGATGCGGGGGACGCGGGTTCGTGCCCCGGTCCGGGAAGATCCCACGTGCCGCGGAGCGGCTGGGCCCGTGAGCCATGGCTGAGCCTGGGCGTCCGGAGCCTGTGCTCCGCAACGGGAGAGGCCACAACAGTGAGAAGCCCGCATATCGAAAAAAAAAAAAAAAAAAAAAAAAAAAAAGTTCACAAAAAGCGAATAAGGAAACAACACACCAAACTCCAGATGTTTTCACTGACCCATGATTTCCAGGTCACTGCAATGTCATACTGGGTCCATAAAAGGCATTACTGTTGGCCGGCCAATGCACCTTTTAGGAGCGTTCATCCATATTCTCTTGAAACAAAGGACCATCCACATTCCTTCAGGCCCACTATAGTGACAAGCAGGGCATTTTTTAACACAGAGGGCTGGGAGAGGAAGAAACGGGCATCTCATCTTCCCCCACAAGGACCTGGTACTAAACTGCCGGGCAAAGGGCCATCACATAGTAAAACTGAAAGAATACTCCACGTTTTCATTTTTTAGTTTTACTTCCTTGAAAACGCTCTAGAACTATGACCATTTTGACAGACTAGCTCCCTCCCACTCAAAGCCACTGTGTCCCCAAACCTATAGAAAATACAACATTCCAGTTGTTCTGACAGCACCATGTCCTTACAGACAGATTAACTGCCTTGAGGCTGAAGCTCACAGATGTTTCCCCCCATCGCAGCAGCTTTATTTTTTATGTTGAAGAGTTTAATAACAGGCCACACTGTACAACACTAATATCGGACATCAGGTGGGAAGAGAAACCTCAAGGGATCGCAGGTGGCCAAACCAATTCCCCTCCCGAGGAATTCCAGGCTGTTCTCTTTCATATGTGAGCACACGTGAAGGGTACCAGTTTCCACGTGTAGTCCCCCGCCTTTCCCAGGATGTTGCCAAATGTGTTAGATCTTGGAAGGAGTCTGCAACCCCTTTCAGGCTCTACTCTCATGAGAGCATCGCCTCTTCTCTCCCTCCAGCGTGAGCTCAGCCTCTCTGGTTACATTGCACAGTGGTCTCTTCACTCCCACCTTCCAGGGAGCCCACCAGTGACTGTAGCTGCAGCTAGTCAAATCCTAGCCCTTCCATGCACTCTGTTGTTATTTCTGTTTTTAATTATGCAATACTTGACACGCAAAAGAATATATGAGACACGTGTGCAAGTTACGAAGCATAATAATAACATACACGTCATAAAACCAGCACTCACCTGGAGAAACAGAACGTTACCAACGCTGGTAGTGTTATCTGTTTGCTCCATCCCAGTTCATCCCCTCGCCTCTTCCAAAGGGTTAGCCAGGATCTTGAATTTTGTGCTTATCATTCTGTCACCTAAACAATATTCTTTAGTATTGATTGGTTTCTGAGTTTTATCAAAATGGCATTTTCCTCTGTGTGATCTTCTGCAGGTTGCTTGGTTCACTCAGCATCACATCTCTAAGATTCACACAGGTTTTTGTGGTTAGCTGGAGCTCATTCATTTTCACATACGTATAACGTTCATAGTCCATCAAACCATTCTCTTGTCAATGGATATTCGGGTGGCTTCCAATGCTTTGCTTTTACCCACAGCACTGCCATGAAAGTCCTCAGAGCACATGTCCTGCTGCACACGAACAAGACTTTCTCCGAGGTCTAGTATGTACCTAAGAGTGGGGTGCTGGGTTGCACATACTTAGCTATACAAGACAATGCCAATTTGTTTTCCAAAATGGTTTCCTAATTTACCCTCTCCAGCAGTATGTAAGAGTTCCCATTCTCCACATCCTCACGGAGGCATGGTATTGTCAGACTTCTTCGATTTTGTCAACCTGGAGAGACTAAAATGGTAGGTCTTTGTGGGGTTTGTGTGTATGTGTCTAAATATAGCTATATCTTTATTATCTTAAGGTGATGAGGAATACTCAGGAAAAAATCAAAGAAGAAAGAGAACTTCAGTAACTGATGATATGGAAAAAGCAGAACTGCTCACACCAGGTTACCAGTGATTTGATAATTTTTTTCAAGCTTTATTGAGATATAATTGACATATAGCAAACATTGTCTAGATTTAAGGCGTACAGTGTGATGATCAGATTTTTGTATATATTGTGAATTGATCACAATAAGGTTAGTTAATACATCCATCACTTCACATAGTTTCTTTGTGGTTTTAATTTGCATTTTCCTAATTACAAATGAGGTTGAGCATCTTTTCATATGTAATTGGCCAGTCCTTTTTACTATTTCCTAAAATGTCTGTATGAACAAGTCCTTTCCCCACGTTTCTATCACACTGTTTGTGTCTTATTATTTCCCATTTGTCTATACTCTGGATACTAATCTTTTGTTATTTATGTTGCAAATATCTTATCCAACTTTTTGTTGAAAGAAGTTCTGAATTTTAATGTAGTCTAACTTATCAACCTTTTTGCATTTTGCTTAAGTAACCCTGTCCTACCTTGAGGTCATAAAAGGATCTCCTCTATTTTCTTCTTAAAATGTTCAAGTATTGCCTTTCAATTTCACCTATCACATTTAATCTATCTGGGATCGATTTTGTGTATGGTGTGAGGTAAGGACCCCATTTCACTTATCCCACATGTTTAACCAGTGCTCCCAGCCTTTTTACTGAGTTGTCTGTGCTTCCCCCTCAATGGTCTGCAGTGTCATTTGTGCATGGTCTGCCTCCAGGCTGTCTATTCAGTTCTGTTAGACATCTGTCTATTGTTGGGCCAGTACCACACAGTCACAATGACTGTAGCTGTATAATATATCCCGATGTTTGATAGGGCAGTCACTCCCCACCCCCTTCATGCATACACAACTTTTATTTGGCTATTTTCAGTTTGGTCGACCCATTTTCCAGGAGCAAAAAGAAGGAGGAGGAGGAATAAAAGGAAAAGAAGAATGGTAGCTGATTTCTATGTGCCAACCTCTGTGCTAAGAATCTGACATATATTATCCCATTTAAACCCAATAACTCTGAAAAATACTTATTTTTTTACCTTTATTTCATAAATAAGAAAAATGAGGGCTTCCCTGGTGGCTCAGTGTTTGGGAGTCCGCCTGCCAACGCAGGGGACACAGGTTCAAGCCCTGGTCCGGGAAGATCCCACATGCCGTGGAGCAACTAAGCCCGTGCACCAAAACTACTGAGTCTGCGCTCTCGAGCCCGTGAGCCACAACTACTGAGCCCGTGCGCCTAGAGCCCATGATCCGCAACAAGGGAAGCCACCGCAACAAGAAGCCTGCGCACCGCCACGAAGAGTAGCCCCCGCTCGCCACAACTAGAGAGAGCCCGCGCGCGGCAACAAAGACCCAACTTAGCCAAAAGTAAATAAATAAATTTATTTTTTTAAAAAAGAAAAATGAGGTTCAGAATGGTTTAATGACTTGCCAAATTTAAACACCAAATAAGCAGCAAAGATGCAAATTCTAACTCACTCTATTGGACTCTCAAGCCAGTGCTCTTTCAGTTCCACTGGGGAAGCTTAGATTCTCAGAATCGTGTTAAGAATCTCGGCTTTAGATGCCACCAGACTTGCACCTTTTATCTGCCCTGCTTGGAAACTGTGGCTGGGTGTCTGAGGCTGGGCCTTCACCTGAGGGCTTCGTGAAGCTGACTTGGCTGCTCCGAATTTCTGCCTCTGACACAGATCCTCCCCAGAACGTGCTGTCAGCCTGGCGAATTGTCCTTTGTGGAGCATTTCTCTTTAATCGTGAAGCATTCTCTGCTCACCCTGGATTGTGGAAGGGATAGGAGGAAGCAAAGTGGAAGCTATTCCAGAAGAGATTCAACCTTCCGCCTACAGCTTTTGCCAAGAAACTCAAGAAAATGCCCGGCACTGTCCTTTTCAGATGAGAACAGCTGAGCTCTCCATGCCCATAATAAACCCAGCAGGCCTGGTGGAGTCACTGGCGTTAATTACGTGGTTGAGGTTAAATATACTTTATGGACAAAAGCAATGATAGACGGGTTCTTCACACAAAAGATTTCAGCTCATTTGAGATTTAACCACTTTTAAATTTAATAATTTTTTTTAAAGCCATGATTGTAAAGGTCAGATCTAATTCCACGGCCTATTATGAGCAGCCAAACCTGAGGCTTCAGCTCGGAGCCAGCAGAAGATGACTCAGGACTGGGGGGTGAGACAGCTGGACGAGGAAGGGACAGGCCTCCGCATGTGACTGCGGGTTCGTGCAAAGATCTGCTGCATCAATTAGGGCCGGTCTCGTTTCCTGGTAGGTCTAATGGCAAATGTCGAATTTACTTTTCCAATTTTATCACAGTATTTTCCCTTTCAGCGTTCATCTACTGTCCTGATTTCCCTTGCCAACTGCCCTGCCTGTGTCTGTGAATTTATTTTTAAACAGTGTTAAGAGGCCTTATGTTACATTTCAAAACCAATCCAAAATATAACAGGATAATGTCTGGAGCAGCAAGGCAGGATAGTGGGTACGCACATGTTGACTTGCTGGCCACGGAGCCATTGGGGAAAGTCAGTCCACGAGGCAGAAAGAGATACCAGGAGACTCAGCTATGAAACCCACCGCTCCAGGAGATCCTTCCGCGGCTCTTCTGGCTCTGTGCCCGGATCACATGGCTAGTTGGCACAGACCCATATCCTCACCCCTCTCCCAACACCTCATTGCGTTTACCTAGAGCCCCTGTTCACTGGGCCAGGTGAGGGATTTGCAGAGGAAGTGGGAGGGACCCTCACACCCCAGGACTCTGAATGCAAGCCGGGCCACAGTCCCCAGGGCCCCAGCTCTGCGGTACCATGATCCATGCGTTGCCCAAAGTGGGCATTTGCACTGAAAGAGCAGCCGGGCTCTCTGTCCACGGGGCTGGGGAGGAGGCTCTAATAGGGAACATTTTGAAATCGTTCAGTCCAAGAAACTAAATTCTCCAAAAGCTCCCTTAAAGAAAACTGTGTAAAACGAAATCCATTGAAGTGAACCACCACCAGGGTCCTCTTTGGAATTGTTGCCAAACCTCCCTGCCTCTAGTCTTGCCCTGAGGTTGAGGGATTCATTCTCCACTGTGTAGCCAGATGACGTTTCTAAAACGCCTATCTCATCATCTCCCTCTCCCCTGCCTCCCCGGCCTCCCCTGCCTCCACTGCCATGAGGCTCCCCATGGCACTGGGGCAAAGCCCACCTGGATCACATGTGGCTGCAGGGCCCGGCCTCTGCTACCACCCTCCTCTCCTCTGTGGTCCAGCCATGCTCGGTGCTCTCTCGCAGCACCACATCTTAGCACAGGCCGAGCCCTCACCCTGGAACGCACTTCCTGTCCCCACCCCTAACAAAGCCCTGCCAACTACCTAGTGAGCCCTTAGTAGAGGACTAGACACCAAGCCCTCTACTAAGCACTTCAATGACATTACCTACTTTTGTTCTCCACGGCCCCAGGTAGATGTTTCAAAGGTAGAAAAACTGAGGCCCAGAGATGGTAGGTGATTTATCCACTGTACCACAGTCAAGGCCAGGCTGGGATGCTGAGATGCTGCAGGGTCTTCCTTATCCACCTTCCACCCCAGGAGATAGATAGAGATTGGGGTGCTCCTCTGTACCCCTATAGCCTTCTGTGCTGTGTTGTACTCTCCAATTGACCCCCAGAAATCAGTCCCCCTGAAAGCATTTGTCTTTGTGTCCCCAGCTCCTGACCAACGCCTAGCACACCGCAGGTGCTCAGTTAACATGTACCAAAAAAAAAAAAAAAAATGGATGAACCATTGGGAGAGACACTTATTGGTAAATGGATTTGTTATATAAAAGCCACAGAAGAATACTACGGAGCTGCGTGCTGTGTAGTTATTCTGGAGAATGCCGTGGGGACATAGCCACTCAGTACCCCAGTGATGGCTTGAGAATCGGAGGGTTGTCCCTGGCAAGATTTGGTCCCCAGCCCCTCCTCTCGTGCCACCCAGCATGCTTCCTGGTTAGCTCTCAGTGCCATTCGCTGTATAATCAGGGCCCAAGTTTGAGTATTCTCTATTAAACGTATTATTAGAAAGATAAATCGGTCGCCTGATCCAATGTTTTTTGAGGCACATGCAGGTAAATTACATTTATCCAGATGTTTAGCAGATCCGTGCCAAACCATTTAAAACGTAAAACAGATAATTTCCTTAAGCCTTATTTTCAGCTTCCCAAGGATCAGTCCTTGGCAGCTGGCTGGGCAGATGAATGCTGGAGAAAAATTAAGGGCTGTCTGTATCTTTCAAATTGACATGAAGAGCAGTTGGGCTCTGCTAGAAACTAAGAATGACCACAAAATGTAATTATGATTGTAATGAGAATGGGTTAAGCTTAAACTATTTCTCATTTTCATTGCAGTCACTGCTACAAGATGGAGTGGAGATTAATGCCAGGCCATTTCCTGTGCTTGTTATACTCTTTGTCATTAGAATAAAACATCATCATTTGAGCATCTCATGTATACCGAGAAGGATGGCCAGGGAGGGGCGGCCACTCTGAGCACCGGCCAACTCTCTGTGCTCCTCTGCAGTTGGCACAGGGAACAGGGTAGCTTCGCTGCAGCCCAGAGCACCCACCCCATCTCACCCTTCTGCAGCCCAGACCAAGACTTAGAGCCTCATTCTCTTCAACTGCAGAGCGGGGACAATAGCACAGTTCTCCTTCCCAGAGCTGCTACAGCTCTCCACAAAGAAATGGCTTATGAAGGGCTTTGCAAACTGTTAAGCACTGTTTGCCTGCAAGGGAGGAAGGCAACGCGGGTGCCGGCTTCTGAACTAAAAAGATCTGAGTTCATTTTCCAGATCGACAGCCCTAATTGTGAACTTGATCAAGACACTTGACGCTGAGGGCCTCAGTCTCCTCATCTGTAAAATGGGGATAGACCATTCACTGCATTAAGGTCTTGTGAAAAGTAAAAGAGACGACGAATACCTTGTGCCTGAAATGGGGTCTGACGTATATTCAGTGTCCCGTGGGCGGTGGCTTAATTGTGGGGCGTGGTCATTGCCAATGTCATCATCTTCACTATGAGATGCAGACTCACCTCTATTCTAAAACGGTACAGTTAACAATGCTGAGGATTGTTCACTCGAGTCAGGAGTTTTGCATCACAGAATTCTTTGTTTGACCAAAGTCTTACCTACAGGTCCCACCTGTGAAACAGGAGGGGGCAGAGCTGTTTGGGTTCAAGAGGAAGTGGGGGGCCCAGGGCCCTTCATCCAACTGCTGTCCCCAGCAGCTCCTAAGGGTGCAGCTCTGGAGAGCCCAAGGACTAAGCGAATACGTTTTTTGGCCTGGATCTTGTAGCCCGTACCTGCTGCCTGGCTCCCTGGAACTCCTCCTCATCCATTATGGGGCTCCTCCGGGGTCACCTCTATTTGACCTCCCCAAGCAGAGTTAGTCCCTGTCCCTTGTGGGTTGAACTGGCATTTAGCAGCTGGGAAAGACCTTGGCGGCCACCTATTTTTGAAAAGTTGTATAGCAACCATTACCAACTCCAAAAGGTTTTCATCACCTGAAAAAAAAACCTGTGTCCATTAGCTGTTACTCTCCATTCCCTTCCCTGCACCAGCACCTGCCAAGCATTAATCTACTTTCTGCCTCCATGGATTTGCCTATTCTGGGCAGTTCATACAAATGGCACACGACCTGATCAGTAATACATGTCTAATAAATGGATGTAAGAAGATAAGAGTAAGAATTTCAATTAAAAAAATGTAAAGTTTTTTAAAAGATTTCCTCACCAAACATCAAGTGCTTTTTGATGTGATAAATTACAAAGTACCAAACACTCCCTATGAAGTATTCTTGCCCCCAAAATGTTCATTAAACCTAACTTCTAGCTCACAGGAAATATAGGACATAAAGGTACAAGTGAAATGACACCACAAGGAAGCAAACAGACAAATTCAGAATGTAGAACATTCTAGAGGACAACTGTTTGTTTTCTCCAATGGGTCAACAACATGTGGAAAAAAGGTGTGTGAGTGAGATTATTCTAGAATAAAAGATACTGAAGAGGGATTTCCCTGCTGGCACAGTGGCTAAGAATCTGCCTGCCAGCGCAGGGGACACGGGTTCAATGCCTGGTCCAGGAAGATCCCACATGCCGCGGAGCAACTAAGCCCATGCGCCACAACTACTGAGCCTGTGCTCTAGAGCCTACGCGCCACAACTACTGAAGCCCACGTGCCCTAGGGCCCGCATGCCACAACTACTGAGCCCGTGTGCTGCAACTACTGAAGCCCGTGCACCTAGAGCCTTTGCTCTGCAACAAGAGAAGCCACCACAATGAGAAGCTCACACACTGCAACCAAGAGTAGCCCCTGCTCACCGCAACTAGAGAAAGCCCACACACAGCAAGGAAGACCCAACGCAGCCAAAAAAAAAGTAAATAATAAGTAAATAAATAAATAAAAGCTACTTAAGAGATAACTGGTAGATTCTATTGTTTGCTTTAAAATATACCCCCAGTCAACCCTTTCCTAAAGGCCCCACTCTGTAGAAGGATTTCACTCCCAGCCCCTGGAGAGCAGGACGAGCAAAAGAGAGATGAGAATACGGGACGTGGACACTTCCCAGATGCAGCTTGACAAGCTTTTGCATGTCACTCTCTTTTCCCAGAAATGGGCTATTCCTTCAAGCTGGGCCTGAAGATAAAGCACTGAAGCCAATCCGTGATGGATGTGGAACGTGAGCCAAGAAAGAAACCTTTGTGGTTAGAAGTCACTGAGATTTGGGGGTCACTTGTTATGACAGCATAACGTGTCCTAAGCTGACTAACATAACAACCCTTATCAGATATTAACATGAAATTGTAGTTATAAAAAAATGCCCATAGTTTGTAGAAATGCATATTTAAGATGGTAGGGATGAAATGTCCACCCAATAGGCAAAATTCTAAGCTAGCCCCCAAGATTCACCCACCCCTGCTGTACCCTCTGAATAATGCCTTCCCCCTGAGTAGAGGCAAAACCTGTGAACATGATGGTATATCACTCCTGTGATGGGTTGCTAATTAGTTGACTTCGAGTTAATCAAAAGGAAAATTACCCTGGGTGGGCCTGACCTAATCAGGTGAACCCTTAGCCGAGGGTAAAGTGTCAAAGAGATTCTCCTGCTGGCCTCAAAGGAGAAGAAAACAGCCATGTTGTGAGCTGCCTATGGAGGCGACTGCCTCTAGCAGCTGGGGACGTCAGTCCTACAACCACAAGGAGCTGAATTCTGCCAACAGCTACCTGGGGCTGAGGCCCCTGAGCCTCAGGTGAGACCCCAGCCCTAGCTGACATCGGGACTGCAGCTTTCGGAGACTGAGCAGAAGATCCAGCTAAGTTGTGCCCAGGTTCTCAAGCCACGGAAACTGTGAGATAACAAATGCGTGTTGTTTAAGCAGCTAAATCTGTGGCAATTTGTTGCACAGCGATGGAAAAGGAACACAGTGTCTGTGATTTGCTTCAAAATAATTCAGCAAAAAACATGGGAGATAGGCAAAGCAAACATGGCAGAATCTTGTTAATGCTTGAATCTGAGTGATAGGTAGATGATGTTCATTATACTATTCTGTCCAGTCTCATGAAGGTTTGAAATTTTTCATAATAAAAAATAGTAAAGGATGTCAAAATGTAATCTCCCTTAGGTCAAGGGCCCTGACAATTCTGTTCATCACTGTAACTCTAGCAACTAGCACCGCGCCCGGCACATAGTAGGTGCTCTGTTAATAGTTGTTAGATCAATCAATTGACATATGGGTATGTTGCAGTTTATGAACTCACAACATCTTTTTGCGTTAACTCCATTTTACAGATGCAAGAACTGAAGCTAGGGGAGTTTGTGACTCAAAGTTGTGTAATGAGTAATTGATGAGACTAGGACTCAGGTCTTCCAGTTCCTGACCAAAAACCCACTGGTCTCTCTTTGGAGTATAATATCTGCCATCCAGGTTTTCTTTGGGATTTAAATAGCTGCTGTTTCATTCTGGTTTATCAGGAGAATTTACGCACACCACCGCAGTCATATTGAGACATCCGTTAGAAAACCCAGCCAGGCAGGTTAAATGTTAATTTCCTTTCTACTGTACCATTGTCTAACCTCCTTCCATGAATCAAAGTGAGTAAAAGGTTCTTCACTTACTGACATAAAGCAAATTGAACAAATTATGTTACTTAACCGAAGAAGAACTAGTCCCGCCGGTGATTCTAGTCCAGCCTGAGCTGAGCTTTCTCTCCTTATTAACATTCACTTGCAAATGAGGTTTGGATTTTTAATGGAATGTTGCGTTGACCTCATTAGCATATCTCACTGCACCCCATCGGTGGTCCTATTCCCAGGCACTGCTTCTCAGGTCACCCAGCCGCCT
Source organism: Kogia breviceps (assembly GCF_026419965.1). NCBI lineage: Eukaryota > Metazoa > Chordata > Mammalia > Artiodactyla > Physeteridae > Kogia > Kogia breviceps. Next base: position 8,673,410 of record NC_081311.1, read on the forward strand.
CTGCCCCCTTCTTAGCAGCCTATGAATCACAATCATAACCAGGCCATGAATCAGAGCCGTAGGTGGAAGCCATTTCTAACGACGATATCAGTAACTTCAGAGCACAGAGGGCTCGGAGCGGGCAAGAGCCTTCCTAGACGTTAAATAACTAGCACAGACTGCTGCACATTTCTTTTTCTTGAAAAATGCTGATCCCAGAGAGCAGGAATTTTAAGCTCTCATCCAGGGCCACTTTGGCTTCCACTGGCTGGACCTCTGGGGGATCCTGGGGGAGCCGTGTCTCTGAACACGAGTCGCGCACAGACACACATTGGTTGGTTGTGGTTGGAAGGACTGCTATCTGCATGGAGCGTATGTGAAGAGCCCGGCGCCCTCCTGGTGAGGCTGGAAGATGGGACAAGGTCTTGCTGGGGACTCAGTGGCCCCAGAGAGGGCTGTGCTCTACCCTTCACCACTCTGTACTTGGGCCCCTTAATTCACCTCTCTAGACCTTATATTCTTATTTCTGCAAAGTGAGGATGACAGTAATCATCCTTGTTAACCCTATTTCACAAATGGGGAAGTTGAGGCTCACAGGGGAAGCCGTGATAAGGCCAAGCCTGGAGCCCAGACCCGCCCATCTCCAAAGCCCAGGACGTTTCTCTATGGGACACGAGGCCTCAGGAACATCCTGTCACTGGAGGAATGGATTTCTGCAGCGGAGTCGGGGAGCTAACAAATGACATCTGCAGTTCCCGTCACTAACTTGCCCCCTCGGCCTCTCACGATGCTGCGTGACCCGAGGAACAATCAAAGGAGAAGAACTTAAAAGCCACTTTAAATTTCAGACCAATTCAATTTGGGGATATCACTCGTGAGGTGTAGCTTCTAGACGAAATTTCTAAATGACTAATACTCTTCTTTGTCCATTTCAGGGGAAAATGAATGTTGCTGCTAACATTTGACATCAATCGCCCAATCACATGTTGTCACATCATTACTCAGCTCTGTGACAAAGGCGGAGGAAAGAGTCCGCGGCTGAAATTGTGCCGTTGGGCGAGGAAGCAATTCAGGGACTCTGGCGATGATGGAAAAGGGAACAAAATGAAATCTGGCTAAAGAAGCTCCATGGAATGGGCCGTGTTGAAGGGGAAATGGAAATAAGAGGCTCGTGCTTTATGAGGATGGCTATTCATTTCACGTCTCGTTTTTTAAATTCTGTCTGTGTATTAACTTGGTTCCAGGATGCCATTGATGAGCCTGTCGGGGAAAGTGACTGGTCACAGGGCAGAAACGGTGAGGTGTCCATTGCTGAAGTCCTAGGGCAGGCCCACCACCTGCAACGTCAAAATCAGGCATCCGCTCTTCTGGTCACATACCCACGAGGAATGATTTAATTTGTCTACTGCCAACAACAAAAAGAGGAATCCTCTGAATCTAAACCGAGGCCAGTGTGTGGAAGTCGGTAACCAGAGCTAACCTGGAACTGCCAAGGCTCAGAGATACTTTTGAAATCTTCTCATGACAGGAGAACAGGTAAGAGATTCCAAAGATCACTGTGAGAGGTGTGGGGTCCGTGGTTTCTGTTGGCTTCTGTGTACACCATTTTGCTGTAAGTGGCTTATCTACATAGGCCCCATTTCTCCATCATGACCCAATTTTGCAGTGATATGATTGGTGGGGCATGGGCAGCTTTGGCCGGGAGAGAGCGGGTGTATCACAGATATTAATATTCGGAGAAGAAAACAGTCAGGACTTCATTCTTTCTTCACTGTCTAAGGAAGAACGCAGAGAACCCAGGGCTTCTGGCCCCTCGACAAGCTCTTCATTGCTGCCCCCGGCCTGGAGCTGGTCTTCCAGAGGCAAGTGTGAAGGTGACACAGGTGAATGATGTGGATAATCCCACCCTCCCACCAGAGGAATATGCTTTTATGGCCACATGTCTGTGATGAAACAGCTGGGCTTGTCCCAAGGGTCCGTCCTGCATTATCTATGAAAGGCATGTTCTAGGTTATTGACTGTCGGGGGTTAGTATCAATAGGGAGCAGGGACCTAGTCATGGATTAAGGTTTTTTACAGTAATTCTCATAGACACACTTTCTCTTTAGAAGTTCTTTCTCCACAGGTTGTGCTTTCCTGGGATGCAATCTTGACAGATACCATGGAGCCCCTTGAATGAGCAGCAGCGGTGAGAAGAGCGGGGGTGGGGGGGGTGCTGCAAAGGCAGCAGAGACCATGAAGGTAGAAGTCATAGGATCTGATGACGGACGAGGTAGGTTTGGGACAAAGTGGTGAGAAGACCAGAAAAATAACTGAAGTCTCAAGTCTGGGGAAATGATGGTCCCATTCACAGAATGGGCACCTAAGGAGGAGATGAAGACGGCAGAAATGGACGTGATGCTGATGGACACCCCAGGGGACACCTGGCCTCGAGAGAAAGGTCTAGGCGGGAGGCACCGTTGTGCCCACGACGCAGTAGATGAGCCCTACAATCACGTGGGCTCACCAAGGGAGACACGCACATGTAAATATTTATTTGGAACCATTTCTAAATCTGCATAAAGGATGAGAATTTTAATTACCCACAGAAATGAATGGAAATGTGATCAAGACCCTTAGGAAAAAGGGACCTCTTTCCTAATGGGTTCTTGTCAAAATATACATGGCCGCTTCCTCATCGTTTAATTGGGTGGGCTAATCTCCTCCCAGATATAAAATATTGATGTGAGTTGCTTATTTTCCTAAAAGCTCTAAGTTCAAATATGTAGGTTTGTGTTTTCCTGTAATTAGCATGCTGTATCTATTCAGAATAACTGCAACATCCCTTCCTGGTAATGAAAAGTGATTAATTACCAATTATAGCAAGTATCCAATTTCGTGCACACTACCACTGGTCTGTACCACTGAATTGCTAGCGTTCTAATTGCAGACATTAAAAGTTCTAGGTAATTATTGCTGAAAGATCAGTAATATTAAAAATATTGGTTGCAGCTATTATTACATTTGCTCTAAACCCAACCAAGACCTAAAATTATGTCTGAGCTGCCAGCTGTTTCATCAGTCTATTTCTGTTACTAGTTTGGAACAACTGGGTTTCCCCCCCCCCCTTTTCTCAGAGCCTATTACAACAAGTCTATTAACAGCTCTGGGCTTCCCATTTTGTAAAGCTTTCATTAAGTGAAACAAGCTAAAAAATCACTAGTAGGTGCCCTTTAGCAAAGTAGGGAGGTAATTATCTCATTTACAGATCACTATGTGCATTTCATTTTTCAAAGCACAAAGAGAAAACCAGCTCTAAATGACACTTTTTCGTATTCATTACACTCACTAGAGAAATGTCAAATTAGGAGTTTTCAGTGCAAATGCCGGCATGAATTCTGACAGAAGCTATCAACAACAGGGACATTTGGAGGAAATGTCTTTGTGCCCAAAGTGGAAATCAAGGAAGAGTCCTGGGAGCTTGAAAAGGTGTTTGTCCTCCAAAAACACCTGAGCTGTACGTCTACATGACTGGTTTATCTGGGGGCATGCCGGGCACAGCTCAGGAAACTAGAGGTTCCACGCAAGCCACATGGTCCTGGCCCGCCGAGGGTGGCCAGAATTACCAAGGCAGATGACTTAGCTTGCACTGCGCATCTACAGGCCAACAGAGGGAGACCAGAGAGATGGCTAAATACCATTCAGTGAGCTCCCTGATGAGCTAACGTGGAGGCCAACACATGAGTGTGGCCGACTCCATGGAGAGGGAGAATCCGGAATTTACAGAGGAGGGGCTGCTTCAGCCAGGTCTTGAAGGATGAATAGGAGTTCATCAGCTCCATAGAGAAGGCATGGAAAGGGCCCCCTAGTGAGAGTTCATATCCAGAGGGCACTGAGACTTCATACTGTCCTTGGAATGAGAGAAGATATTTGGAGACCAGGAACTGTCCAGTTCAGGAGGTCATTAAACGTGGAATTGTTTCAGAAAGCCTCTCAACCTGGCCCCTTTTGTTGATAACAACAAAGTATGATAAACTATTAAAACACTCAACACAAAAGAGTTGACTAAATAAACTACAGTACCTACCAACAACGAGATCAAACATAAAACATTAAAATGCTTAGAAAATTGTTTTAAAAGCAAGAGACAAAACTGTATTAGGCAGATTACCTCAAATATGTAAAATCACATGCACAGAAGCCAGAAAATACAATACATGCTAACAGAGGTGGGCCCCGGATTGAAGGGAAGGGTTTTCTCTTTTCCATACTTCTCCGTATTTTTCAAGTTTTTCAATAATTAACTTGTATTTGTGATTTTTTTTTTAAGTGAAAAAGATCTACATAATAACCAACCCCTAGCCAGGGCATCATAGAAGGAACACGGAAGATTTATATAAAGGAGGTCCCACATTATCAAGGGGCCCACCCCCAACAAACTTAGGTAAGTAGGCCGGGATCTGAAGGCACTTCAAATCTGTAAATAGGTCATAAGAATTACTGAGTAGATATGTAGATTCTATAGTCACAAAGATTTTTCAAAACTTCCACCTCATTAGAGCTGAATTTTGCCCGTCTGCCAGACCTCATCACCACCCGCTGGCCTTCAGAGGCGCCCTTTTGAGATGACCTCATTATAAGAATAATGGAAGGTGGTAATCTTGAAATAACAGGGTACTTCAGGATGAGGACATCCCTCCCAAGGGATCCAAACACTTCCGGCTGTCATCACGAGGACCACGGGGGTGGAGCATTACTGGTGCATTAAGCATCCTAGAGCCCTCCAGGAAGGGGTGCATTTTGGGAGTGTTCTGTATTCGTTTGGGGCACATCTACCATGTATGTGGCTTTCCTCTTCACAGGCTGTATACAGCAGGCAGGCCTGCTGCAAGGGAAACCAGGGCTATAAAACCCGATTGATTGATATTATCCATCACCATTTTTAGGGTCCGTTGCACAAACTATTTTGACAGTTAAAGCTCATAAATTAACGAGCAAGCCCAATGTGACACAATGAAGAAGATGTCACGGCCGCTTCAATTTAACCACTGGGTGATTTACTCAGAAACTCGGGGTGCAGGAGGCTGCCTCCCGCTTTTGTTCCTGCTTAGCTAGAAGATAAATGTCTGAAACTAAGGACCCCGGGCACTCAATAATAAAAATCTTTTAGAGAGGAGAGCCTTGCACTAGTTAAAAGAAACCTGTTCCATTTTTCTGGGGGAAAAAAATGGAAGTAAGATTTCCCGAAGGCAGACATCAGCCCTTTTACTGAGGCTAAAAAGTTCGAATCCACAAAGGAAGAAAAGGAGGGAGGGAGGAGAGAGACATAAGAAAGAGAGAAGAGTGGGGGAAACAAAGCTGACAGAACCACAACTTAAGGCAGCAGGAGGAATTGCTGAGAAATTAAAGCGAATGAAGTGTATGCATTTGGGGGGCATGACGAAACTTCTAAGATGTTCGTGAGATTAATAAGAAAATCTGTGGCTCCACACCCCCCAGTGAGCTATTACAGAACTTCGTAGCACTCTGTTTTGCTCAAAACAAACAGTGGCTGCAGCATTTTAATCTCTAAAGAGAAGGAAACTCAGATGTGAGTGGGAGGCTTAGATCTTAAAAGGATTACGTATATTCACAGACTTCACAGGACAGAACCCCCAGATGGACTTTCTGCTCCCATCCAAAAGTAATTATTGCCAAAGACAAGCCATGGTTTAAGACATCGCCCTTCCCAGAGGTACGGTGAAAGGTAGAACCGATTAGAAATAGAGTCACAAGTTAGATCCGAACATCCATTTCATAACTGAGTAAAATGTACTCCTCCTCCTTCTCCTTATGAAAGTAATTCCCTGAAGAAAAAAAAAAAAATCAAGTGAACAGAATTACCTAGGTACAAGTGGCACCCTTTCAGCTGAGCGGACATCACCCCATATTTCAGCTGGAGCAACTTTTAAATCACTTGGAGAAGTCATGGAATGTCATGGAATGTTTTTCAGACAGCTGTCGAGCCAAAAAGCATGCTGCTAGGTAAGAAGCAAACCCTCCGAAGATTTATTTTTTTAATGGATTGGAAATTAAAAGGGTTTCAAAATGCCCTTTAGAGACCCAGCTTGGGGATTGGACTATGTTACAAGGAGACTTTTTCTTTCCAGTGCTGAGAATTGGGACTGAAAGGGCAGGTCAGAGGCACATGGATTGTGTTTACATGAAGCAGAACAAGTGTTTGAGAAGTGAAAGATGCAATCAGGCTAGTGGGTTATTGTGTCTACACAGTAGCAAAACACCAGGTTGGCTGGATGTCTTCTACCAACTCTGAAGTCTAGGAACGGGAACCAGAAAGGACCACGGAAAGATAATCCAGTGCAGAGGAGGAAACCAAGGCACAGGACGGAGGAGAGGAGGACTTGCCCAGGGTCCCACGGCCGAGGAAGGGACAGAGCACAGTCAGATCCTGGCCACCAACAATCTCAGAGGGATCCCCCCAAACCAATGGGCACGACCCCAGCCTGGCGTTCTCATTGAGCAGGGAGAGCCATTGAGCTGCCAGAGGTAGCAAATAAAAATTCAGGACGACCGGTTACATCCTAATTCGGATAAACGGTGAATACTTTCTTAGTATAAGGATGTCCCATACGGTGTTTGGGGCATAGTTAAACTAAAACATGTGTTTATTGAGTATCTGAAATTCACATTTAACCGGGCATCCTGTGCTTTACCTGGTAACCCTCTGAGGGGCCATTTCTTGGGACAGGGACAGAGTCTGACGCCCCTCCCCGACCCCCTCTTACAAGCCCTGGACCGTGGTGGGCACAGAGCAGGCCCCGAGGGGATGAACGACTGTCAGCTAACCTGGTAGATGGAGTCAACGGGCTTCAATGGCTGCCTAAAAATTCGAGATCGGAGACAAGGAAGAACCTGCCGGAAGAGCACATGTCCTTAAGCTGTAGAAGGCGTGCCGAGACGGAAGGAGCACCTGTATGTTCGGGGTTACATGAGCCACAGATGCTTTCGACAAAGGTTCCCATTTAATCTTCCTAATTGTCCCTCAAGACGCTCCTCATTACCCGCCACGGCTTACGGACGACGAGGCGACCAAGGCGCAGAGAGGGCCTCGCTGAGGGGCGGGAACAGGGCTCATCCCAGGTCTGCCAACTCAGAGAGCACTGCTCTTTCCAGAGGTAATAAGAGCATCAAACCCGGCTGGAGCATTACTACCCAGGCCAGGCACTACTCCAGGCACCGTATGAGTTTTATCGTAGCTCAGCTTCTCAACAACGCTATGAGATTGCTAGATTTTTCTCCTCTTTTCCCAGTAGAGAAACTGCGGCACAGAGCAGTTAAGACACTTGCCGTGGGTCACACAGCTGGGACTCACCCAGCTGCCTGAGCCGGGCTCTCCCTGCTCTGCAGCCTCCGCTACACGGCCTTGTGCCCACACTACCAACCTCACCATCCAGACGCGGGCTTAGCATCTGCAGCTCATACAAACACAGCCAAGCCCCAGCCAGTGCTCTGAGCAGGATGCAAAACCAAAATGGGCTCTCACGGCAGACGGCTCTGGCCTCCCCTCTGGCCCGGTCCACTTGCCTGAACTTGCAGGACAGTGGGAATTCTCTTCGCTTAGGAGCCAGCTGTGGAGCAAAGGCACTGAGGGAGGGCCCAGGGCGTGGTGGGTTATAGCCCACAGGCTCCCGCCCAGCAGCAGAAATCCTCTCTCGCCCACCCTCCACTCTGAACACCGATATTCAGATTTGCTAGCGATTTTGTCAGAACTGCAATAAACCATAATGTCCATTTGGTGAACGTTGCCCTTTAATTATTTTGCTTCTAGAACAAATTGACGATCCTCCTTACTGGAGCTAAAAGAATAGGCTTTGTTCCTCTAAGTTCTGCCAAACTTGACTTCGGCTTGTATTTAGCAGTGCCTTTCTCAGGATCACATTTAGGAGGAAAGCCTCTGCCGCCTTTCTAATTCCCGGTGATCATTCAGCACAACATAGCAAACACTCCTCGGGGCCCCATATGCCACGTACTCTGCCCAGGCCTGGCAGGGAAGACGTAGCTGGGCCCAGGACAGGCTCTGGAGGGGTGCCGTCTGCAGAAGCCCTTCTAGGTCTTCCAACAAAACGGCACCATCCCAGATGCGATTTGCGCCCTTGGCAAGTGTTCACTTGACTCATTTATGGAAAAGGACCTTCCTCCGGGCATCGGGGGTAGCTTTCCGCAGGTGCTATGCTGATGACCATACAGTGGGTGGCTTCAAGCAAGAGAAATCTACCCTCTCATACTTCTGGAGGCCAGAAGCCAAAATCAAGGTGTCGGCAGGACTGCGGCCCCTCTGCAGCCTCTAGGGGGTCCATTCTTCGCTTTCTCCAGCTTCTGGTGGCCGCCGGCGTTCCTTGACTTATGGCAGCATCTCCCCAGTCTTGCCTCCGTCTCCATGCTGCCTTCCGCGCATCTGTCTGTGTTGAATCTTCCTCTGCCCCTCTTATTAAGACATGTGTGGTTGTATTTAGGGTCCGCCCAGATAATCCAGAATAATCTCTCCATCTAGAGGTCCTTAACTTAATTGCATCTGAAAAGACTTTCACCTCACACCTGTCAGAATGGCCATCATCAAAAAGCAAAGAGATAACAAATGCTGCAGAGAGTGTGGAGAAATGGAACCCTTGTGCCCTGTTGGTGGGAATGTAAATTGGTGCAGCCACTATGAAGAACAGTATGGACCATCCTCAAAAAATTAAAATGAGAACTAACTACCATAGGACCTAGCAATCCCACGTCAAAGAAAACAAAGTCACTATCCCAAAGAGACATCTGCACTCCCACGTTCATTGCAGCATTATTTACAATAGCCAAGACATGGAAACAGCCTAAGTGTCCATTGACAGATGAATGGATAAAGAAAATGTGGTGCATATATACAATGGAATACTATTCGGCCATGAAAAAGAGAAGAAAATCCTGCTATATTTGTGACAATATGAATGGACCTTGAGGGCATTATGCTAAGTAAAATAAGTCAGACAGAGTAAGACAAATACTTTATGATCCACTTATATGTAAAATCTTTTTTTAACATTTTTATTGGAGTATAATTGCTTTACAGTGTATGTAAAATCTTAAAACATCAAACTCAGAAATAGAGAACAGATTAGTAGTTGCCAGAGGTAAGGGATGGGGAAAATGGGTAAAGGTGGTCAAAATGTGCAAACTTCCAGTTATAAAATGAGTAAATTCTGAGGACATAATGTGCAATGTGGTGACTATAGCTAACAATACTGTATTGTATATTTGAAAAGTGCTAAGAGAGTAGATATTGAAAGTTCTTTTCACAAGGGAAAAAAATTTCTTATAACTATGTGAGGTGATGTTTGTTAACTAAACTTATGGTCATCATTTCATAATATATGCATATATCAAAGCATTATGCTATACACCTTAAACTTATACAATTTTATATGTCAATTATATCTCAATAAAACTGGGGGGAAAGACCCGTTTTTGAAAGGTAACATCCACAGATGACAGGGGATTAGTTCCAGGGCCCTCCGTGGATACCAAGATCCAAGGATGTTCAACCCCTTTATATAAAATGGCCTAGTATTTTCTTATAACTTATGCACATCCTCCATTATACTTAAAATCATCTCTAGATTACTTACAATGCCTAATACAATGTAAATACTATGTAAATCGTTATAAATACAATATAAATACTGTGTAAATTGTTGTAAACATAAGGTGAATGCCATGTAAATAGTTGACAGAGCATGGAAAATTCAAAGTTTGCTTTTGGAACTCTGGATTTTTTTTTTTTTTTCAAATATTTTGGATCCACCATTGGTTGAATCCGTGGATGCAGAACCCCAGGGACATGGCGGGTCGACTGTATCTTTAGGGGGCATCATTCAGCCTGCGACAACATCCCTCCTCTCATGGCCCTGAGGAGGGCAGACCTGGGAAAGATGTCTCCCTCTTTCTTTGGCCAGCCACCTCTGCACTCACTTCTCCCCTGTGATTTTGTGCAAAGCACAACTTTCCTAAGTGATCCCCGTGGCTGCCTGGGGGTATAAGTATGTTGGCACAGTTACAACTCAACAGCTGTTGGAAACCCACAACATGCTCTGCTGTCCTGAGCCCCAGAATCAGGCAGCAAGCCCATCCCCATCCTTCAGATAATTAAGAAAAATCCAATGACCCCTTAGAGGAAAAACAACGTCCAGTATGCACAGGAAACCTCCCTCTGCTTCAGGCAGTGAGTTTGAGTGTCTTTCCAGCATCACCCTGTGGACCTTCACAAACCCCTCTGAGAAGGAAGAAGCAACTCTCACCTGCATTTTACAGATAAGAAAACTGGCTTAACAAGCTGAGCTATACTGCTCCAGAGTCGGGACTTGAACCCTCAAGCGTGGACAGAAGGGGACCAAAGGGATGTTTTCCAGGGTGACATCTTTGGAGAAGGGATGCTGAGAAGCTCTAAAGAAGCCCCGTCTCCTCCACTCCCCCAGAGACTCTCCCTGGGAAGGTTTTCACCTCTAAAACACCTGCTGAACTTTGGTTCGACAAATCGTTCCAGAAAGAGAAGCCCATGTTCAGAAGCCGAAAATGGAATGGATGAGGAAACAGGGACCACCGCGTCTCTCCCTGCCCCCGCCCTGCCCCTGCCTTCCCAGAGGCCCTACAGCCTCACCTGTGCCACACTTTTGAGGGACCCAAAAGCTGTGTGTGTGCGCATGCACTGCTCCCCAGGAGGACGGACAGACCCCTCATTCTCCATCTGTATTTATGAGCCTGCGCTTGGAACCAGCCCATCCTGAATCCCTCATCAGTCCAGAGGTGCATGTGAAACCCTTTAAGCTCCTCTCACAGAAGGACCTCACTCAACAGCCCAGTTTGGGATTGGCTCCTAAATGGGAAAGAAGCAAACTGTGCATGTTGGATTGGGGGTCGGCAAGGGGAGGTGTCCTGGAATAGCCACAAGACTACTTTCAATCTTTTTGAATGAACCAAATCCAAGTGGATGGTTAACAGTGGTCAAATGGATCTTTGTCTTCCACCTTGCAGATCTGAGCATTTAAAATTGACCCCGGGGGCTTCCCTGGTGGTACAGTGGTTGAGAGTCTGCCTGCCGATGCAGGGGACGCGGGTTCGTGTCCCGGTCCGGGAGGATCCCACGTGCCGCGGAGCGGCTGGGCCCGTGACCCATGGCCGCTGAGCCTGCGCGTCCGGAGCCTGTGCTCCGCAGCGGGAGAGGCCACAACAGTGAGAGGCCCGCGTACCGCAAAAAACGATGACAAAAAAAATTGACCCCCGGCCCTCCCCTAACAAGAAGCCCCTTGGATGTCCCCCAGCCCTGGACCTGGAGTCAGATGCCCACAACGCACCCCCTCGCAGCCCCTCTGCTCCCTCGCCGCCACCCACTCCCTTCCCAGCCAGCAGCGACTACCCAGCCGAAATTGCTAAAGGAGAGGGGCTGCTTGTTTGCCACCTCATGGGGGAATGATTAAAGGTAGAAGTTTTTCAGACATTAGCGACAGAAGGAGTATAGTTAAAGCTGCTTGAAAAAGAGAGAGGCGTATAAAGAGATGGTACTCAAAGCACTATTAAAAGCATCATGCTTGTTAAAACCAGTAAAAAGGCAGGGAATCGGCGAGGGAAAGGCAGCTTCCTCTCCAATTACTACAAGGGGCACACACCTTGAAGGTCTCTTTGAATTGTGGCCGCCAGCCCCTGCCCCCTCCCCTCCCCTCCCCTGCCGCCCCCTCCTCCGGGCCATTCAGTGGTACATTAGGGACGAGGCGGAGGGTGACAATGCTCCCCCAGGTTCACTTTGCGCTTGTTACAGGCGACCCATTTAGAGCTGAATGAATGTTCAGAGACAGCTCTAAATGACACCCTCCACCTCTTCACGAAGCCACTTGGTTTTGTCTTTTTTTTTTTTTTCTGTATCCCAGAGAAATAATTGATAAACCGAGTGGCTATCCACCTTAAAGCGGGGCGCCTCCCTGCCACCTGGTTAAAATTCCTCCTCCTCTCCCCACCTCCCTACCTCCATTTTGCTCTGTGCGGTTTAAACAATACTTCATCAGATGCAGCCTGGAGCAAATAAGAAAGCTCAGTAGAGTAAATAAAAAGTCAAAAAAAAAATCACCGGCTGGAGGGTAAGTACTTTTATTCCTGTACTTTCATTGCCTGGGGGATTTTTATTCCACAGCCCGACCTGGGAGGGAGGGAGGCTGGGAGGCCGGGGAGGACTGTGTTATTCACAAAATGGATTGCTTCTCTCCCTTTTCACTCCTCTGGCTCTCGAGAGCCCACTGATTACAACCAAGTGTGGCCATCTATTCCGTCTTATTGACAAAGGTCCTTAATTACCGCGGCAGCAGTAATACCTGCTATTAAATTCTGCTAAACAGAGGCCGCAAATTAGCTGTGGATCTCAGGCACCTTTTGTGTGTGATTACGGGGAGGGAGGCGGGATAACTGACCCCAGCCAGAGCAGCGGGGAAACCTTTGTTTATCACCTGCGGTGGGGGCCAAAATGTGAAATTAAAAGCTCTCCATCAGCTGAAGGCCTTTGGAAGGCCCAAGGGAAGAAGAAAGAAAAGAAAAAAAAAAAGAAAAAAAATGCAACAGGCCAAGCAAACTGTGCTTACCGGTATTTATAAGCATTTGGCTCAACCACAGTTAATGCTGACAGTTGATTAACCGAAAGCCCTGCTAATTCTGTAGGTAAGTAATGCAAAGTCCAAAATGGCAAAAATTTAGGCCACATTTTAAGGTATATTCTATATTTCATGGAGGCCTTTAACCTGCGTTTAAGAGCCTGTTTCATGCAATTGCGAACCATAAACACCTGTCACTTATATTCTGAACTTTTCACATTTTGCTCCTTCTGGAGACTCTGGATTAATGAAAACCATTCCAAACATAGTAGCTCTCCTCTGCAGCCGCCCGATTTATAAATTCAATCCTGATGCCTACTTGGTGTTTCATTGAAGGCAATTATTTTGGGGGAAATTTCATTTAAACATATTCAATTTTCCTTTCCATTAAGGCAGAGGTAGGTATGCTGCCCTGAGCTTGCAGCGAACAATGAGTGGTCAGAATGCAATAACTTAACACAAAATGCTTAACATCAAGATAATTAAATTTCATTAAGGTTTTAATCACTCTGAATGGAGGCTATTAAAATTCATGGGGCTCCTGTCACACTACAGACAATGGGCCCAGAGCCCAGAACAAGTCTGGAAAGCCCACTTCTAGCCTTGTCCCAGGAAACAAGTAACTGGGGACAGCAAGTTTTTCCTCCAGCTACCCATGGGCAATAACCAGTTCTTGGACAAAGTCTGGGGGCCCCTCAAAGATGGGATGCCCCAATCCCAGCCAAGTCTTGAACTGGCTCTGCTTCCCCACTAGCCCTCCATGCCTCTTGTTGGCGCCCAATACAACATCTGCACCTGCCACTCATGAAAGCACAGGTCTTTAGATGGATGTCATTGGGCCCCATGCCACCCTTGCACAGGTGAGGTGGAACTTGAGGCCAAAGGTAGTGGGCAACTTCCTGCTCAGGTCTGAACTCAAACCTGAGTTTGAACCTGACTCAAATGCTTCGTCCGAGAAGACTTTCCTGACTTTAGACAAACTCAAGTGCTCTCACTCTCAGCACAGAGGCGACAGGGCTCCTCTGAAGTCATTATCTCATTACACAGTAATTATTTGTATGACATTCTACCCCTAACACACCGAGTCCCATGGAGGGAGAGACAGTGTCTTTCTCATATGTGGGTTCTAGTCCCTAGTAACTGTGGGTGTTTGGTAATGATGGATGTATGGATGGATGGATGGACAGGTGGATAGATGGATTAATGGACAGGTAGATGAATGTTTAGAAGGATGGATGGATGGACAGAAGAATTGATGGAAGGATAGATTGGTATTTGGATGGGTAGATAAATAGCTGAATAGACGGATGGGTAGACAAATGAATGGGCAGCTAGACTAGACGGTTGGGTACAAATGACCTAAGTTCACAATGAAGCAAAGCCCAGGCCTCCCGACTCCATTCCTGATGCCTACAGGTGTCTCTTTTACACACATAGCTCAGCTCAATCTCTTTCCTTAGACCGAAATAATCTTGTGTTGCCCTTCTTGTTCATACCAGGTCCTTGGCTCCCAGAGGCCTCTCTGGTATAGTACGTTTTGTGGTGTGTTTGGAGTTTGAACTTCGGAATGAGGCCAAAAAGATAACTTAGTGATTTTCTTTTTTCTCTCTGATCAGGCCTACTCTGCAAAACTGTGTAGCCCACGGCCCAGTGTCCTCACATCCGGGAGGGCGACAGCATCTTTGCATAACAGGTATACCCTATTTTAGATAACATTTACAAACTCAGTTTGGTTACAGAAAAAATTTTAGTTTCAACACCCTGGGAGAAGCCCACTCTTAAAGGATACTTCTGCATAGCAAATAATCCCTTCACTCCCAATTTCCATTTTACTTCCCTGCTTTGGCATAACTTTTATAAAAATGTGCATTGAGTTTCCTCCAGCAACATGGAGACCTGAGATTCTGAAGAACCCCTTCCCACCCATTAGACATAGAAATGTGTACATAAAATGTAAGCAGAAAATACCATATACAGATAGGCTGTAAAGAAAGGAAGAGACGGCCTTCCCTGGTGGCGCAGTGGTTGAGAGTCTGCCTGCCGATGCAGGGGACGCGGGTTTGTGCCCCGGTCTGGGAGGATCCCACATGCCGCGGAGCGGCTGGGCCCGTGAGCCGTGGCCACTGAGCCTGCGCGTCCGGAGCCTGTGCTCCGCAATGGGAGAGGCCACAGCGGTGAGAGGCCCGCGTACCGCAAAAAAAAAAAAGAAAGGAAGAGCAATCTCCAGGTACCAGAATTAAAGAGGGCCTTCAAAACCACAGTGATAAACACAGAAGACGAAAACTTGGTGCCCGAGTAAGTAATAGATCCAGATACAGGCCCCACAGCTCAGGGCTGAGGGCACAACACCCAGATGAGGACAGGGGTCTGGGCCTTGTCTGTGTCCCAAACTGAGACACAGCATAGCATAAAAGAGGGGCCTCCAAAGGTTGCCCCTCTAACAAAATATGATTAGAAAATTCCCACCCTAGGAAGTATCAGAGAAATACTGCAATCTGATGAGGCTCTAGGTGGGGGGAAAGTCTCCCCCATCCTCCAAGAAATAAAAACCCCAACATACAGAGGTGAGGAGTCCAAATTTGTACTTTCCATGTGGTACAGGAATCTCAAGGTAAGAATTAATGTCATAACCGTTCCTAGTAGCTACAGCGGTGTTGCAATGTACTCTCTTGATAATGCTGATGCTGTGGAGAAACAGGCGGGCTCCTACGTTGCAGGATTACGGGAGTGTGCAATGATAAAGCTCTACAGAGGGGCATTTGGCACTGCCTAAAAACTTACTCTGCGGGCTTCCCTGGTGGCGCAGTGGTTGAGAGTCCGCCTGCCGAAGCAGGGGACACGGGTTCATGCCCCGGTCTGGGAAGATCCCACATGCCGCGGAGCGGCTGGTCCCGTGAGCCATGGCCGCTGAGCCTGCGCGTCCAGAGCCTGTGCTCCGCAACGGGAGAGGCCACAAAGAGAGGCCCGCGTACCGCAAAAAACAAAAACAAAACCAAAAACATTTACTCTGCATTTGCCCTTTAACCCAGCAATCCATTTCTAACAACCTATCCCAAAGATACACTGGCAAAAATGCAAGCAATGTAATCACAAGGCTATTGATTTCAGCATTGATCATAATAGCTAAATGATGCAAATAACCCATATGCCCAACACTTAGGGTAGAAGCACAACGCGGTACCAAGCACACTAAAAGGTATGCATCTTTTGTCTAAGAAAAGAGAAAGTGTGTGTGTGTGGGGGGGGGGGGGGGGGTGTGGCGGTGGCATAATTTCAAAAGGAAACTGTTGAAGCACAAGCCAAAAACTAATGAAAACGGTTACATTTCATTAGGAAGAAACAGAAGAGGAAAGGATGGAAGCAATACTTCTGTGGATATATCTATTGTATGTAATTAAAATATAATATATATTATGTAACATATATTACATACAGTTTTGTTTTTTTTTTTTTTTACTTTAGAAACTTTTAGTTTTTTCTTTGTTCGAAAAAGAAGAAACAAATCCTAAAAGTTGAAAGCACACTGAAACAAATGAGCTTAAGTGCATATCACGGTGGTGGTACACACATCAGAGGGACAAAATTTACTTTGATTGATATTAAAGCACAATGTTTGATTGTACATCCCTAATGGGATATAATCTAAGATCAAAAACAGGAAAAAAAAAAAAAAGAAAGAAAGAAAGAAAAAAGAAATCTGAAACTATGTCCAATATCTTATCATATAAATGTTGATACTATTTTGAAACCACTATAGATATATTCTAGAATAAAATAATTATGTTAATTTAACAGAACCAAGATTTTCATTATAAAAGATATACAAGTATAAAATCAAAGGAGTAAGAAGACTGTGATCCTAATTTTGAATTTAAAATAGTATGAATTTATAAGTTTTCTCTTTAAAAAAACATCCGTTTTAGCTCTCTTTACCAAAAAGCCTGAAACAATGACAATCCACTAGCAGTGTGTACCCAGATTGTGGTGTCTAAGTACCATACCCCAAAAGAACCAAGTCTCATTGGAAAAATGGCTGATTTCAGAAATAAGCAGCATGATATTGTGATTTATGGTAAGAAATATATATTGTCTCATCCCCATTCCTGGCACAGAGCTCCTAAAATCCTTAGAATTTCCTAAGTGATAAGAATTATAAAGGTGGTTGTTATTCTTAACAAACCCCTTTCAAACCCACCTGAGCTTATGTTAATGAGGTGATTTTTTGAAAGCCCCTAGATAACCACCAGATAGTGGCTTGTCACCAGAGGAACTATCCATGTGACTAGAGCACTGGAACTTTCAGCTTCACCCCAACCTCTGGACGTTGAATTGGACCCAATGGCCAATCATGCCTACAAAATGAAGCCTCCATTAAAAATCTCTAAAAGTACAGGGTTTGGTGAGCTTCTTGGCTGGTGAACACATGGAGGTGCTAGAGGTGGGGGGGCCGGTGGCATGCCTGTGTAAAGAGGATGTGGAGGACTTCCCTGGTGGTCCACTGGATAAGACTCTGCGCTCCCAATGCAGGAGGCCCGGGTTCAATCCCTGGTCAGGGAACTAGATCTCGCATGCATGCTGCAACTAAGAGTTTACGTGCTGCAATGAAGATCCCGTGTGCCGCTACTGAGAGCCAGTGCAGCCTAAATAAATAAATATTTTTGAAAAGAGGACATGGAATCTCCACACCCCTTCCCCCATATCTTGCCCTATGCATCTCGTTCACCTGGGTATGCCTGAATTACATCCTTTACAATAAACAGATAAACATAAATGTTTCCCTGAGTTCTGTGAGCCATTCTAGTAAACACTGAACATGAGGGGTGATGGGAACCTCCAACTTATAGTCAATCAGAAGCACAGGTGACAACCTGGACTTGCAATTGCTGTCTGAAGTGGGAGAAGAGAGGGTCTTGTGGGATTGAGCCCCTGGGAGATCTGATGCTATCTCCAGGTAGAGAGTGTCAGAATTGAGTTAAATTGTAGGACACTCCAATGGTGTCCACAGAGAACTGGAGAATTGCTTGATGTGGGAAAAACTCACACACTTGCTGTGTCCAGAAGTGAAGTATTGAGAGCAGAGTGGTGGGCACGACAGAGAAAAGGAGATTTTTTCCCTTCGGGTAGGAAATATACAAGATGAGTCTGGGGCACTTTGTTGTGCCAGAAATAAAAGAAGTGACAAAAGACTACTGAAGCAAGAACTAACTCGAGGAGCTGTTAAAAAAAAAAAAAAAAAAAGACTGGCTAAAAAAACCCAAAAACCTCATTGGTCACCTTTGTGGGATACTGGTAATCAAACCATTATTCTGAAAATTGGTATATAAAAAGAAAATATTAGAAAATCGCCATTGTGTGACCTAAAATGAAATACAGGTACACCTCAGAGATACTGCAAGTTTAGTTCCAGACCACCACAATAAAGCAAATATTCTGATAAAGTGGATCACGTGAATTTTCTGGTTTCCCAGTACATGTAAAAGTTATGTTTACTGTTGTCTATTAAGTGTGCAACAGTATTATATCTAAAAAACAATGTACATACTTTAATTAAATTACAAAACAACAAAAAATTACAATAGTAACATCAAAGATCACTGATCACAGATCACCATAACAAATATGATACTAATGAAAAAGTTGCAAATATCATGAAAATTACCGAAATGTGACACAGAGACTCAAAGTGAGCAAATGCTGTTTGAAAAATGGCACCAGTAGACTTGTTCAATGCAGGGTTGCCAAAAACTTCAATTTGTAAATATGCAATATCTGCAAAGCGTAATAAAGCCAAGCACGTGAAAACGAGGTATGCCTATGATGGATCTAGACAAATATCATCAGTGAATAATAAAAGCATTAAATGAGTGCACCCATGTTCATAGCAGCAGTATTCACAATAGCCAAAATCAACCCAAGTGTCCATAAACAGGTGAACGGATAGACAAAACGTGGCCATCTATACAATGGAATAGTATTCAGCCATATAAAGGAATGAAATTCTGACACATGCTACAACACAGATGAACCTTGGGGACATTATGGTAAGGGAAATAAGCCAGCCACAAAAGGACAAATACTGTATGATTCCACTTATATGAGGTACCTAGAAGAGGGAAATTCATAGAGACAGAAAGGAGAATGGTAGTTGCCAGGAGCCGAAGGGGAGGAGAAATGGGGAGTTATTGTTTAATGAGTAAAGAGTTTCAGTTTCAGATGATGAAAAAGTTCTGGAAATGGATAGTGGCAATCGTTATATAACATTGTGGATCTGCTTAATGCCGCAGAAAAATGCACTTTAAAATAGTTAAAATGACAGGTTTTATGTTATATATATTTAACGATATTTTTAAAAAGCATTACAGGGACTTCCCTGGTGGCATAGTGGTTAAGAATCTAACTGCCAATGCAGGGGACAGGGGTTCAAACTCTGGTCCAGGAAGATCCCACATGCTGCGGGGCAACTAAGCCCATGCGCCACAACTACTGATCCCATGTGCTGCAACTACTGAGCCCACGTGCTGCAACTACTGAAGCCCGCTCACCTAGAGCCCGTGCTCTGCAACAAGAGAAGCCACCACAATGAGAAGAACACGCACCGCAATGAACAGCAGCCTTCGCTCGCCACCACTAGAGAAAGCCCGTGCACAGCAGTGAAGACCCAATGCAGCCAAAAGTTAAAATTTAAATTTAAATTTAAAAATTTTAAAAAACTTTAAAAAGTTAAAAAAAATAAAAAGCATTATGTGCAAAGTTTTATGGAGAACTTCATAATGAGAGACTTAGCTGCTACCATCTGAACCCTGATCAATCTTAGTATCAATAAAACCATGGGGCACCAGATATTTCTGTGCCTCTTGATGTGATGCAATCAGTACACAGAAACATCTCTGAAGTGTTACTATACAAAAAGTCCTGAATTTCAAAAAGTCACTGAATTTAAACACAAGTTTATAATACCTCAGGGAATAAATAACAAATTATAGGACACCAAGCAAAATCCAGGCCATAGGGCATTTTATGTTTTCTTCTAAATATAACTGTGATATGTGGCCAAACCACATTTGCCTACTTATTCAAACAAACCATCTGTAAAAAGATTTTGGGGACAACTGGGGAAATTTAAGTATGGAAGGGATATGTGATCATATTAAGAAATTATTGCAAATTTTGTTTTCTGATAATGGCATAGTGGTTATATTAAGGGGAAAAACTTCTTGTCAGCTAAGTATTTCTAAGTGGTGAGACATGACATCTGGGATTTTCCATAAAATATTCCATAATAATAATAACAATAGTAATAATAGTAATAATGAGAGGGTTAGATGAAATAACATTGCCAAAATGTTATTGTTACTGCTGGCTATGTGTAATGTTTTAATGACCTCATAGTTTAAAAGAAGGATAAAATACTGCGAAACTTTGTTATTTGTTAATAGAAGTATGCATGTTAAAACGTTAAGGGTAGCCACTAAACAAACAGAAATAACCCATATCACTTCCAAATCTTGATTAATCCAATGAGGGGTAGTTAGGAAAAGTATTCAGAAGTAAACCCAGGTAAACCAAAATCTCAAGGAACTGGGAAGGGATTGTTCTATATACAAACCGCGATAAAATAATCATTCCACAAGTCAAGAAATAATTCACAAAGAACTGAGCAGGTCCTTTCTCTGATGGTGCCTCTCTAACCGTGGGTCATGAGGGGCCCCTGAAATCATGGATTAGAAGTTTGTGCTTACACTAAAATCAGCATGTCCCAGTCAGTCACTAATGGACCCCCGCCTGCCAGAACAGCCCAGAGCTCCCAGCTGGATTTGGCCAAATCATGGTCAGGCATGTTCGGGCACACCAACGTACTTCTGCCTTATGGGTTGTACATACGGTGACCCATATGGCAACTCTAACAGCTTCAGTCTTACTATCTTCACTTCACAGAGGAGAAAACTGAGGCATAACGTGGGACAGCATTTATCCACGGTGACACAGCTAGGAGGTGGTGAAGTTAGAGTTCATCTGATTGAACAGTCAAAAGAGTACGAATGGATGTTGAGAAGCCCAGGTCTGTCCAACAAACCCAACCCTGAAGGTGAAAGCTTAATAGTGAGAAAGAAAACGGAGTGACGAGACTGTAAGAGCTTCTATATCTGGGCCGCACGAGCCTGTGTGGAATAGGAACGGTGCTTTGCTGGTGCAAATTACAAAATAAGGACTGGGCGATAGGAACTGGTCCTGCCGCGGTTTTTCAGCACATCTGGGTCTGGCCCAGAGGCGCTAAGATATACAGAAAAATGGAGTATATGACAGAACCCGTGAAGCACACGCCTGGACACATCTTCTGCTGCGACTGTGGTGCCCCGATGAGTCCAAATCCGCCAGTGTTTGCGTGGCTTGTCTGCGAAGTAAAGTAGATATCAGCCAAGGCATTCCGAAACAAGTCTCTCTGTCTTTCTGCAAACAATGCCAAAGATATTTCCAGCCACCAGGAACTTGGGTACAATGTGCCTTAGAATCCAGGGAACTTCTTGCTTTGTGCTTGAAAAAAATCAAAGCCCCTCTGAGTAAGGTACGTCTCGTAGATGCAAGCTGTGTTTGGACCGAGCCCCATTCTAAGAGACTTACGGTTAAACCAACTATTCAGAAAGAGGGGGTGAATGGTGCTATCTGTCCTTCAGCAAGTGCTTGTGCTGGATTATGTTGTTCAGCCCCAGGTGTGTGGAGATTGCCATAGAGTGGAAGCTAAGGATTTCTGGAAGGCTGTGGTTCACGTCAGGCAAAAGACTTTGCACAAAAGAACTTTCCACTCTCTGGAACAGCTGCTTTTGAAATATGGCACGCACCAGAATACACTTCGTATCAAAGAGATTCATGGTGGTCTGGATTTCTATTATTCCTCAAAACAACACGCTCAGAAGATGCCAGAATCTCTTCACTGTACTCTTCCCACTAGATACAAAGCCTCACAGAGACTGATCTCTCAGGATATCCATAGTAACACATACAATTACAAAAGCACCTTTTCTGTGGAAGTTGTTCCAATAGGCAAGGATAATGTTGTTTGTCTGTCTCCAAAACGGGCACAAAGCCCGGGGAACCTGAACCGGATGTGTGTGTGTATTCGAGCAACCAGGGTCACCCATCTCATAGATCCAGATTCCCTACAAGTTGCAGATATTGACGGGAACACTTTCTGGAGTCACCCTTTCAATAGTTTACGCCGTCCCAGACAGCTGGAGGAGTTTATTGTTATGGAATGCAGTATAGTCTGAGATCTAAAACGCTGGGCAGGTGCTGGAAGGGTATCAAAAAAGCATACCCTCGGGGAAGTCTGGGTACAGAAAACATCTGAAATGAATACAGAGAAACAGTATGTTTGTTGCACTTATTTGGGACCTCTTCTAAATCCTGGAGACCTGCTGTTGGGGTTTGATCTGGCCAAGTGTAACTTAAATGATGAGCAGGTCAACAAAATGAAATCAGACAGAGTCCTAGATGTGGTGTTAATCAAGAAGAGCTCTGACCGTACCAAACGTCAGTGTCTTAGAAACTGGAAACTGAAAGAGCTTGCGAGAGACAGAGGAAACATGGATACAGATGATGAAAGGCAATACCAAGATTTCCTTGAAGATCTTGAAGAAGATGAGGCAATTAGAAAAAATGTGAATATTTACAGAGATTCAACGATTCCTGTGGAAAGTGACACAGATGATGAAGGAGCACCTCGAATTAGTCTGGCTGAGATGCTTGAAGACCTTCACATTTCCCAAGATGCTACTGGTGAAGAAGGTGAATCGATGATGACCTAACGAGATCAAGTTGTAGATGGTTTCCACATCCATAGGCTCAGAATGTTGGACAAAATCATTTTTACTGTCTATTCCGTCCATGCCTTCATATTGAGAGAAGAGAAATTTAGTTTTAAACCTGAATAAATACGACTATTTTGATTGCTCACTCGAAGCACTGAAAAAGGTTGATGGTTTGGAAGTTTTAGATTAAAAAAGTGATGCAGAATGTAATTATTACTGATATTTAGGCCATTTTACGTACGGAATTTTATCGGCTTGCTTTTTTATGAGGCACTAGTATTTTCACATACTATAGCTCTGGGTTTAAAAGCTCACAAGTTGTGATTCCTGGGAGGTTACCTAAATCTTCAAGCAGAAAACAAGCTTTTAGATTCCTTTTATATTGATTGCTTTAGTAGAAGAGCATACGAAGAATCATTTTTAATATAAACTTGCAATGCACTTCGTCCAATTTAGATCATTTTTATGTCCTTGGGATAGAAAACTCGGGGTTCAGTTTATCATTGGACATTCACTAGGAAAGTTATCTTTTTTGTTCGTAATATTTGCATCTTCAAAAGCTGTTAAGCTGGGGATTATCTTAATTTTCATTGCAGAAGAAAGTATATTTAAAATAGTTGTAGATTTGTAGCGAACGGTATTTAAAGGAACCATCCCAATTTGCCTGAGAGTCGGTGGGTTCCAGGCAATTGAGGACGAATTGGTTGCTCTACTGGTGGCCTTGACTTCAAATGCATAATACAACTGACTCTGTCAGACAATATTTGATGTGGGTACAACCCAAACTTAGGAATGAAACTAAAACCCATTTCCACCAAACACACTTGCCCACCTCTGCAGAGAGAATTCTGGGATGAATGCTATTTTTAAAGTATAATGAATAAGTCACTCTTGAAATTGAGGTCTTCCCCAAAAACTGTGGGTTGGAGCCTCCCAGCGTCCCCAAGGACTACTTTTAATGGAAGAAAACTTCTGGAATTTAAAGTCAGGCTTAACGTACCACTTTCACTTTGCTTCCCTGATCATGCTTATAATTAAGAGAAAAAACTTACAGAAGGGCTGGCAATTTAAATCCCTACTCTTGCTGATCCATCCCATGAATTAAGACCAAAAGCCTTAGCAAATGTGCTGAAGGAGGAAGAACAATTACCAAGTTCATGGCTCCAGGTTCTGTTTACTCTGATATTGTCCAGGATAATCATTTATTTCCTGCTGCCTTCTGAGTTTTATGAAGCTGTTCAGAAAAGTTTCGGCCATGCTTTATGGCTGTGTGTGAACTGCCCGTGTATCCATTTCACAACTTGATTCATTCTGATTAAATTGTTCGACTGTTAATGAGTTTTAGATTGCAGGATGGAGAGGCAAACAATGCAGAACATTAAGGCAGTAAACTATCTTAATATTTCACAAGTTCGCTCCGAAAACATAAAACAAAAGGCTCACTTCTGGAAGGAGAGACTGTAATAATTACCCTCTGTAAAAATAAATGTGCTTGGCTCCCTATACATTATCCAGGCATCTGTGTAGGCACACTCACATGTAGGGAGCCAGATGGTACCTGGAAATCTCGTCAATATCCATGGAAATTCTGATATTTTCAAGCCAATTGCAACAGACGAGATAACCATTTGGACATATTATTCCAAAGAATTTCTGGGGCTAGACAAAAAATTGATTCCTACTCCGCTTACTTCACAGTCTGATGAGTTTTGCGATCTGAATGCAATGATGCGGGGTGACGTGCTGAAGGGTCTCAGGTACCGAGGGCTTCGGAGACGGATGGGAATTATGAATCTGGTGACCAAATACTGCTCTTCAAGCAGTTCAATCCCCCTCCCTCTCCCTCCTCGCACCTCCTGTGGGTTCCTGGTCCACCGCCTGCTTCTCCTGTGATGCAGCTTTGGTTTCGACAGTAACTGAGTAAAGATGCATGCACTGGCCTCCCCCTTTGAACATTTTTCCTTGGAACTGCCCCCTTCTGGTGACTGCCCCCCACCCCCACCCCACCGGGAGAATAAACGTAGAGCAGGTCGAGGCTACCAAAATGCTGAGGGTAGGGAGGCCTTGCCTTGGTCGCTTAAGCTCCAGAAAATTCAATTGCTTCATTTGTGAAATGGAAATTAAAACAGACTATCAGCCTAAAGGCAAAAGCTCAAATGGATTTCTTCCTTCCTTCCAGCCCAGAAGCCACACCTGTAAGATACACAAGACCTCATTTCAAACCAGCTTTTGAGTGGAGCAGCTCTTCAAACTCAGGAAGAGAAGAGGAATTTGCATTTGTCCATGAAGACTCAAAAGGTCTTTGCACACATTTCTTACGGGAAGGACATTTAGGAACCTGGAAAAGCTTATGCCATATAATCGCAGAATGTGAGGAGTGAGGAGGAGGGCATCTCTGAGGCTGGCAAGGCCAAGGATACCATTTTGCAGATGAGAAAACTGAGGCCAGAGAAATCAAATGAGTCGCCTGGATCTGGGACTAGCCAAGACAGATGCACCATTAAAGAACAGCTGTTGAGAGAAGGAGCTCAGAGCCAGATGCTCAGCCAGAGTGTTCCAGCTTCATCCAGTCCCCGCTGATCAGGTGGGCATTATTAAGAGCATTTGACAAGCGAGCAATATTAATGGATTACTTCCCTTAAGCCACAATCCTAGGAAATGGCAGAGCTGAGACTAGAACTCAGGTTTTTCTGGCTTCAGAGACAATGCTTGCTCTGCTCTGCGTCATCTTATGGAGAGAAAATTGTGAATGGATTTGTGCAAAGGAGGGTGTGAAGTGAAGAGTATGCAGGTGAAGACACCTCGGCGCGTTCAGGTTTCGTTTCCGTCACCACAGTCATTTGGGGGCTGGTGGGACTCTACCTCTGTATTTCCCTTCTTAAGACTCCCCCTCTTCCATCCGCAAAGAAAAAAACCCTAATTGACATGAGTTATTAAATTAAATTAATATAAATCAGTGTTGTGTTAAGAATTTGAAAGGTCTGTAAACTTAGAGTTAAATAAATTATAGTTAAAACAAAGCTTAAAAAAAAAGAATTTGAAAGGTCTGGAAGCACCCCGAGTTTGTCCAAACCAGCTTCGGAAGTGGTGATAGACAGCAGTGACAGTCAGAGCAACTATTGGGTGAATTGCCATGGAGTCAGCAGCCAGGCCCCCAAATCCGAATTGGGACCCGAGTTATTGGGGTCTGCCTGCCAGCCTCCTGCATGCAGCAAATTGGCAACTGTCCACTTTGCTATGTTCTCTACCGCCTCTCCATCAGCTGCAGCCTTAGATGTGCACCAGCTACATTTCATCCATCACAAGTCCTCTTTGAGATATTTTCATTGTCTCTAGAAAGGACCTCAAATGCTTTTTAAAATCATGCTAACTGCCCAACACTCCGTAATGCATAATATTGCATTACCTTGCATTACATCAAATGTATAACATCACAACCTTTGACAGCATCTGTCCTGCCCTGAATTCACAAGCATTCTTGGCCTTTGGGTTCAAAGTCATCTGACCCGTGGTGGCCTACAGCTCACGGCATGCCTTGCCCGACCACAGAATTCTCCCCCTGGCAGCATCCAAGATGGCAGACAGGGCAGCTTCAGAGATGTCTCAGGGACTGGGCTTTCAAAGGGACATCTCAGCTAAGAAAATACGAATAACAACAAACCAACCCAAGGGCTGTATATAATTGTAGATACCCATTTCACCATAAATAAACAGTAAAATGGAAGAAGTAAAATGGTTATGAGATATGTTCCCTTCATGCAGTGTCTGTGTGCTCCTGGAAATCTTTTTTTTTTTTTTTTTTTCCTTATTCCGGTAAAGTACAAGATATCTCAATAGCAACATAAACACCGTATTATCTACTAGTTACTATAGCAACTGCTATTCATGTAATTTGCTCATGCCTAAATTAAAGCTGCCTAGGGTAGCTTTAACTTGCATCTCTCACATATGACTTTTTTGTCAGTGTTTTTCTTTAATGAGAATTGTGTCTCTCAAATTGTAGGCAGCACGCTTTACCACTCTACCCTACTTGGAGCTGACTTTTGCCATTACCTGACTTTGTTTCCCCTATTACATGTAGGTATTCATCAAAGAGAGAACATGCTCTCTTAATGGTATATATATTCCGTGAGAGTGGAGGAGGGGGTATGAAGGAGAAACAAGTTTTCCATCCGAAAAGAACATAAGCATCTGCCCCGCAATGAACTTCACTGCTCTTGAACTCGTCAATTCTTTTCTACCTCTTCATTCAACACACTGCGAAAGGCATAACCTGAAAAAGGGCGTGATGAAAAGAGGTACTGAGATCCACTAAAGGAAAAGGCACAATAGTTAATCATCTCTTCTCTGGCATCCTTCCTACAAAATAAACAAGTTGAGAAGTTCTTCAATTTTTGTGACTGCAAGCAATGTGGTGGACTAATGTTCCTAAATGCTAGCACTGACTAAATGAATTCATTGCTAAGAAAGTTCTGGATGTAGCCAAGTACCATTAATTCCATTATTTACCCTTGTTTGTGTCTGCTCTGGGACACAGTTGGGAGAGGAACATTGCCATGAAGAAACCCATGAAATACACCTACTTTTGTAAAATAATGCATTTCCAACTAAAGATTGACCATGCTTTTCTTAAAGGACCCAAAATTCTCGGTGGCCCTACCGAGATATGCAATAAGTTTCTCAGAAATCACATTGGCACATAGCTGCTAAAAACTCTTCAGTGAATGTTTAAAGAAGATACATCCACCTGGAATTAAACCAGGATGGATTCCTTAGAAGAGCCATCAGGATCACTGTCCACCATGGTCACCCTCAGGACAGACAGACAGTGAAAGTCTCTAAATGTCCCTTTGCAGGGCTTCAAAGAGCTCTGGATTCAGGTGCAGGAAACCTGTCTTTAATATTTTCATTACTGCTTCCGATGCATTTCCAGTGTGGTTCATTCACATGCAGCATTTCACTAAATGGTACCCTCTTTGCAAATACTGTTTCATATTCTTTCTTTCTTTTTTCCTGTCAATCTCTATCTAAATCTGAGCACATTTTGTGCTGGTTATTCGCAGCAGTGTGGAAACTTGGAAACATGGTCGCAAAAGTACCACGTGCCTCTGGTCTGCAGCAAGCCTTTCTATTTGCTGGTTTAATCCTCCAGACTTCAACCATTTCCCATTTGGTCCTTCACATCCTCTCAGGCTAATCCGTCAAGCATGTTAGACAGCCAAGCCAATCTCCAATTGCTGAGGACTTTCCCACAAGCACCATGTCTGTTAATAAGATTTTCATTTGGAAAGATGCCAGGGCGTCCATGTTTTCTATCGTAAATAAATACTATGATTTAATAGCTTCAGGTTTTGTTTAATGTTAACGTCAACTATTTAAGAAAAAAAAAAAAAAAAAAAAAGATCCTCAAATTCCTGGTCCGGCAGTGAAATGCCCCACTGACAGCTATTTGCAAGGGTAATGTTGTGGAAAACAACATCCATCTTGGGAACAGTTTCATTAGCCCCATCTAGCTGACCTCTCCACATAATGTTGTCAAATGTGACGGGCATCGGATTATTGGGAATATGGAGATCAATAAATATGCAACACCGGCGCTTAGAATGCTTCTGGCAGTGGAGCCATACAAATGCCATCTAACACGGCTCAGAGCTGCTGTCATCTGTCACACCAGCTAGTAAATAGACAAGCTTAAGGGGAAGGCTGTCCACAATGGCAAAATATATGGGTGAAGATGAATTAGACAAGCAGTGTGTAGTCAGAGTTCTGATGCATGAAGGTTCCAAATGGAAAACACTAGGCAAACACTCTGGGGCAGCAGCCTGCCTTCTTAGGGGAAACGATGCAAATTCTTGCCGCGTGGTCAAAAGCTGCTCCGTGGTCTTGCTTCTGTGTTTTTGATGTCAGCTGCCAAGGGAGCTTTCTCTGCATCTGGGATGCTTGCTAGAAACGTGGAGTATCCTGAGTGCATTTCTGTACACCATGAGGGAGGCGGGATCGCCCATTGCCCCCAAATTCCTGTGCGTGTGAACCGCACGCTGTCTTTCCGTGTGATAGCAGCCCAAGGCCAAAGAAAGTGCCTGCACTGTCCACTTACTTTAGCCTCAAATGCCTACAGCTCTGGGTCCACAAAAGAACAAGCTGGCTGCACTGCTAAAGGAAACTTCCACCCCAGCTGGTGGTCGTCAAATTGCCCAGATAATCAGACCTTTGGGAACCACTTCCGTAGACAACGTCTCCATCAAGCCACCCCCTTCTAAGATCCCGACCTGCCGCCTGCGCAGTCGGCCGCAAGCCGACCGCCACTGCCCCGCATCTGTACCTATCACTACCTGAAGATCCCTTGCTGTGTCCTCAGCAGTGTTTTCCAGATTCCCCAGAAAAGGCATCCCTGTTCATAAACCCTCTTCCCCCTCCAAAAAGTGCTTGAGTCCAGCCACGTCCGTCATGAAATGAAGGCAACTTAAAGAAAAGCAAATTCTTGAAACTGCAAGCACAGAGGATGCAAGCCACGCGTACGCGTATATCCAGACACCCGGTGCCAGAACAAACATGTTCCTCAAACCCGAGTAATGGCGAGGACCAGCATGCTTCCACCCCTCTATGTTTTAAGAAATGTCACTCTTCTCTGTGGAAAAGAGAACAAACAAGAAGCATAAAGGTATTTTTGAAGTACACTGTTATGAGGTACTTGGCTAGTAATTTGCAGCCTAGGTACACACCATACCTTTTAGCACGGCTATTTATCTCTCAAGGAGAATGCTGCCGTACTTACGATAAAGGCTCTGTTGGACCTCTTCATCAATAGCAAACCTTTAAGCACAGCACATCTCATAAATAGGAGTTCCACTAACACAGACTTCAAAAGGATAGAACTTGATAATTCAAAAAGAGCTGTATTAAGTGTTCCAGCAGTCCACCCATAAAAGCCGTCGTATATTCCAAACGCCAGAGTCCTTCAAGCAACATGACAGGTCTATTAGAATAATAGCGGGGGAAAGCATAATTAGAAGTAATCATTGGCTGGAAAGGAGCTAGTTGTTTTTGTAGAGCAAAATGCCGCTCTGAGCCCCGTGGAAAATGCAGCCAGAGCAGCGGCAGCGAGAGCAGATAACCATCGAAAATAACCACGGCGCAAACCCTGCACTATTTATTTCTATTTATTAAGAACTCTTTGTACACCTTAATGTTTTCCTGGTGAAATCATCTTAATTTGAGCCCACATTTTCTTTGGATAAGATTATTATGTAATTGCTACTTACTGGCCACTATTTTCTATACATTTGTTGGTCAAACAGTTAGGGTGTCTGTCTTTTCCAGCCCGACAGAGATCATTCCGTCAAGCAGGGGCTCCTGGTTGGCTCCATGGAGCCATATTGAATATACACTATATCCCAAAAGATGAAGAACGTTTGGCTGAGCGTTAACTTTTTAATCCATAGATTCATGACTCTAGCTATCAAAGGATTGGGCCATTTCCCCCTTAGGGGTGGCAAAGGAGGAGGCATCTGGGGGCTATTTCCCTACGGAAGGGACTGCATCCCACACCAGGAGCCCCATTCACCTGGTGCCTGTTTTTTTATCCTCCTCCTTAACTATAAAATTTAGAATTTCCAAAATGCAGGGAGAATAACACACCCCAGCTGAGCCTTGTCAACAAGCCCAGGAGGGAGTCAGGGCAGAAGTCATTAGCTCTCCTTTGCAGACATGCAAATTGAGGCTCACGAAGGGAAGGGGCTCCCCGGAGGTCCCACAGTTGACTTTCTCCGCACGCCATGCCATCGTCCTGCCCTGACAGACTGCTTGCTTTGCTCCTGCTTCTCCATCTCACTTACTCTATGGAACACACGGCCATGAAGATAAAAGCCACATACCTGGTGCTGTTGTGCAGGCGGAGTCAGCCGGGTCTCGAAACAGAAACAGGTCATCACCCGCTCAGCCTTCAGATGGCAGGGAGACGGGGCAGAGGTTCACACCCAACGTGGAAGGCAGCCTTGCTCTCTGCATAAAGAGAGATACAATCAAGTCAGATTCACCCGGGTCTTGGATCGTTCACTTACCTAACATTTATTGAGCTATAGGCAGGGTACCAGGAGTGAAGGGAGGTGGCAGAGGAAGGGAGTAGAGAATGGGAGAAATAGAATGAAACAGTAGGTAGAGTCGACTTGGAGCACCCAGGACAGACAGCGGGCAGCCAGTGAACCAGTGTTTCCAGGAAACACGTGGAACTCCAGCACCTGCACCAACTTTCTAGCCTCCTGAATCTGAGCCACTGACTTCACCTCGCTGAGCCTCAGTGTCCTCATCTGGAAAATGGGAGTAACAATAGTGCCTGCCTCCAAGCAGGAGATGATGTAAAAGCAGGAGACGATCCGTGTGACACCCCCAGCGCAGTGCATGGCACACAGGAAGCACTGATTAGGTGCCCCCCACCTTCTGATACTCCATAGGAAGCCAGAGGAGGGAGTGACCCATGGACTCTGACTCTTAGGAAAGACCTCCTGGAGGTGGCAGGCGGCCAGCTGGCCCTCAAAGGGTAGAGGGCAGTTCTCCACAAAGCAGCACCCCAGGCCTTGTCATGGTGGTCCAGAAACTCAACTGGCCTCCTGCCAGGGGCTCATTTCTAATAAAAGCCTGACAGAGACCCTCAGGTTTGTTGATATGTTCGCTTCTCATTTAGACTACTAGCAACACTGTGTGAGTCGGGACTTTAAAATCGTTCGGATTTCAACAGCATATCCCTGTCTGTTACAAAGTTTTAATTCACAACCCGACTCCTCGCCCACACTCAAAATATTCAAGCTTAAAATTCATTGGGTTTTGAGATACGACACCAGGATATCATCAAGACAAGGTTAGAAATCCCAGTCCAGTGAATATATTTAGAATTGAGGCTATAAAGGGATTTCAGCTTGACGAGAGCTGGGTCTTCCCATCGTGCGCAATAAAGTTCCAAAAATGCTTAGCAAGACCGTATCATACATCCAACGTACACGCCGCAGGGATAAGGCACCAAGAAAGAGGACGGTGACGACGGTGGTGGTGCTGGCGATGTGACGGGTGACCGTGGTGACCGTGCAAGGGGAGGGAAGGGCGGGGCTCAGGGTGGGTTTTGAGAAAGGGATCCAGGTAGGCAAAGAACACCGATCCATCAGTTCACATCAGGGTGAGTCATGAACGTGGGCCTGAGGCAATGTGCCTTCCCAGCTTCTTCAGATTGAGGGGTTCAGGCTAGGCGAGCTGTGGATCTCCAAACCCAGAGATCTATCAAAAGGATTTACTCGGGAGAAGACCATCGACCCCAACATAACAGTTTTAGGCCTATCTTGAGCTTGGAAAAGTTTCCAACAGTAGTTAATCCAAATAAGCAAGAATCTGTAACAACGTTATAAATCCACACACCTCCCGTTTTACCGAACGCCACATGTGTCCCTGCCACTCGCTCCCTGGAAACCGGCGCAGCACGTGTCCTGGCCCTCCCTTCCTTGGCCCCGCAGTCAGGTTTGCAGGATGATTTCAGAAATCACCTCTTGAAGAAAAGTCTCATTACCCAGTGACATGCTGTAATCCCAACCAATGCTTCCAGAAAAGTTTCAATGTCCATTACATGAGCTAACCTTAAAATTGAATACAAATCCATTTTAATCAATATGTTGTAATAAATAGATATGAAGGCACATGGCGCTAATGTACAGGTAGACTAATTAAAGCGCCAGCATTTGCAGCGCTCACATACCTCAATTTTCTCTACAAAATCCTTATTGAACCGCTACCTTAAAAAAAAATAATTGCATTTGCAATTAGAAACACTGAAGTTACATTATCGATTTTCTGCTAAAAACCTTTTTAGTAAACAAGCACAAACTACATTCATTAAATGTAAGTGCTTGGAGCTATGGTGTGAAATTCAATTCAGCCATTATCATGAATTACACTGATTATTGCTGTAATTATTTTCTCTTGGATACAACCGCATTTCTGTCCCTTGCTAGTTCTGTTGGACATATAACCATGTTCATTTTATAGCTAATAATACTCATCTGTAGTCCCAGCAATTACTATCACTTATACAAATCACCAAGTTAAGCTCCGGGTACCTAGTAAGATTCAAAAAAATTAAGTAAAACATCCTTTTTTCACCCTTTAAATAACTAATAGCATTAGAGAACGAGGGAAATTACAGATGTTAACTGATTTACATTGCAAGCTTTAATCTCCTGTACTTGACTCGTCAGGAATTTCTGCTGTCCTAAGCACACATTTTGAGAAGAAATCCACCAACAGACTTTTTCTTTTAGAAATGAACAGTCGATGGATTGGATTATGGGTCTGAAGCATTCTCAGGAAGGAAAAAAGCCATGATCATTGGGTGTGTTCAAGAAAATAGATTCTGTATTTTAATCAGAGCAAAAAAAAATGGCCTTGCATTGTATGTGTTTGTTTGTTTAGGTGTCTTGTCCTTGCATTGTATGTGTTTGTTTGTTTAGGTCTCTTATTAACTAATCAGATTTTTAAGAGAGAACACTCCACTTTAATTTTTCCTCCAGAGGCAGCTGTAGCTTTCCACAGTTTTTAAAGTGAATCCTCTAGGCAAAATAGATGTTTTCAAAGGAGACCTCCTTTTCTCCCCTGGGGTGAGGTCACTGCACAGACAGAGCCAGGGTAAATGCATCTGGGCATATTCCCTCAAAGTGAATATGATCTCTGGGGCTTCTGGTGGGGAACCACCTGCATGGGAAAACTGGTGGGGAAGAAAGAGGGAAGTCACAGAGTGTGATCTTTTAAAATGTGTACGTGCATATGTATATAGCAATAGAAACGGCATATTTCATCGCAAGAGGATTTGCAGACTATGATCTCCGGGCTAGGGACAGAACCCTCACCCACCAACCCGAAAAGCCCCTGTCCCACGTGCCAAGACCACGCTCCAGGGCCCTGACTTGAAGACCTCGTTCACAAACAGCAAAATCTCTTCCTCCCGTTAAGTTTAAGAGCGCTTTGGGGGCTTCCCTGGTGATGCAGTGGTTGAGAGTCCGCCTGCCGGTGCAGAGAACGCGGGTTCGTGCCCCGGTCCGGGAAGATCCCACGTGCCGCGCAGCGGCTAGGCCCGTGAGCCATGGCCGCTGCGTCTGCGCGTCCGGAGCCTGTGCTCCGCAACGGGAGAGGCCACAACAGTGAGAGGCCCGCGTACCGCAAAAAAAAAAAAAAAAAAGAGCACTTTGGGAAGTGGGCTTCCTGGGCCTCCTTGCTAAGCACTCCGTAGCCACCCTATCATCCTGGATTTATCTTTGTACTGCCCTCCCCACTGGGCACTGGAGGGCCCAGCTCTGGGTGAGACCCTGGGGTGAGATGTAAACAAAGCAGAGACACCCAGGTGGGAGACCTCAACCCCAGCAGAAAAACAGGAGACACCTTCATTAGGGGCCTCACCATTTTCTCAATAAGCAATGTTTTTGATTCATATTTTATATACCTTGATTTATTTTTTTAGAGGTGGAGGAGGGAGGTGCATACCTTATAGAAATTCACAAACAAAATTTTATCAATTAAGAGAGAAAAAGTGAAGTGGGGTGTGGTGTGGAGTAGAACTAGGTTCCTACACCCCTCCAAATTGCTAGAAGCTGGCCGCAATTTTGGCTCAGAGCTTCCTGGTGGCCAAAGCAAGATGGAAAACACAATCTTATGGATATAAGATTCACTGCTAGCAAAAAAGAAATGTAAATTTAAAAATAAGTAAAAATCTTTTAGTTTGAAAAGAAAAATATAAGCAAAATCTGATGTTAAGATTCAGAAACCAAGAATTAAAGGCACCTTTTTAAAAAAATCACATATTACTTCTTTCCTATATTTTTTTAGTTTTTTTATGTAACATAAAACTCTGAAGAGCATCCATTGAAATTCTGATGCTAATCTTAACTATATGGAGAATATAAAAGCAAGAAAACAGGACAAAATCATATTGTCAACACACCTTAAAAGCTGAACAGGACTTCCCTGGTGGCGCAGTAGTTAAGAATCCGCCTCCTGATGCAGGGGACACAGGTTCGACCCCTGATCCAGCAAGATCCCACATACCGCAGAGCAACTAAGCCCGCGGGCCACAACTGCTGAGCCTGCGCTCTAGAGCCTGCGTGCCACAACTACTGAGCCCACATACCACAACTACTGAAGCCCGCGCGCCCTAGAGCCCGTGCTCCGCAACAAGAGAAGCCACCGCAATGAGAAGCCCAAGCACCGCAGTGAAGAGCAGCCCCCACTCGCCGCAACTAGAGAAAGCCCGCGCGCAGCAGTGAAGACCCAATGCAGCAAAAATAAACAAATAAATGAATTTTTTTTTAAAAAAAGCTGAACAGCTGGAAGATAGTATGTTTAACCACATTTTAAAATTCTAAATTAGGTGATTTACACCATCATTTTGAGATCATCAGAATTTTCCCAAAGGTGCTAAATGAATTTTCTGACCATCGTTGGCCATTTAAAGTATTAATTGATATCATGCATTCAGTGTAAAGAAGTCACTTTGCTATTCTCAAAGAAGTATTTAAGGATCTTTTTTTAAGGAATAACTTTTGCTGCTTCTACTATCTGCGAAATTACCAGCAATAACTGAATATAGTTTTGAAATGTTCAGAACTTAGAATTCTCAGCACCCTCCTTGTATCTATTTTAAACAAATAGTCTTTTCTTTTTTTTTTTTAACCAATGTGATTGGGAGTAATGATATACAAATATCAAAGGAACCAGTAAAAAGAAGAGACAAGTGCCACTCTAAAAACAAGCAGAAGCATGTACTTGCACCCCCAGGGAAGAAAAGATTTTTAAATGTTAACAATTTGGCTATATCCGGTTGTCCGTCTGGCTTGGGTGCTTCCTGGGGAATCATATTAAAGAATTCAATAGGCAGGCTTGAAAATTCAGAAAAGGGAAAATTAAATTCCTAGAGATAGTCAAGAATATCGTATTCATAAAGAGCCTTTTCCGCAGGAGCTTGGAAACATGTAATATAACCTTCAAAGTAAAAACGGTTTGTTGCATTAGTTCTGCTTAGCTGACCATGAATACTAATTGCAGGAAGAATGAACTGTGCCCGGTACCTGGGGGCAGGAACACACAAAAGTGACCGGGGAAGGCAAACAATGGGAAAGGTAAAAATGAACAGCCACACCCCCATTCAACTCAACGTGATCTGCAGCAAAACCCTAAATTACAATGAAGCCAGTATCTGACTCTTGCCCCTCAGAGATTAGAAGAAAAAAGAGAGGCGGCTGCAGAGAGATTGGATTTTAGGGGTAGAAATAATCCATGCTTTTGCTCTCATTTCTCTTATTCAACCGTTCTTCTTTGCCCAGTCGTGGCAATTCCTCCACAGGGTCAGGAACTTTATTCTCTGGGTCAAGTGTCCCATTTTGCAGGGTATCACCACGTGAGAAACAACTGGTTGGTGGAAAGAAGCCTTTGGGGTAAGGATGGGCTTGAATATGAATTTCAGCTCTGTAATTTACTAGCTGTGTGAACTTAAGCAAGTCACTAAACCCCTTTGGGCCTCAGTTTCCTCATCTGTAAAATGGGAACAATAGTGCCCCCATCACAGAATTCTGAAGATAAAATGAGAAAATATTTGTCAAGTGTCTGGTACATGAGAAATCCTGAACGCTACCCTCTGAATATTTCCCACAGACACAGAAGCTGCTAGAAATTCTTGCAACACACTCAGTGTCCCTGCCCCTTCCTGGAAAGAAGAGCCTCTACCCCAACCCCAGCCAGAGCTGATTGGCCAAATAAGAGCACCTGACATAGGCTCAACCAACCAGATCCTCTCTCCCTGGAATGTGAACTTGGTCCTGAGGTTGTTAGGGATGGGAGCTGTGTGGTGGGCACTGGTGCTTTATGTCATGCACTGAAGTGAGAAGAAGTCAGTGTGTCCTCATATATATCCGACCCCAAGAGCTGATTATTAAATCATAGGGAGTTTTTCGAGCCAAAATCGTTAATACAACCATTATTAAAAATTAAATTATATAAACTTACGTGGAAATCAACTATGTTAATAACAAAGGTAATGAATACTCAACACTCATACTTCCTAATTATTTCCTATTATTTTATATTATGATGATAAATTTACATTTTATTTTATCTATGCTCTTGAGACACTTACATGCATGTAACTTTACGGTGGAAACACTATCCAATCGGGTGCCCCCGGGCATCTCTGCCCAGCTCCACCTTCACGTCGGCAGATTTGCATCCGCCACAGTGGGAGTATTTACACCATGGAGGCTGGAAAACACTCCAAATCGAGGCTTTTTTCCCCTCCAGAAAGCTGGTTGTTAGACATTTACCAGAACAGCAATGGAGAAAACTTCTAAGTAGATGGGGAAGAAGTGAGGCAGTGGCTACAGGGAGCAGAGACAGAAGATGTGGAGAGAGTGCAGCAAGTTCTCCGATTCCCGAGACCACTCTTTACCAGAGGTCGAGCTGCACTGATCTCAGGTTCCAACAAAACAGCCCCCCCCCCCACCAACACACACACATGTAGCCTTACGGTAAATTCCTTTGTGAGGCTGAAACTAGCTCATGTTGGTTTCTGCATTCCAGTCTTAACCAATGAACGGGACATAAAATCAATGAGAACACTGCACTCTCTCTTTTGGGGTCATTTTAATCTATTCTTAGCTAAGCATAATAATGAAGCCCTAATCACTGGTCAGCCATTGTTGAGATTTCTTTTCAAATCTCTGTATAACATGCCATGTATCCTGGAGATATTCCTGCTATTTCTTGCTCATCACCAAGAGCAATGGTGCATGAGTCGCGACTGGATCCCACAGGCCCTCTCTGACTCCCCCGCAGTGCTGCCCAGACTGACTTGTATGTAACTGCTCCAAGCTGTGCCTTAACTACCGTGACACCGCACCAATGATCCAATTAGGCCTTAAATGTTTACTTAAGAAAAGGCTCTGTTCATCACAAAGACTGGGTGGCTGGTGGGAAACTAGAACATTTGGTGTACTAAGTGATCCGCGAGCTGGCTTTTCACATAGCAGGCAGGCCAATTAGATTTTCCAGGAAGATAAAAATGCTTTTAATCTTGAAATTTCCTTCAAAGAAGCAGAAACTGCTTGCTTGTTTTCCCCTTTTCTGCCTCCCTCCCACTTCCTCCACACCTCTCTTCGACAAATTGTCTTTCCCTTTAATAACGGTTTCCTACCCAGTGAAGTCTGCAGCCTCTTCAAATCTGTTGGTGTTCAAGGTACTGAAATGGCAGATGCTCCCTAAACGGAAAAGAAACGGTAAGGACAGAAAGGCATTCGGAGTGGTTCTCCCCACTGCGTTTGGCAGGTGAGACATCCTGGTGTCTGCACAGAAAAGTAAACTTGAACACAAACAGGCCATGAAGTACACGTGGTGATTTAACAATTTATTGCCAGCTCTCACACATCTCCCACCATTAACTAACGCCTTCTGAGAATCAAGGTGATGGCTAAAATGTTCATCTCAGCAGCTGTCTGACAGATTCAAGTTCAGCTTCCCATCTCATCAAAACCCTAAACATATTCAAATTGCCATTTGCACATACGCCTGAATCAGGGCTTGGAAAACAAGTTATTTAACCTGCCATCTAATCTATCCAATAATCTGAAAACAGGTCGGTCCACATGCAAATTGTACATAAATATGTGAATTCATAGATGACAGTCCATTTCTCAAGAGTCAAGAGGAGGACCACAGTTAAAAACATCTATTCAGGGCTTCCCTGGTGGCACAGTGGTTGAGAGTCCGCCTGCCGATGCAGGAGACACGGGTTCGTGCCCGGGTCCGGGAGGATCCCACGTGCCGTGGAGCAACTAAGCCCGTGAGCCATGGCCGCTGGGCCTGTGCGTCCGGAGCCTGTGCTCCGCAACGGGAGGGGCCACAGCAGTGAGAGGCCCGCATACCCCCCCCCAAAAAAAAAACAAAAAAAACCCAACAACAACAACAAAATCTATTCAAAAGCTCACTTCTTCCCTGCAAGGCTTACCATCACTCACATATGTTTTCTACCCCACTGAAATTTACGTTTCTCCTTAAGACAAGGGTCAGCAAACCAGCCATAGCGTGAATCTGGCCTGTCACCTATTTTTGTCTGTCCTGAGAGCTCAGAATGGTTTTGTTTTACATTTTTTAAAGTTTTTTAAAAATCAAAAGAGAGTTTTGATTTTTGAAATCAAACATATGAAAATTTTATGAAATTCGAATGGGACGCCAGGGGACCCATTAACATTTGGTGAACAAATGCATAGATTATCAGGAAATGTGTGTTGATGGCAATTGAGCTGGAATAGATTTGTCTCCACCAGTAAGCCACTGGGTAATACGAATGACCTTCCTGTGCCCAAGCAGAAAAGCAAGAGAGCATGGCCCCACTCTCAAGGTGCAGAGATCAACACACCCCCAAAAAATTAGTAAAGGGTAAAAGTAAATAACGTAAAGAATTCCTTACCACTCCCTACGCATGACCCCCCTGTTCCTTGTATGTCCCCCCATCACAGCTCCTGTTGCTGTGGGGAGGCATTTATCTGTCTCCCGGGCTGGCAATAGTCATTCCTTTCGAGACCACTAGCTAGGAAACAGTGCCAAGCACTTCACACACAAAACACTTCTTTTAATCCTCACAGAGAACCTGTGAGGTAAGACCTTTCATTATGCCTGTTTTGAGGATAAGGAAACTGAAGCACAGAGAGGTTCAGTAACTTGCCTAAGGTCACAAAGTAAGTAGCAGAGGCAGGATTCAGACTTTCTGAAAGAGTCTGGCTTCAGGGCCTGAGACCTGGACTGTTACATTATAATGTAGCCATTTACATGGCGAGTGCTTTTGAAGCTGGTTCATGTCTTGGTCACCTTTGTATCATCAGAGCCTGGAAAATACCAGCATTCCTCTTAGACGTTGCAGGTTCGGTTCCCGACCACCGCAATAAAGCAAATATCACAATAAAGCGAGTCACACAAATATTTTGGTTTCCCAATGCACAAAAGTTATGTTTACACTATTAAGTGTGCAACAGCATTATGTCTAAAAAAGCAATGTACATATCTTCATTAAAAAAATACATTATTGCTAAATAATGCTAACCATCATCTGAACCTTCAGCGAGTCGTAATGTTTTTGCTGGTGGAGGGTCTTGCCTCGATGCTGACGGCTGCTGACTGACCAGCGTGGTGGCCGCTGAAGGCTGGGGGGGCTGTGACAGTTTCTTAAACTAAGACAACAGTGAGCTTTGCTGCATCTCTTGACGCGCCCTTTCACGAACAACTTCTCCGTAGCCTGCAAAGCCGTTTGATAGCATTTTACCCATGGTAGAATTTCTTTCAGAGTCAGTCCTCTCAAACCCAGCTGCTACGTTATCATCTAAACTTATGGAATGTTCTAAATCCTTTGCTGTCATTTCAACAATCTTCACAGCATCTTCACCAGGAGTAGGTTCCACCTCAAGAAACCACTTCCTTTGCTCATACATGAGAAGCAACTCCTCATCCGTTAAAGTTTAATCATGAGCTTGCAGCATTCAGCCACATCTTCAGGCTCCACCCCTAATTCTGGTTCTCTTGCCGTTTCCGCCACATCTGCGGTCACTTCCTCCACTGAAGTCCTGAACCCTCAGAGTCATCCATGAGGGTTGGAATTAATTTCCTCCAAACCACTGTTAATGTTGCTATTTGACCTCTTCCCATGAATCACGAGTGTTCTTAAAGGCATCTAGAATGGTGAATCCTTTCCAGAAGGCTTTCAATTTACTTTACTCAGGTCCATCAGAAGAATCACTATCTACAGCAGCTGTAGCTTTATGAAATGTATTTCTTAAATAATAAGCCTTGAAAGTCAAAATTACTCCTTGATCCTTGGGGTGCACAATGGATCTTGTGTTAGCAGGCACGAGTACACCATGAATCTCTTTGTACATCTCCATCAGGGCTCCTGAGTGACCAGGTGCCTAGTCAATGAGCAGTAACATTTTGAAAGGAATCTTGTTTTCTGAGCGGTAGGTCTCAACAGTGGACTTAAACGATTCAGTTGTAAAGAGATTTGCAATCATCCAGGCTTTGCTGTTCCATTTGTAGAGCACAGGCAGAGCAGATTTAGCATAATTCTGAAGGGCCCTAGGACTTCCGGAATGGTAAATGAGCATTGGCTTCAACTTCAAGTCACCAGCTGCATTAGCCCTTAACTAGAGAGTCAGCCTGTCCTTTGAAGCTTTGAAGCCAGACATTGACTTCTCCTCTCCAGCTATGAGAGTCCCAGATGGCATCCTCTTCCAATAGAAGGTTATTTCTTCTACATTGAAAATATGCTGCTTAGTGCAGCCACCTTCATTGATTATCTCAGCTGGATCTTCTGGATAACTTGCTGCAGCTTCTACATCAGCACTCGCTGCTTCACCTTGCACTTTGATGTTATGGAGACGGCTTCTTTCCTTAAACCTCATGAATCAACCTCTGCTGGCTTCAAATTTCTCTTCTGCAGCTTCCTCACCTCTCTCAGCCTTCACAGAATTGAAGTATATACACTATCATGTATAAAATAGATAACTAATGAGAACCTACTGTATAGCACAGGGAACTCTACTCAATACTCTGTGATGACCTAAATGGGAAAGCAATCCCAAAACTGGGGGATATATGTACATGTATAGCTGATTCACTTTGCTGTACAGCAGAAACTAACACAACAGAGAAAAGCAACTATACACCAATTCATAAAAAGAAAGGAAGAAAGGGAGGAAGAAAGAAAGAAAGAAGAGAGTTAGGGCCTTGCTCTGGATTAGGCTTTGACTTAAGGGAATGTTGTGGCTGGTTTAGTCTTCTATCCAGACCACTCAAACTTTCTCCATATCAGCAATAAGGATGTTTTGCTTTCCTCTCATTCGTGTGTTCACTGGAGTCGCACTTTTAATTTCCTTCAAGAACTTTTCCTTTGCAGCCACAACTTGGCTGACTGTTTGGCACAAGAAGTCTCACTTTGGGCCCATCCTGGCTTTCGATTTGCTTCCTCACCAAGCTTAGTCATTTGTAGCTTTTGATTTAAAGTGAGAGAAGTGCTTCCTTTCACTTGAACACTTAGAGGCCACTGTAGGGTATTAATGGGCCTACTTTCGATATTGCTGTGCCTCAGGGAACAGGGAGGCCGGAGGAGAGGGAGAGATGGGGGAACGGCAGGTCAGTGGAGCCGTCAGAAAACACACATCTATTGATGAAGTCTTATGGGCAAAGTTGGTGGTATCCCAAAACAACTACAACAGTAGCATCAAAGATCACTGCTCGGGGCTTCCCCGGTGGTGCAGTGGTTAAGAATCCGCCTGTCAGTGCTGGGGACACGGGGTCGAGCCCTGGTCCGGAAAGATCCCACGTGCCGCGGAGCAACTAAGCTCGTGCGCCACAACTCCTGAGCCTGCGCTCTAGAAATGAGAAGCCCGCGCACCACAACGAAGAGTAGCCGCCGCTCGCCACAACTAGAGGAAGCCCGCGCGCAGCAACGGAGACCCAACGCAGCCAAAAGAAATGATTTTTTATTTTTATTTTTTTTTTTAGAAAAAAGATCACAGATCACCATAGCAAATACAATAACAATGAAAAAGTTTGGAACATTGAGAGAATTACCAAAATGTGACGCAGAGACACGAAGTGAGCGAATGCTGTTAGAAGAACGGCACCGATAGACTTGCCTCACAAAGGGTTGCCACAAACCTTCAATTTGTAAAAAACGCAATTATCTTCGAAGCACAATAAAACGAGGTTTGCCTGTAGTAGGTTCTCAACAAATATTGGTTGAGGACGCAGGATCGGACTACACTCACCTTCAGCTGAAAACGGTGTCCGTGCTCCACCTCTGTGCCCAGCTGCCCGCCCACCACACGAGTCCCAGGTTCACATGAGCACGTCACGCCCCGCTCCCCTCTGGTTCCAACACTCCGCCCATGTGATACCTCCGCGAGTTTCTCTGTGAACAATTCGGCACAATCACGTGGCCGTCACGTGGCGCTGATGGGAGGTTGCAGGCATATCTGTCACCAATGAAAAGGCTGTATTTATATCTTGGCAAAATCCATTCACCTGATGGAACATTCATCTGATGTTCCTCCATGGAACATCACAAATCCACCTAATGTGCCGGGTTCTCAGCTTTGTATCCGAGTCTCTGCTTTAGCTGACGGATGTTTGAACTCCCAGGAGGTCCACACAGCCAGACAAATCCCAAGTGGCCCGTCCAGAGGCCCAAGGGTGTAAGTTCCATCAGCCGAGGGCAATGGAACTCAGACTCACAAGGTGCCTCTGGAGATCCTCTCTCTGGCCTTGGAAGGTAATCATGGAGACAAGTGTGCAGAAACGTGCGGGTTCACAGCTTCACCTCCCGGGCCTCTCACGGAAGACAGCACCTTTCTTAGACGTCGGTTCGTATCGTAGATTGATAGTCACCTCCTATGAGAAGTCCACCTTGAGTCCCAGAAACCTCGGTGGGATTACTTCCTCAGAGCATTGAGTGTAAACCTCTGTTACAGCAAACATCAGTGCGCTTTGTAATTACTTATTTACCTGCCCCTTCTCTCGGTACCGAACCCCTGGAGCCCACTCTGAGCCTGGCACATGGGAGACATTCAACAAATACGTGCTGAGGGAGTTAAAATCCACAGCCTCCCTGAACTTCAGTTACGTGTGGCTCCTTTATAAGCACTGCTACCCTCTTAAATAGCAGATGCTCGTGTGTGCTGCCCATTGGGCTGGACCACAAGTTCCTCCGAGAAAGGATTATGTCTTATTCAATTGTATCCACTGCCCCTATTACAATGTCTGGCACAGAGTATATGCCCAATAAATATGCAGCTCTACATGCCAATTCTAGAGTCTTTAAACCAAGATTTTAAGTTGTTGAAGCAAATAAACTGAATTTATATTTTTATTTTTACCAAGCTGGTAAGTTTGCCCCTTAAATTGTCCTTAGATTTGCCGAGGATGGAAGCTGTTCCCCGGAGGCAAGAATGCACAAAGCACTCAACCCCGGTCACTCTAGAAGTCAAGGATGAAACATAACCAAAAAATAGAAACAGAACAATTTTCCAAGGTTATTTTTTACTCACTCAATCAACGCTGCCTTTTGAGAAAGCACTGGTCCTGGATTGCCTGTTTAATTAATACCCTTTGTGTTAATTCCCTTTGTTTCTACTCAAACTGCTGACCCCTGAGGGATGGAAAAATGTTCACTCTAAATTGTCTCCCTTGGAAAAGAAAAAAAGGACGCATTTCTTTGGAAATGTGTCTCCTTTGGAACACTGGACCATGATAATGGCAACTGGGATACAGCACTCTAACAGATAAAGTTAGGAAGGACGCCAGAATATGATGCTTTGTCAGAAATCCCTTCCAGGTCTTTAGAATCAGGAAGGGGAAAAGTGCCGACTTTCAACTTCGGTCAAGTAGCAAGGAGAGAGCGCCCTAAGCACCCGTGTCGTGCTGTGTGTGAGCCCTGGGTGGAGACCGGGTTGAGGGCAGGTGGACGGTAGGGGCTGCCCCAAGGCTCTGCCAAGTTAGAGAGGGAAGGGGGTGAGTCAGCAGGCAGCTGTGCCCACTGATGTGCTGGGAAACTGGCTCTCTGCGAACAAACAAACAAACAAAAATGCCGTGATTTGTAGCATTTACAGTAAATATTTCCACCGTGCCGATTTCAAGC
Organism: Kogia breviceps; assembly: GCF_026419965.1. Lineage (NCBI taxonomy): Eukaryota > Metazoa > Chordata > Mammalia > Artiodactyla > Physeteridae > Kogia > Kogia breviceps. The sequence goes on from NC_081311.1 coordinate 8,717,539, forward strand.
TGTCCATGTGACAGCACTGGACTTGGAGCTGGGGAGAGATGCCTGGTGTTGGTTCTCAGAAGCCAGCCTGAGTCAGGATGAGCTGGTACCAGCCGGGGCGAGCTGATGTGAGTTCCCACCAGCACGCACTGAACGTACACTGCGGCCTGCGCGGGCGGGGGGGCTTTGAGCAGGACAGGGGGCCCTTGGGGAAAGCACCAAAGCCAGACCCGGAGCAGGGACCTGCAAGAGGCCTCTCAGAGGAAACTGAGACTTGAAGCTCAAACGAGAGGTAACCAAGGAAGGAAAAGGAAAGGAGGTGAGGGTGGGCATTCCAGGCAAAGGGAAGAGCCTAGGCAAAGGCCAGGGTACTGAGGCCATGGAGAGCAGGGCTTGCTTGTGGCACATGTCTGGTGGCTCCAGCAGGGTGGGAGGAAGAAGCGGGAAGGGACCCCAGAGCTGGGTCTCCGTCAGTCATGAGGGGCCCTGTGGATCATCTGGGTGGTAAGGATTTTAAGCCGTGGAGGGACATCGTGCCTTACTTTGGAAGAGCCCCTCTGGCTCGTGGATGGACGGGGTGAGAATGACCTGGAAAGCCCAGGGCTATTGACAAGGTCCAGTGGTGCTGGTGCCCTGACCAGAGTCAGCAGTGAAGCTCAGTGACGTCAGAGGGGGACGCTCTTGAGAGATAATGGGGGGTGGGGGGGAGATCGGCCAAACTTGGTGAATGATGTCATGGGCAAGGTGAAGAGTGAGGGAGAGGTGGGGGCAAGGACTCGCCAGGTCCCCCCTAGAGCAACTAGGTGGATGGCAATGCCAATCGGCGTGTGCACAGGAAGATGAGAGGAGAAGGAGCTGCCGGTGAAGATGAGGGCCCTTCACCTGCGGACATGTTGGGGTAGTGGTGCTACCCACACAGCCAAGTGGACATGTGCAGAAAGCGTCTGGGTCTACAGGTGGTGAACTCAGGAGGCGGAGGCGGACTTCCCTGGTGACGCAATGGTTAAGAATCCGCCTGCCAAGGCAGGGGACACGGGTTCGAGCCCCGGGTCGGGAAGCTCCCACATGCCGCGGAGCAGCTAAGCCCGTGCGCCACAACTACCGAAGCCTGCATGCCACAACTACTGACGCCTCCGCACCTAGACCCAGCGCTCCGCAACAAGAGAAGCCACCCCCATGAGAAGGCCACGCACCGCAACGAAGAGTAGCCCCCGCTCCCCGCAACTAAAGAAAACCCGCGCGCAGCAACGAAGACCCAACGCAGCCAAAAATAAATAAATAAAATGAAAATAAATACATTTTTACAAAAATAGATGGGTGCGAGTTTAACTTAAGTCACAGTATAATTTAAGTGTAATCTTAGTATAATTTAAGTCATGGAGGAGAACCAAGGTGCCCAGGGCAGGTGTGGAAGTGAGAAGCAAAGAACCGAAGACAACACCCTGCAGAGCACCAGCCTCCAAGGGGTGGAAGAGGAACACGCTGTTGGTTACAATGACGGAACGGTCAACTCAAATAATAAAATAAGTTCATGAAACTGGAAAGTCCAGAGGCAGCCTCTGGCCTGGGCCTAGGCCTGATCCAAGGACACGGCCAGGTCTGCAGGGACCCATTTTCTTTCCATCTCTCTGCGCAGCTTCTGCCAGTGTCATCTTCATCCTAAGGCTGGTCTCCAGAGCTATACCTTTCCTCAAAAAAGAGAGGGCGTCTCTGCCCCAGCACGAGTCCTGAGCTTCCTTCCATGTGGACTGCCTCGGATGGATGCCTGCTTAGGAATCAGTCTCCCTGACCAGGGGCATGGAATGTGCCGATTGGCTTAACCCAGGTCATGGGCTCTACCCTTAGAACCTGGGGTGGCATCAGCTTTCCCAAACCTCAAGAATCAATGAAGTTAGGACTGGGAGGGAGAGAAAGGGGCCACCAACAAATGTCCGTTGTCAGTGAACTCTCAGGAAGGAGGCTGAGGTGGACCTCCCTAGGGCTAGGAAGAAAGCCAGCAGACAATGATGGTTCAGAAGCCAGGGAGGAATGAGTTTCATAAAAGAAGTTGTTACAAGTGCTAAGTGCCACGGAGCGGTCAAATAAAAATGCGGATTAGAAACTACCCTGGGTCTTAGGACGAGGAAGGTAAGAACCTGCTTATCAATCAGTAAGTACTCATCAAGACCCCAAGCCATGTGAGGCCAGGTATTGGATCCTGGGATAGAGCGGCAACCAGGCTGGGCTAGAGGCTCGAGTCTAGTGGGACAGGCACGTTTGTTAAGTACGATAATAAAGGAGACGTGGGAACGATTAGCAGGGACACTAACAGAGACTTGAGGACTCAGGGGAAGTGCCCCAGAGAAAGTAGCACGTAACCTGACGCTGCAAGGAGGAGCAGGAGTTGGGCAGGCAGCTGGAGGGGTGGAAGGGGAGTGCGCTGCAGGCAGAGGAAGAGCGTGTGCAAAGCTCAGAGATACGAGGCGCTGCATGAAGCTAGGGGTGGCTGGAGCACAAGGCCGGCTCCACTGTGCCCTCATCCAGTGCCCTGTATAAAACAGGTCAGAGCCCTTGGCACACCTCCAGAGGCCTTGCCCCGCCCCCCGGGCCATGAGTCGCTGCTCCTGAAGCAGGGTTCTAAACCAACCCGTGCTGTCTCCATCTTGTCTTAAGGATCCCAAGGGTGGCCTGATCTAACACCTTCCTGAAGGAAGGATGGGAAACACGTTTGACCGGAAGCTCTGGGAGGACAGCGGTTGTCATCTGTGTCATTCACTGCCATTTCCCAGGTCTGAGACACGCTAGGCTCTCAATGAATAACTGTGGAGTGAATAAAAGAAGCAAGCAAGGAGGAAGGGCACCACTGACCTCCCTGCCTGAGTCACCTTTCTGGTCAGCCCATCAAAAACAACAGCAAAGAGCACAGGTTAGTAAACACACCTGGTACTCACATTATTCCTAAAAGGTCACAAGGTACCCTTAAAACCACCTGTGTGAGGATCAACGTCAAAGCTTTGGGGAGGCCTTCCCTTTGTTGTAAGCGCGGCTCCATTCATAATTCAGCCTCAGAGGAGGCAGGGGATGGGGATGGGAGAGGACAAAGATCTCATGTCTGAGTGCCCTCTGATGCCTACTGTCTCCACGTGCTTTTTTCTACCTAATAGGTATATTGTATCTTGAAATGGAGCTGGTCAGGATCTCTCCACCTTCCATTTCAATGAGGCTGTAGTTTAATTGGAAGTAGAATAACATTTACATATATAATCATCACACCTCAACAAGAGGTAACTAAAAGCTTCTTATGAATGCATATCCTGCCACCTTGGTGTGGGTTTCATGAAACATCCTTAACGCTGGCTCATTTTCTCTATGGGTGGCATGGATAGGCTACATCAATGAAAAACTTGGTTAAATTAGAATATGTGTCTGAGGCTTAAAAGAGATCCTGTTATAAAGTGTCAGTTTCTCATATTTAGAATGAAGCTGCTCATAATAATTTGTGTACAAATATTTAGTGCTTTTCAGGCTCCTTCCAACAGTACTCTCTTGTTTGAACCCTGGAACGCTCTGCCAGGTACATAGGGGGAGACATCACCCCTCATTTATCAGAGAGGAAAACAGAGGCCCTGTGAGGTGAGGTGACCTACCCAAGGTTAATGGAGTGACCAAGGCCAGTTCTTAATCCCATACTCTTTCTGCTGTTTCATGTGATAAGGCAATACATCCTATGGTTTTCTAGAATTATGGTTTGCCAAACGTTTGTGTCACTTAGATGCAGAGTGACATTCTTAGCAAAGAAACCATAAGAGATGTGTATAAGATATTCGTTGCAAGACTTCATGAGAGAGAGAATGCTAGAAGGACCACGGCTCAGAGAAGGGCCTCTTAAGATTGGCTGCCTGGGTTCAGATTCAGGATCTGTCACTAACACCTGAATGAACCATGGACCAGTTCCTTCATGTCCCCGTCCCTGATGGACATGTGGGGTCATCTCCATTCTCCCAGGCTTCCATTTAGGGGTCCTCATGGATATAAGAACCCCGACTCTAATGACAGCTCCCAGGGGAACAAAAGTGATCTAAGCTAAGCCAATCAATTCATTCCATCCTTCAGGCCATGTCATTGATTCAGCCATGCCCATGTCACCCCAGCTAGTCCAATCAGAGGGAACCCCGGGACTCTTGCAGGGAATGCTGGGACAAAAACCTCCCACTGGTGTGAACCAGGAAGCACAGAGTCCTGGGAGCTGCAGTAGCCACCTTGGATCCGCAAAGGGGATCAGCCTTAGGAAGAAGGTGACAATCTGGAAGGCAGAGCAGACACGTGGAAAGAAACTGGGTCCCCGATAACGCTGTTGAAACTCTGACTCAAACCTGCCCTTAACTCCGGATCTTTCAGTTTCTTGAAATAATACATTTTAAGCCAATTTGATTGGGTTTCCCAGTGCAACCAAAAACATCCTAACTGATTTGCCCAGTCTCCTCAACTGCAGAATAGCAATAAATAATAACAGTCGCCTTCCTAAGTCTGTTGTGAGGCTCAGAGGAGGTACCACACAAGAACTCTTGGCACCGTCCTGTTCCTGACAAGCCCGCTACTCCACCTACGGACAGGTGGGAACATCTCATCTTTTTCTCGCTGTAACGTCTGGGTCTTTGTGCCAAAAAAGCCAAGTCTGTCAAAGACAAATATCACATTTGGCCTGAGGGCCCCAGACAAACCACACTTACCCACCGTTTTATGCACGGGCGCAGTTAGGAGGTGCCACTTTGAAATTGTGCTATATTAGAAACTGCTGTAGCAGGAAGGCAGCGCTATTTTGTCATCATCGTATTGCTCGTCACTTCCAAGCCTTTGGTGATTTTACTACCTTTTTCCCAGTATCCCCTGGGTGGGTGTCCTTAACCTATTATGTAATGATATTTCAGGGTCTGGGAGATAAATTGCTCTCTGCGTAAAATATGGCAGTGGATCTATACCCCTAAGCTCCGATAATTAGTTTTTAATGTAACTACAATTCTTTCAAGGAGATGTTTTTGCGCTCTAAAATCTTCTTAAAAGCATCCCTTAGGCTGAAATTAAGTTGGAAGGAGTGTCATGGAGGCCTGTGGTGAGGGGCGAGTTGGGCTCAGGTTACCAGGCAGCCCTCCGTGATTCATGGGCCTCGGGCAGGGAGAGGCAGGCCCTCCTCTCACCTCCGTGGCCAGGCCTGCTCTGGCTCAAAGCTGCCAAAGCATCACCCAGCATGACGCCCAAGTACTGGTTACAAATGAGGAGGGCGGGGACTCAGAGAGGGGGAAGAGAACGGGGGGGGGGGGCACCTCCCAGGGCCTCCCTTTTCACCACATCAAGGAGTTTTCTCCATCCCAACAATTGTGGGTTTCTTTCCTGTTAGGTCAGAAGTACCCATTTCGGTTAAGGCATTTAAGATTCATAAGGGAGCACAGCCAATCTGTTCCATCAGATTCCTTCTGGAAATGCTTCCCTACTGTGGATTCCCAGCATCCTCCACGTCCTTCCCCACCCTGCACGCATGAGCACCCTCCCCCTTCATTCTGGTATTCTCAGAATTAGGGCTGTGTGTGCTCTGCAAAGACACACTAGCTACCCTGTCCCGCGGTAGCGCCACGGCAGACGGAGGGGTCCCCTAGCTGGACCATCTGGAGTGATAGTGCTACCAGCCTCTAGGCATTTAACCCTTCGTATGCTTAACTGGTTACATAAAGAACAGCAAGTGGGAACCAGCATAAACATGAAGACCCAGAGAGCACGGGATACCATAAAACGCGAAAGTCTCTGCAAATTCCAAAGAAATTCCAAGACCCCAGATGTCCAGCAGGTCTATAAAAACATTTCCTTTCCCTTGGCCTGGAGGTAACCTTAGAAAACATTTTAAGTGGTTTAAAAATAATACAAGTGGGTGATTTGCTTTAATCACCGGAGATACACGGAGGCCCTTTCCCGCCACGTGTCAGGGGATTGGCAGCCCTGACAGCTCCCGTCAAGGTGTGCTCCGGCCGGCAGGTCAGGGAGCCTACCTGGCGGGGTGAGCCAAGGCTCAAGCACCGAAGGCGTGGTCCCTCCTCGTGGCGGGAGGTCTCGTGGTCTTGGACAGATTCCTGGAGAAACTGGAGTTCCGTGTCTCCCCATTTCCTTGTCATTTTCTTCGGTGCCTTGGCCTAAAGGCCATCGCTGGGGGTGAGCGCTGAGGCTCAGGAGGCGCTCCTGGGCTCCCCACCACCTCAGCTGGGCCGGGCTTGCAGCTCTCCCCCTTCTCCCCTGGGCCGCTCCACGCAGCCAGGCTCCCCTCCCCCAGGAGAAGCCAGGCAGGAGGAGCTCCACCTCTGGTCCACAGTCAAGTCCCTCTCACCTCCCCCAAAGGAAGTAAAGCAGCCGCGAAGACCACTGGAGGAAAACATTTCAAAAATGGTGACATCCAGTGTCATCGAAGAAGGAAGGTGGGCGTGACCCCTCCCACATGCACGGATGGGTGGGGGGCGGCAGGCGGAATGTTTTGGAACTGGAGGCTGACAGAACAGGCGCAGACCCTGGCTCCTCCGCTTACTAGCTGTGTGACCTCATGCGAATGACCTGACCCTCCCAAACTCAGTTTTCTTATCAATGGAATGGGAAGTGGTGACAGAGTGACTCCGTCTTACTTTTGGGAGACTGGGAAGAGGGCCTGACAGAGTAGTTGACGCTCTTCCTACTTCTGGAGAGTAGTTAGCAGTGTTCATCCCTTCGACCCAGTTATTGCACTTCTAGGACTGTTTCCCAAGGAAATGACCAGAAATGTCACATAAAGACTCATGCACGGGTATACTCGCCTAAGCAAAGCAGGAATAACTGGAAATGAACTGAACAGCCAGGAATCACGACAGGCTAAATAATTATGGCACATCCATGTGTCGGGACACCGTGCAGCACGGTGGCCCCAGAACAGCACCAAGTGTAACCAACAAAGGAAAGAGTCAACTTGCACTCAAAGTATTATGGGATATCTCTGCACATACAACCAAGGCAATATTTCAAAAAGTAAAACATCTGTTCATCGTAATTAGTAATAATACAAGTCCGTATTAATAACAATAAAATTTATTAGTAACAATAAACTTGGATAAAAAACAAATTCATTTTCTCACAGTTCAGGAGGCTAGAAGTCCAAGACCAAGGTGTCGGTGGGTTTTGCTTCTTCTGAGGCCTCCTTGGCTTGCTGGTGGCACCTTCTCACTGTGTCCTCACATGGCCATCGCTCTATACACGTGTGCCCCGTGCGCCTGGATTTGCTGACTACTTACTCTGTGTTTGAGATAAGGACGCTCTACACTCCACCTCATTTTACCCTCACAGAGGCGGACACCATTATTCCTTCTCACATTTTCCACAAGGAAACTGAGACTCAGTGAAACTGAGCAACTGGCCCAGCATCCTACAGCGGCCAGCGGCAGAGTCAGGATTTGAGCCCAGGTCTGAACGATCCCCAGGTCACTCTGCAATTCAGTTCCCTAATTGGGTTGCTTGACCAGCTCACCAGCTGAGACGCTTCCCAAATCAGAACTTCAGAGAAGAGCAGGGCCTCCAGGCGACAGGATCTTATCGTCTCCAGGGAAAGAAGAGTCTAGAAGAGCTAGTTTCTCATCTAATTCCACCCAGTAGCCCTTACGTAGTTTTGCCAATGTGATGATGGAATTGCTTTAGTCAACTCTGAAAGTAAAGTAGAAAATCTCTTACTGTGAATTATGCCACAGATGACGCTGACACGTGAGAAGGCCAGCATAGATTCTGTACAGAGAAGACAGGAGTGCTAGACAGCATCAGAAACGTCCTGAAGACCAGCGTCCCCGTCTGTCTCGCAGCACCCACACTGACACGCACAACGTTCCCATGGGCGTTCTCCATTTGCAACAAGGGAGAAGACAGAGTCCAGAGTGTAGCCAGATCCCAGAGGACCAGCCGTCCCACCATCTTTTCTCAGAGCTGACGGCTGTCTACCAGTCACATGACACTCAGTTCAGAATCATGATCCTGGAGTCCTAGACCAGTGGTTCATAAGCCTGGGTACACCTTAGAATCACCTGAGGAACCTGTAAAAATACGAACACCCAGGACACACCCCAAGCCAATTAATTCAAAACCTCTGTGGATGGAGCCAAGGCACTGAGAATTACTTCATTATGATTCCAACTGATAGCCCAAATTGAGAACCACTAAAACTTATTAAAGTAGAATTCAAAAAGTTCTCAGAAAAGGTGAGTTTGACTATCAGTTCAGGAAATACGGGAGGCCCGGAAGAAGTCAGTCCTGTTTCTGCAATCACATTGTTCCCAAAGGGGAATTCCCCGGCGGGCCAGTGGTTAGGACTCAGCACTTTCACTGCCGAGGACCCAGAGAAAGGGAGAAAAAATGTAACCAAAACCAAAACAAAACAATGTACTGTGGTCCCACAGAAGGCTGTGAGACTAAAACTTAGAAAAAGCGCTGCAACAAAAAGAGGTACAGAGCAAAGGAGAAAAACATGCACATAAAGTATGCCCTAAACTTGTAAGAAAGACTCACTGTTGGTCACTAAACATAAAGTGGGAGATGCTTATGAAGCTGTGAGGACAGAGGCTGGGACCTTTTGTTGACTCCTAGAGTGGGACCGCAACATGGAATTCATCCAGCCTCTCTGTCAACGAGGACCGTTCTCATACTCCCCCAGCCACGGAAAGAATTCCCCTCAAAAGAAAAAGATACCTTGTGTGGTTTTAGCTCTATCTGGAACCAAACGGAGGAAAGGAACATAGTCACATCACTTGGGTAAGATGGATAATAGGACTCTTTTCCATCTTAAAAGAAAAAAGTGACCTTCAAAAAAGAAACAGTACATTATTCATGGTTAACAAGTAACTGAGGCCCAACATAGGTGAGAAGATTGTATGAAAGCTCAGGATCATTCAAATTGGCTCAAGCCTCTAAGCCCAAATAAATACATCCGGAGATAAAAGAAGAATTTGTGGATTGAATCTAAGGACAAGTGTCGGCATTCACTAGAAAACAGGTTAAAACTGGAAACCTAGAGAGGGACAAATGCCATCACCATTTTCAAATAAAGTTGTATCCTAGAAACTTGGGGTTGATGAACTTTAATTTACACCTTCACAAAATTCTTACATGAATTAATAAACAGATGGCTGGTCCGAACTGAGGAAAGGAAGCAAGGAAGGGAGGGAGGAAGGAAGGGAGGGAGGGAGGGAGGGAGGGAGGGAGGAAGGAAGGAAGGAAGGGAGGAAGGGAGGGAGGGAGGGAGGGAGGGAGGAAGGTAGGGAGGGAGGGAGGGAGGGAGGAAGGAAGGAAGGAAGGAAAGGAGAGAAGGAAAGGAGAGAAGGAGGGAGGGAGGAAGGAAGGAAGGAAGGAAAGGAGAGAAGGAAAGGAGAGAAGGAGGGAGGGAGGGAGGAAGCATTCATTACCAGCAATCAACAGGAACTTACTCAAGAATTTACTCCAAACAAACACAGTGTAGCTAGACAGGTAGGTCAGGAAGAAACACGGAAATGGTACTATGATATCACTAATCTTCCTTGGCACCCTTATGATGAGGACACACATCTTGTGCCTTGATGATAGTAGATGGTGAGGTGAACACCCAAAGCCAGAATCCTGGTCTCTCTACCATTCCCAGCCTTGAAAGTTCCTGGTGGTGAATGTGGGAAGGGTCAACCACCTGGGCCCACCCTCGTCACAATGACATCATCTTCTTTTCTTTTTTCTGCCATGCTTTGTGGCTTGCACGATCTTAGCTCCGCGATCAGGGATCGAACCCATGCCCACTGCAGTGGAAGCACTGAGTCCTAACCACTGGACTGCCAGGGAACTCCCACAATGGCATCATCTTTTTAAAATTTGACATGTCTGTCTGTCTGTCTACCTATCTATCTGAGGCAACTTTAGAAGGTATGCAGGATAGGTTATTAAAAATAGAATCAGGGGCTTCCCCGGTGGCACAGTGGTTGAGAGTCCACCTGCCGATGCAGGGGACACGGGTTTGTGCCCCAGTCCGGAAGGATCCCACATGCCACGGAGCGGCTGGGCCCATGAGCCATGGCTGCTGGGCCTGTGCGTCCGGAGCCTGTGCTCCGCAACGGGAGAGGCCACAACAGTGAGAGACCCGCATACCACAAAAAAAAAAAAAAAAAAAAAAAAAAAAAAAATAGAATCAGGTCTAAAAATCTTATATGTTCTGGTATAATGTTATAAGTCATAATTCTAGTTATTACTTTAAAATGTATATCTCAGAAATTAAAAAAAAAAATAGAATCAGGGATTTCCCTGGAGGTCCAGTGGTTAAGAGTTCAAGCTTCCACTGCAAGGGGCTCAGGTTTGATCCCTGGTTGGGGAAATAAGATCCTGCATACCAAGCGGCACGGTCAAATAAAAAAAAAAAAAAAATAGAATCAGAAAATCAAAACCATGAAAAGGAAGAAGAGATGTACATTCTAACCAGAAATGTTTCCAAGAGTCAGCATTACATTTGACTCTGAGCTTCTCAGCAGCCGAAGCAAGAAGGGAAGCATGACTGGTTTCGTTTCTGCTCATAGAAAAGACAATGCAGTTTTATCTTGGTACCAGATTAAGAGAGGAATCTATCAGCTGGGACCTCACACAGGATACACACAGCAAGCATATCACAGCAACGTCTTCAGTGAGGGTACCAGCAGGAACCATTCGGCACACTCAGTTCGGGATGATTTGCAGAGAGTTTAATAAAGGGGCTCCTTCCAGAGGTATAAGCAGGGTGCAGGAAGCCACAGGAGCAGTACGATACCCTAGGGGCGGCTGCTGGCGTTGGGGCTATTACACTCCAGGCTGGCAGAGGCTACAAAGGGATGCAGTCAACTCAAGGCAACCTTGCAAAAATGGGGCTCTCCTCCCACCTTCCAATCTCCTGCCAAGGCTCCTCACTGAGCTCAACGAAAAGTCAGAAGGAGCCCCTTGGATGCAGTCTACACAGGGCAGCCTCCTGGGGCACAAGGCAGCGCGGAGAAAGTCAAGGAGTGGATCCGGAGGGGTGAAGAGCAGAGAGCCGGCACAGGTGGTTTTACAGAAAGCATAAGCAATATTTGATAATATTGCTTTTCAGATAAAAAAAGAGAGAGAAACGAATATTCAGCATAATTCAGAAAGGACATTGTACAAAACATATGCTAATGTGATTTGGCATGTCACTTTATGACGATGTGACATGATACAAAAAGTAGAATTTAGAACTCCCAGAAGATTAGGCGGACTGTATGTCCTTTATGTTTTATTCTAAAATTGACACTCTCCTTTTTGTGGGGGCGTCACGAAAGGGCACCTAGTGTGCTGATGTGCTCTTTTGGCGGCGGAAGAAAGATTTGTAAGCTTTAAATCCCAAAGGGACAAGTGGCCGGGTGGGGAGAACAGTCTGTCCTGACCAGTGTTTTGCCCACAGATCAAAGGCCAAGGACCTCAGAACCATTCATCTGAGGAATCATGAAGGGAAACAGAAGTTGTATCCAGAGAAGACAATTTATGGGAACATAATAACTGCCTTCAATATATGAAAGACTGTCTTTCAGATAAGAGAATGTCCAGATCTCTGTGTCATTCCAGAGGACAGAGCCAGGATCAATGGTAGAAAGAGATCAATTGCAGCTCCATAAAGGAAGAACTTTCAAAGACTTCAGGCTACCAAACTAAGGAATGAGCTTCTGCAAAATAGGAGATGGCCTCATATTCCTGCAGCAGAGGCTTCAGGTAGATGACAAACAGATGAAGACAGAGGCCTGTGCTTGTGCTTTACTTTCTTCCAAGCTCTTTGCTGTGTGCTTGACAGGCACAGATGCATTCACTCTACTAAGGATGTACTGGTATCGTCTCCAATTTCAAAAGAGAAGACCAGGGGCTTCCCTGGTGGCGCAGTGGTTAAGAATCCGCCTGCCAACGCAGGGGACACGGGTTCGAGCCCTGGTCCGGGAAGATACCACATGTCGTGGAGCAACTAAGCCCGTGAGCCACAATTACTGCGCCCACATGCCACAACTACTGAAGCCCGCACACCTAGAGCCCGTGCTCTGCAACAAAGAGAAGCCACAGCAATGAGAAGCCCGTGTACCACAACGAAGAGTAGCCCCCGCTCGCCGCAACTAGAGAATGCCCGCGCGCAGCAAGGAAGACCCAACGCAGCCAAAAGTAAATAATAATTAATTAATTAATTTTTAAAAAGAGAGAGAGAAAAACAAGGATATGCTTGGTAACCAACAAAGCCCAGATTCAGTACTGCCCATCCAACTCCAGAGCACGTGTGTTTAAGTAGGCTGCCCATCCCCTTCTGCCCTAGAAGGGATTCCTACTTTCAATGGAGGGTTAAACTCAGTATGCAGCCTCTAAATTTCTCCTTACTCCCCGACTGAATATAATTATGCTAAAATCCAGGGACCCTCTTGAAGGAATTATAAAAGGTGAGATCCTTGTGGCCTGGGATGGCAGAAAAGACCTTCAGTCTTGTGGGAGGGGCTGATGTGAATGCAGGTAAGAGGGGGAGGACACTCCAGGTGAGGGCACCGGGGAGAGGAAAGAGGCAGAACCAGAACAAGAACTGGAGAGGAATCTGCAGTGGCTAGAAGACCAATCTTGAGTTGGAGCCATACATTTAGAGCAGTTGGCTGGGCCAGACCATAGAAAGCATTGAATGCCAGGTCAGGATTTTAGATCTTATTGGTAGATAAATGGAAATCATTTGAAAGTGTTAGGGCAGGAGAGTGACACAATAAAATCACCATTTTAGGAACATTCGCCTGGCAGTGAGGTAGAGGATAGATCACAACAAAGACACAGTGGGAGTGGGAGGTCATTTAGGAAGTAATGGAACAGTCTACCAACAAAGTGGCAAGGCCTAGGCAAGACAAAGGAGGAGTCAACCTAAGTAACTCAGTGTCATTTCAGGGGTGCATTTCAAGGTGGGGATTTGCCTTCTGGGCCAAGAACAAGACTGCAGATTAGTGCTGGTCTCCACGGTCAACGATGTCAGCTAGACGTGATGTGTTTAGTACATGTACACCTTCTTGCAACAGCTAGTTCATTAAATATGTAAAGTTGATCTGATCGTTTTCTGTGGTAGAACTCTTGGGTCTTCCTGGAAATCTCCCGCGAACCAGGCCTCTGGGGAACCGCGCCTTTGTGGATTCACCTCCCCTCGTATCTGGGCTGAGCTTTTGCCACTGCTCTAGCCTATAGAATGCAGCAGAAGTGACATCATGCCAGTTCGGAGCCTAAGCCTGAAAGTTTGAAAGCTTCTGCTTTTAATCTCTTAGGAGTCATGTAAGAAGTCCAGCTACCCTGCTGGAGACACCACGTGGCGAGACCACACACACACACGGAGGGCGTTACAGGGAGAGAAAGGCCCTGAGACCCCCTGGGGGAGGAATGAACCCAGCCGCTGGTGAGCCCCAGACACGTGACCGCAATGGAGCTGCTGCAGACCCAAGCCCCAGAGCCTTTCTAGCTGAGCCACCAGACACAGGAGTAAAGAAGCCACATGGCTGTTCCAGCTCCAGCAGACATCAAGTGGAACAGAGGCAGACTGACCCCACTGCGCCCTGTCCAAATTCTCAACCCACAGAATCATGAGAAATAATTAAGTGGCTGTAGTTTAAAGCTACTAAATTTGGGGGTAGTTTCCTATACAGCAATAGATACCTGAAACAGAGACCTCCCAGATGCACTAAAAAACCCTTTCTGTGAGAGCTACTTCTCCCAACCCAAGGAAGGTGCCCCCCAGCAGCCTTGCTGGGAATACTTAACTCCATCCCAACCACGCACGACTGGCCTCGGGACAGAGTCTAGAATCGAAGCTGGGATGTGTTAGCCTTGGTCCCGGAGACTGGCTACAGTGGCGACCTGGCAACTCTCAGGGTTACAGGAGAGCTATCCCCAGCCACAAGGTGAGAGGGAAGGAGAAGAGGACGAGATGGCAGCCTCGGGACACGACACTGTCCAGTTCCTGCTCCTCCTTCCCCAGGAGGTCCCACAGTGACTTGTGTGACTGTGAATTACTTACACTTCCCTTGTGCACTTGGTAGCAAGGCAGATGGTATCAACATACCTTTCTCCCTGCCTGTCCTATGAGCTGGTCGTCCTGGAAGAGAGAAAGCTGTTGCGTGGCTGTTTCTAAGGCTGGAAACGCGCATTTGACTGGCTATTAAAAGACCTGCACAGGGCTTCCCTGGTGGTGCGGTGGTTAAGAATCCGCCTGCCAACGCAGGGGACACGGGTTCGAGCCCTGGCCCGGGAAGATCCCACATGCCACGGAGCAAGAAAGCCCATGCGCCACAACTACTAAGCCTGCGCTCCAGAGGCCGTGAGCCACAACTACTGAAGCCCGCATGCCACAACTACTGAAGCCCACGTGCCACAATTACTGAAGCCCATGTGCCTAGAGCCTCTGCTCCACAACAAGAGAAGCCACCACAATGAGAAGCCCGCGCACCGCAACGAAGAGTAGCCCCTGCTCGCCTCAACTAGACAAAGCCCGCACGCAGCAACGAAGACCTAACGCAGCCAAAAATTAATTAATTAATTAAAAATATATCTATTAAAACAATTTTTTTAAGTATGCACAAGAACATTTATAAGCTGGAAGGAAAGATAATTTAAGGACAGGCGTTGAGCTGTGGTGTCTTGCAGCCAGTCCCCCAAAAAATCCTTCTTAGGATTTCCTCAAGGTCTCTAAATGCGTGGTCCCGCTCTTTGCACTCCCCCCATTGGAAGAAGCCCCCCATCCTCAGAACTGCAGCTCACTGGCCTGAAGCTACAATGGCTGAAGGAGGAGCAGAGAAGTGCAGGGGGAGCCTGTGAAGCCCCTGAGACAGTGAGAAGCAGCCCTCCTCCTCCACGGCAATTTGATCAAAATGGTCCCAGGGACGCTCTAGCCCACCTCTTCTCACTGCAGCTCGATGACCCTCTTTGGCTCAAGCCAGCTCGTTGATTTTGCTCATTACTTTTCCTGTTGAACTCTTTGGTCCACAGTGGAGATCATCTGCAAATAAAGCCCATGGTTTCAAGGGGTTTCTGAGGCAATCAACCAGGCAGGAATACAGTCTCCCATGTCAAATCTGCCTCTGACCATCCTTTATTATCATTTTTTTTAATTCACTCATTTTTTTCTCTGTTAAAGTTGTTCCTATTCATCTCACTTTGGCATTGCCCAAACAAATCTTCCTAAATTAGCGGAGTCCTACAGCACCCTGCCTGGTTAAGGAAAGGGGAAAAAAAAAAAAAAAAGACAGACAGACTGTCTGCGGGAAAACTATTTAATCTGAGCTGGTCGCCCCTCTGAAAAATGATGTCCACATCAGATAAGGAGACGGACGGTTTAAATTGTTCTATCAGAACCGAGTTGCCTGGTTTTGAAGCTTCATTCCACACAATTGGAAACTGTTCTCTTCTCCTTTTTTTTATAAGGCAATTGCCCAACTTGAAGCCTGTTTGTGATTGAAGTAGAGGCCACAATAATTTATACAGGAAAAGCCTCTAGATCAAATTGTATATTTTCTAGGTAACCATGCTGGGTAAATATTCCCTCAGTTTTATCTTTAATGCAATATCTGTATTTTATGCATTCTGGCAAGCTAACACTCCCTGGGGAATATTTTACACACTGATATACAGGCAACTTGCTACTCAATACATTTAACGTGGTTTGTCTTTTCAAAGATGAGAATATTAAGTGTTATATCCTCCTCTATAGAACCAGTTCGCCCTATGAATGTGCATTTGTTGCCCTAATGGGTCTCTTCCTGTTCTAATTAATATGACAACATAGCATTGTCATCAACCAATATTTATGGAGCAGCCCTGTGAGGTTTGTATCTGTGCTGGAGGCTTTAATGGAAAGTCCTATCTTATTCTAGGGATCTATGCAACAGAGATACTCACACAGCTGTGCAAGGGCAGCTGTCCAAGGAGCTGGCTGCAGCATCGTTTGCTATGGCAAAACAATGGCATTAGCTAAATAGATTATTATACTGCCATTAATGAACTAGATCAATGTGTAGTAACTGACATGTTATCATACCATGATATATTGGGGGAAATCGAAAAAATGAACTGAAAAACATTACTGATGGAATGATTCCATTTTCAGGGGGAAAAAATCTCTGCGTATGCAGTGTGTGTGTGTGTGTGTGTGTGTGTGTGTGTACATGTAGACATGCATGAAGCTTAACAACAGTAACCCTTGAGGAGTGGGACTAGAGCAGATGCTTATATATTTTTTGAATTTTCTACAAAATAATATGCTACTTTTGTAAAAAAAAAAAAAGAAGAAAAAGAAAAATTAAAGAATTTTAGAAGACAATGTTCATTCAATAATCGTGTATTGCTAGGCACTGTGCTCTCTTTATAACCACGTGAACAAACAGCAGAGAGAAAAAGAATCAAATAAATAAGCAGAAAACTTAATCTCCACAAACAAAAACTCTTTAAGCTAGGATTTTTTGCTTTAGGATAACTTCTATCAACATTAGCTAACAAAAATCTAAGAACTGAGATACACTGGCATTTCTCTAAAACAGGACACACTGTAGGGCCCCCTGAACATTCAGGATGAGGCGACTGCCATCACTTGCCGATTGATTAAAACAGTGAAGCAATGACACCTCCGTGTGTCCAGGGGGCACTGTTATTGCCAATTCTTCAGTGGAGACACACAGCAAAGACACCTCCAGGGCTTCATGAGAGGCTCAGAGCAGCAGAGGGTCCTAACAATGGGCAAGTGGAAGAGAAATCTGGAGAAATAATAATAATAATGCAATTCTCTTAAAGGACTTAGGACTTGAAGCTCTCAGTTACATGCCAGATATAGAATTCAGGACCCACTATATTCTGAAAATACTGTCCTATTGAGACCATAAAAGTCACCAAATTTCTGGGAATTGACAGCAACTGTGTGGAGTGGAGGAGAAAAAGGCAAAAAGCTCAATCCCAACCTTGAGCCGTGAACAGGTGTCTAACTGGATGTATGCCAGCCAGTCTCAAAATCATGTGAAATCACCAAGCCCTCCACCTAGAAATAACAGTGGAAACACAAGACCCTCTCGGGTTTTTTTTTTTTTTTTTTCTGAAAGGGGAAATTAAAGGCACACATGCCTGATGTCCATAAAATAATGAGTAGTAAAAAGTGAATAAGGTGGAATCTAATTATATGCAAATTTAACTTGGGAGCCTACTTTAGAACCTACCCCTCAGGGAAGATTTAATTCTCCAAGGCATCCTGAGACCAGTGACAAAGGTCACGAAGGGGATGGCATTTTCTGTTCTGGTTCCACTGATCAGACAACTTGGAAAGGCAAGAAGCAAGCAGCCATGATCTTCTCTATAAGATTTTAAAGAATGACTGTAAACGGAATTGATCAAGCAAGTTTTAGATTCAAAACAAGCAATTTTTGAGCATGTGCTATGTGCTGGATACTATGCATGGTGTTTTCACATTTATCACCTCCTGAGTCCTCAAAACTCACTGATGCTTTAAAGTGTATGGAGGTGATGACTAGACGGTGATGTTGAGTTAAAATTAGGTTAAATCCTTTAGATTATGAAGAGCCCTTAAATACCCAGTTCCCATTCACCACCAGGAATTTCAGGTTATCTGAAATGCAGAATATTGTGATGACCCAAACAACTATATATGCATTTCCTTTTCATTCTTTCCTTTGGTCCACTCAGAGTTCTCAGTCTTTAATGAGTATAAGTACAGGGGTATTCTCAAGGACACTCGTCATTTTTCATGGAGGAAGAGGGAGGGGAAGTGAACTGTCTAGCATACAGTCTCCTCCCAGTCTTGGAAAGCAGTATAACCCCTGCTACCACAAAAGATAAGGGAATCAGAGCCTCCCTCTCCCCACTCCCAGGCAGCCTGCTCAGCCAGTCAGACACTTTCACCGGGGACTTTGAACATAGAGCAAATGAGGAAACACAAGAGAAAGTTAGAATTCAAATGCAGTGGTAGCAGTGGTGGTATCTAGCAGAAGCAGCAGTGTCCTGGACAGACTATTATACTTAAAACATAGTTGATCTATACCCCAACTCATTAGGCTAGCATAAGATTGACATGAAAACCTGATCGAGACAGTACAATGAAGGAAAAATACATCTTAATCTCTCTCAAGAGTTCATATAGATGTAAAAATCCTAAACAATATTAACATGCTAAATCCAGCAATATAGGAAAAGAATATTATATTATAGCCAAGTTGAGTTTATACCAGGAATTCAAGGTTGGTTTAACATTAGAAAATCAATGAGTGTATTTTACCACCTTCACAGATTAAAAAAGAAAAATTAAGTGATTTTTTTCATAGATACGTAAGAAGCGTTTGATAAAATTCATTGTCCTTATATGATGGAAAAATAGAGTTGTAGTAAGCCAGCAATACCAGAAATAGAGGGAAGCTTCCTTAAACTGATAAAGGATGTATACGCTCACCAAACATTATACTAATTGGGGAAATGATGAGAATTTTAAGATCACAAATAAGACAATAATGTCTACTATCACCATTTCTATTCAACATTTTAATAGAGGTCCTAGGCAGAGCAATAAAGCCAAAAAACAAATAAATAGTGTAAGGATCAGAAAGGAAAACACCAAACTGTCATTATTTGTGGAAGCTATTATTGTTTACATTTTAAAAATCTAAAAGAATTCTTAGATAAATTATTGTAATTAATAAGGGAAACTAGCAGGGTTACACAATTTTTAAAAATCAGTACAAAAAGTAATTGTATTTCTATATACAACACAGATAAATTTTTTAATGATACAATTTTCAATAGCATCAAAAATAGCAAGTACTGGGACTTCCCTGGTGATCCAGCAGTTAAGACTCCACGCTTCCACTGCAGGCAGTGGGGGTTCCATCCCCGGTTGGGAACTAAGACCCGGCATGCCACGCGGTGCAGCCAAAAGAAAGAAAAAATAGCAAGTACTTATAAATATAGCTAGCAAAAGATAATGAAGTCATAGAGAAAACCACATACCTATGAAAAAAGTAAAGAAACCTAAGTAAACAGAGAGATATATCGTGCTAATGGATTGGAAGACTCAATGTGGCAAAAATACTAATTCTCCTCTAAAAGTATCTATAGATTCAAGGCAACCCCAAAGCAAACTCTCAACAGATATTTTGTGTAAATTGAAAGATGATTCTAAAATTTATGTAGAAAAGCAAAGAGCCAAGATTAGCCACGAAACTCCTGAGAAGAACAAGAGGGAGAGCTTGTCCTGCCAGATATTAAGAGCAGAAAATAAAACTTATGATGAAACTGGTACTGCAGTATGGCGCTGGCTTTAGGAGACACAAATACACCAGTGGAACAGAATATAAAACCAAGATACAAATTCATGCATATATGGGCATGTGGTTTATTGTAAAGGTCGTGCTGTAAAGCAATGAAAAAGGATAATAGATAGAACTGGGACAACTTGGTATCCACATGGAAAAAGTTTAATTGGACCTTTACCTCATACTACACTCAAAACTCAACTCTAGGCAGATTATGGACCTAAATGTAAAAGGCAAAATTACATAGAAGACTATCTTTGTGGGAAAAATTATAAAACAAGACAGAAAATATTAACCATAAGGGAAAATCCTGATATAATTGACTACACTACAATTTTAAGATTTCTGTTTATCAAAATATACCATTAAGAGAGGAAAAAGAGGAAGCCACAGAGCAGAGCAGGAAAAAAATGTGCAAACCTTAAAACCAACAAAGGCTCGGATCCAGGACATACAGAGAAGTCTCAGAAATCAGTTTGATAAACTCGAACAATCCAATATTTTTTAGAGGGCAAAGGACTTAAAGAGACATTTCACATAGAGGAAATCCAAATGCCAATAAACTTATAAGAAGGTAATCAACCTCTCTTGCAATCAAGAAATTCAAATTAAAGCCACAGTGAGCTATCCCGACACACTTACTACACAGGCCCAGGCTGCTAAAAGTGTCCTTCTGACTTGTCATAAGGGAGGGGGCTTGCGTTCCAGTCCCCCTCATCCCTCACTGCCACTTCTGGTAGTGACTGTCTCCCCATGACTTAGAAGAGTATCATTTTAGAAATGAGAAATTGGCTCTTACTATAAACAATCCTCCAAGCCGTTTTTGGTAGGCACTCTGTTAAAGCTGATGTCCTCCTCTGTGTCACAAAGTCTCAGGATGGGAAAGGCCATTCATAAAAGTCTCCCTTTGAAAAAAAAAAAAAAAAAAAAAAGTCTCCCTTTGTTTTCTCTAGTTCCTCTTTGAAGCAACCCACCCCACCGCTCTGGCCCCCTCAAACCTCTCTTTCCCTCCGATTCTTGGGCTTTGTTCAGGCTCCTGCAAAACTGCATCTTTCAGACTTTGATTGTAAATGTCATTTGCCACAAGTACTAAGTCACTTTGTGGTTTGGTCCAATGTACACAGCATCTGGTTTTTTTTAAGGTTTAAAAAAAAAATTTATTGAAATACAGTTGATTTATAATGTCGTGTTGCTTTCAGGTGTACAGCAAAGTGATTCAGTCACATATATATGTTCTTTTTCAGATTCTTTTCCATTATTGGTTATTACAAGATATTGAGTGTAGTTTCCTGTGCTATACAGTGAGTAGTCCTTGTTGGTTCTCTATTTTATATGTAGTAGTGTTTATATCTTAACCCCAAACTCCTAGTTTATCGCTCCCCCGCCCTTTCCCCTTTGGTAACCATGTCTGTTTTCTATGTCTGTGAGTCTATTTCTCCTTTATAAATAAGCTCATTTGTATCATTTTTTTTTTAGATTCCACATATAAACAATATCACATGATATCTGTCTGACTTACTTCACTCAGCATGATAATCTCTAGGTCCACAGTGTCTTACAGCACATTTTCCATCAGAGCCTCCACCCATCAGAGCCATAAGACAGGGTCGCTGATGACCCTGTCTTATCCCTCGAACTTGGTCCAGGGACCAAGGTAGACATGTGGCCTCGGGAACGGGATGCAGCCTGGCCGCCCCTCCTCACGCCACTGGCTTTCTTTTTCTTCCTTTTCTTTGCACTTGTGTTTCAGATAAAGTGCCCATCTCCCACGGCCAAGAAGAGGTCAAATTAAGAATGGTGCTCTTTTTAGCAGCTACAAAAAGTTCTCATTTTCTCATCCAGTAAAGTTCCCTAATGGCTGATATATGAGCCCAGTCTCTAAACGGTCCTGAACTGTGCCATTTCCCTCTTAGTGACTCGGGCTCCCCGTGGGGCAGACTGCCACAGGCAACGCGGGTGCTGGGAGTTGCCAGCGGGGATCATCATTTTCTCCCTTCCAGGCTTCTCGCCTTTGGTGCTTTAAGTCTTTCCAAAGTCCTAAACCTTAGAAGCGAACTGAGGAATCGCAAGGGTCCTTAAACTGCCCCCATCTGAATCGGATGCAGCAGCCCATGTTTATTTAAAGAAAACCAGTTCCTCCTTCCCAGGCTGGGCTCGAGAAGACACAGGGTAAAACGGGATGGGAGGGGGAAGGGCTCAAGCTGTATCAACGACCTAAAAAATTACTGTCCGTGAGCCTCTTAAATCAGAGCCTCTGCATTTATGGCATTTAAAGACCCTGGAAATCTACCCCACCCAAGCAACAGCCTTTGTACTGATATGGATTCTGTGTCTGGACAAAGAAGTCTCCAAAATGAGGTTTCTGGGCTTCCCAACCTGGCCCCATGCATGCCATGCCAGCCTGTGTCATCTCCTGCCTAGTCTAGAGCCACGAAACACATGACCCAAGAGCCTCCGTTCTCTATGCAGTAGCTCAAGGCATCTGGAACACGTAAGAAACCTTAATAAAACTTTAATTTAGGGTATTAAGGCAGTTGTATCTTATATCCAAGTCTAAGTACTTGACTCTTAAATCTAAGGGCCCTCTTGGCTACAGCCAACGCTGCCACCGCTGGCCCGGCGGCATCGGTCCCTGAAGCCCGCTGTACACAGGCAGTAGAGGAAGCAGATGCCCTGGGACCCTCTTGTCTAGGGCTGCAGACGCTCCCCTTCTGGGGGAAGGGCCCTGGTCTGGCTTCAGTCAAGGAAAGGTTCACCCTGTCCCTGAGTTCCACAGCGTTTTCTACCGCTGCTAAAGAAGGGAGTTGCGTCCCTAAAGCGGTCCGTCTCTCTTCACAGCCAGCCTCGAAAGCCTGCAGAATCCTGGAGAAATCTGAAGTTGACGAGCTCTGATGTAAGTGAACCACATTGGACTCAGTTCACTTGTCTGTCACTTTGAACTGGAAACAACAGACGTCACGTTTTGAAGAACTTCTGTGCAGCAAGCACTTGCTACATGTTTCACATAAGTGTTTTTATCCTTTCCTTGTGTTAAAAATGAGAAACCCAAGCTCAGAAAGGTTAAGTGACTTGCCGGAGGTCACACAGCTGTCTGATACCTGACTCCAAGACCACTCCGGTCCCTGGATGCTGAGTTTCCTTGCACTGGGCGTGCACTTTGCCGTGTCCTTCTGCAGTGGGAATCAGAATTCTCTGAGGTCATCCACTCTCCCCATTAAGGAACCCCTTGTGGCCACAGCAGAAGTCTGAACCTCACAGGGAGAAAGGAGAGAGAGGAGCCATCGTTTTTTTTCCCCCTGTGAGCCAGGCTGGGGCCCCTGCAGACCCGCACCGCTCCTACTGCAGCCACTTCTGCCCTCGCGTCTCCTTCACGGCAAGTGGCGCTGGTGTCTCATTTTCTGCAAATTTCCTTTTTCAGATGAAAGCTGGTTGAGCATGAAGAAAACGTGACTGAAAGCAAAAACATGAAGGGACATGGCTTGCGGGCGACGCTGCCAGCTCCTCCGCGGGGGCTGGGGCAAGGTCCCCGGGCAGGGGCGTTCGGCGACATGGACGGGACTCTGCCCAGCGCCACACACCCAGCTCAGCAGACTCTGACCTGACTCTGATCTACTCAGCAGCCTTCTGTGGCTCCCTGTCTCCCACACCAAGGAACATCCATGCCTCTCAGCTGTGGTCCCCTGAACTTCCTCCTGGCACCTCACGGTCTAGGAGCACAGACCTGCGTCAGCCCCCGCACGCCACGCTCTCTCTCACCTCCACGCCTGGGCATGTGCCACTCCTTCCACCAGACTCTGACTATTCCTGCAACTCCTGACTGATAGATACTCAGGTGAACCCTCCTCCAGGAAGCCTTCTCTGATTCCTCCCCCCAATTGCGTGCCTCCCTACCAAAGCCCGTATCCCCTGTCCGGTAGCAATCTGGCTGTGTGTGTCCCACCCAGCAGCATCCAGAGTATGGGGACTGCATCTGGTCACAACTTTGTCCCCAGTGGGGCCTTCAGCTGATGTAGTGGGGTCCAAACCTGCTCTGGGATTGCCTGGCTTCCTAGCCTGGAGAGGGCACTGGCCCAAAACTGGCCACAGGCGTCAGCCCCAATGAGGCCCCAAGTTTCCGCCCCTGGAGCTGCAGACAAAGGCCATGCTCACAAAAGGCACAGCGCGGTCACCTCTCCTGGAACAAAGAGACGGCCCGTGGGCATCACCCTCGGTGGCGACGGACACTCCGAGCCTAGCTACCCGCACCACGTTGGTTGCCATGGCATATGTTTTAATTAAGTGCAAGGATTTTATGTCTTGATAACAGCAAACACGGACTCCCTTTTGTTTGCCTCCGCTCCCTCTGGGAACAGAGATAGGTTGTGGAGCTCAGAGCTGGTTCTCAGGGGAGGGGTGGGGAGGGAGGCCCCTGCGGAGGGGACCTGGGGAGGTGGGCTGCCCCTCTGACATGTCCCTGCTCCACTGCCCTGGGACCCGTTTCCCCCGTCAGGAGGCGCCTCCTCCAGCTGTCGCCCATGATGGGCTAAGGGCATGGGACAGTACTGGGCAGGCTGATCTGTTCTCACTCCCTGGCAGGTAGCCTCCGCTTCCATCAGGGATCAAGACAAGGTCACAGAGCCCCTTAGCTGCTTCCAGCCTGAGGCCAGCGTGCATTTATACAAAGAACCTGCATAATGAACACTCCCGTTAGTCCAAGGTCCCAGCTCGTTTGCATTTTCATCTGAATTGAGCAAAATGAGCTGAGCAGAGACTGGGGGACACATTCTACAGGTGTGGAATCTCTGATCATAGAGGTTAGGGACCTTGGAAATGGAGCCAGGATTTGAATCCAGGTTTGTCTGAGGCCAAAGATCTTGGTATTCCCTCGCCCCAGCTGCCTAGTCAACGTTCCTTGGATGTGTACTGTGTTCAGAGCACTCACTCAGCCATGCTCTGAGCCCTTTGGAAGTTCTGGTGGGGAGATAGATGAGGACTCCAATCCCAGGCTCATGGCCCAGGCCAGTGCTATCCGATGAAATAAAATGCCAGCCACATCCGTAATTTTAAATTTTCTAGTAGCCACCTTAACAAATGAAAAGAAACAAGTGAAATTAATTTTAATAAAAAAATGTCTTTAGCACACTATCCAAAATATCATTTCAACATTTAATGAGCTCATTTACATTCTCTTTTTCATATTAAGTCCTAGAAATCTGAAGTGTGTTTTACCCTTACAGCACCTCTCATTTCAGGCACCTCATCCTGTCGTGCCCCAAGCCTGAGCTCCTAACCATGACAGCACGTCCCACCCCTCTGCTTCTCTGAGCTCTCCCACACAAGATCTCCTTTTCTTTTTTTGGCCGCTTTGGGTCTTCATTACTGCGCACCGGCATTTCTCTAGTTGCAGCAAGCGTGGGCTACTCTTCGTTGCGGTGCGCAGGCTTCTCACTGCAGTGGGTTCCCTTGTGGAGGAGCACAGGCTCTAGGTGCGCAGGCTTCAGTAGTTGTGGCACACGGGCTCAGTAGTTGTGGCTCATGGGCTCTACAGCACAGCCTCAGTAGTTGTGGCGCACGGGCTTAGTTGCTCTGCGGCATGTAGGGTCTTCCCGGACCAGGGCTCGAACCCGTGTCCCCTGCATTGGCAGGAGGATTCTTAACCACTGCACCCCCAGGGAAGTCCAAGATCTCCTTTCATCCCCACATCAAGGCAGTGGGCACACACAGTTGCTCTCTTACGGGTGGGGTTGCCAGCCTCCAGATGGTCCCCAGTGATCCTTGCGTCTGAGTATTTACGTCTCTGCGTGGACCCCTCCGTATGAAAGAGCGCTGCCCTGTGAAACCAACAGTACATTGCAAAATGGCAGAGCCTGACTCTGAGGCTGGTCCTGAAAGTCACTGCCTTCATCTTTGGATGCTCATTCTCAGGGAAGCTGGCCACCCTGTTGTGAGGACACTCAAGCAGCTCTACGGAGAGGTGCACGTGGCAAGGAACTGAGGCCTCCTGCCGACAGCCAGCGCTAACTTGCCAGGCGGGCAAGTGAGCTCCCTTGGAGGTGAATTCACCAGCCCCAGTTGAGCTTTGAGATGCCTGGAGCCCCACCTACCAAGAGCTTGACTGCAGCCTCCTGAGAGGCCCTGAGCCAGGGCCCAAATAAGCCACTCGTGGATTTCTGGCCCATGGGCTGTTTGAAATCATAATTTTTTGTTTGAAGCCACTAAGGTTTGGGTAGTGATAGATAATTAATACACCAGGACAGACTTGGACACCTACCCAGGCTGACTCATCTCACAAGCCCCAAGGCTGAGAAAACACAGCTTAGTCCTAGAGAATCCCAGCTCTGATCTGGGCCCCAGGGACCCCAGGGACCCCAGTCAGGTGGCTCCTGCACCACGTGAGCCCTCCCCGACTCCTCTGTCTCTAGCTGCCACTCCTCCTTCAGACACTTGGCACCAAATTGCTTTGTGACGCATTCATTCTCTCCCTCACCCTCAAGGAATTATGACTGGCTCACCTCAAATCACAGGTCAGGAGAGACGGAGTGGCAGGGGCTGCAGCGGAGCAGGCAGGAAGGGTGCATCTCACTGCCCAGGCCTCCAAGTTATAAAAGAGTAACCCTTCACCCTGGCAAGCTCCTGCTCTCTCTTGCCAATCTCTCTCCTGCTGATGTCTTTTCCCAGATTGCTGCTGGGAAAGCCAAGGCTCCCTCTTAAACTCACTCACCCGGCCCACCTCCAGTTCTGAGGCAGCGAGTGTAAGAAATGGCCCCATTAAGAGCACACCACGGGCGACTTCCCTGGTGGCGCCGTGGTTAAGAATCCGCCTGCCACTGCAGGGGACACGGGTTTGATCCCTGGTCTGGGAGAATCCCACACGCCGCGGAGCAGATAAGCCTGTGTGCCACAACTACTGAGCCTGTGCTCTACAGCCCACGTACCCTAGAGCCCGCGTGCCACAAATACTGAAGCTCGCACGCCTAGAGCCCGTGCTCCGCAAGAGAAGCCACCGCAGTGAGAGACCCGTGCACTGCAATGAAAAGTAGCTCCCGCTTGCCACAACTGGAGAAAGCCCATACACAGCAACAAGGACCCAACACAGCCAAAAAAAAAAAGAGCACACCACGGAAGTTCCCAACACAGCCAAAAAAAGAAAACAAAAGAGCACATCACAGAAGTTCCAGGGAAAGGGGGCATGTGTGCATGACATGGGAAGGAACCCACCCCCACCATCCCCCACGCCCACCCTCGAGTCTCCTCTGTTTTGAGGGACCTTTAGTCTTTAATTGTACAGGCTCAGGGGAGGGGTAAATCAGGAGCTTGAGATTAAAATACACACACTACTATATATAAGACAGATAACCAACAAGGACCTACGACACAGCACAGGGAACTCTACTCATTATTCTGTGATAACCTACATGAGAAAAGAATCTGAAAAAGAATGGATATATGTGTATGTATAACTGAATCACTTTGCTACACACCTGAAACTAACACAACATTGTAAATCAACTATGCACCAATAAAATTTTTTAAAATTAAAAAAAATATTTTAATAAAATATCTTAAAAAAAAAAAAAAACCTTACAGGTTCTATATTAACTCCTCACTCTCCTTCCTTCATGGTCTCCCCGAAGGATGGAGCCGGGTGTGCAGGGGTGGTTTTAAGTGACCTTCCCCTTGGACTTCTCAGTACTGAACAGTTACTTTCCCATTCCTACCCTCAGCACCTCCTCAGGGACCAACGTACCAGCCCCCAAGCTTGGATGGATGAAGGGGGAGTCAGTACCCTGGAAACAGGCACCCTCAGAAATCCTCTCCCCTCACGGAGTGTGGACTCAGATGTCACAGCCTGGCTGGCAGGATGGCACCATCACTCATGTGTCCATTTATCCAGCAGGCATGTCTTTTTTTTTAACATCTTTATTGGAGTATAGTTGCTTTACAATGGTGTGTTAGTTTCTGCTGTATAACAAAGTGAATCAGCTGTACATATACATATATCCCCATATCCCCTCCCTCTTGTGTCTCGCTCCCTCCCTCCCTATCCCACCCCTCTAGGTGGTCACAGAGCACCGAGCTGATCTCCCTGTGCTCTGCGGCTGCTTCCCACTAGCTGTTCTACATTTAGTAGTGTATTTAAGTCCACAGCAGGCATGTCTTGAGGGCCCAGGAAGTCAGCTCAGGTGCTGAGCCAACTGTGTGGGCACAGAAACGAGAGGCTCGGGTACGTCCGCCAGCTGGCCGTACGCCCAGGTGCGCTGTGATGACGCTGTGCACATGCCATGCATACGTGCGGGTGATTGGGTGGGGGCATTTCTTTTTTTAAAATAAATTTATTTATTTTATTTGTTTATCTTTGGCTGCGTTGGGTCTTCGTTGCTGCGCGTGGGCTTTCTCTAGTTGCGGCGAGAGGGGGCTACTCTTCATTGCAGCACACGGGCTTCTCACTGCGGTGGCTTCTCTTGTTGCGGAGCATGGGCTCCAGGCGCGCGGGCTTCGGTAGTTGTGGCACGCAAGCTCAGTAGTTGTGGCTCGCAGGCTCTAGAGCGCAGGCTCAGTAGTTGTGGCGCACGGGCTTAGTTGCTCCGCAGCATGTGGGATCTCTCTCTCTCTCTCTCTCTCTCTCTCATTTGCCTTCACTTAAGGACCATCCCCCGTCCCTGTCAGCCCTGTGCCTCAGGTAAGCATGCCTGCATGCAGGTCCTGCCCTGCAGATGGACCCTTGTGGCACCGAGAGACTCCTGCCAGCCCCAGCCCTTCACCAGGGAAGAAGGCCAGCTACACCAATGAAAACGAGCCCCCTCCCGGTGCCTTGGTCACTGCAGGGACAGGTCAGAATCTCTACCAGATCCAGGGGTTCTCAGCCCAGAGAACCTGGGGCCCTCATCCTCCCTCCAGGCCATTTGCCTTCTGCTGCAGAGAGAGGGCCTGGTGGGCTGAGATGCTGTGTTTTTGGAATCCCAGGACACCATTTCCATAGAGCAGCCCCAATTGACACCACTGGGGCCCCATGTGAAGGGCGGAGCGGGGGGTGTTTGATGGCTCGGTGTCCTCACGAGGCTCGTGGATCACTAAAACGGTTAGCGTTACAGAGTCCAAAACACCCAGCTCCAGCACACAGCGCTTGGTCTATTCATCCTGCCCCTCGGTGGGCCCGGCCGCCACACCCCGCCCACACCTCTGCCCAGAAAAGAGAGGTTCATTACTTGTTGCAGTGGGTCGTATGGAGACAAATTTCACTGCACATTCTTTAGACAGAATTAACCAAGAACAGCAACAGAGGCCAACCGCTTTCCCCCCACTATGTCCTCCATTTACCTGATGCTCTGTCCCCGGAAAAGCAGAGAGGAGTGTGAGTACTCAACTGCCCCAGCCCCAGAGATTACCCCGTCCCTTTACCAAGGAGCAGGGCTGGCCTCAGCATCGTGGAGCAAAGGTTAATGACCGCGACTCTCCCAGACTGTCTCCTTGCCTTAACTGGTTCTTGCCAGCTTAGAATGGAAGCCTGCTCTCAGCAAAGATGCCTATATATTTATAGGAAGAACAAGGAGATGGTTTGCCTCAGGACTAAAAGTACTTACCTAAAATAACAAGTGTCGGCAAGGATGTATAGAAACTGAGCCCTCATCCATTGCTAGGGGGAGTGTAAAATGGTGCAGCTGCATGGAAAACAGTTTGACAGTTCTTCCCCCAAAAAACAATAGAATCATCATATGACCTAGTAATTCCATTCCTAGGTATATATCCAGAAGAATTGAAAGCAGGGACTCAAAGATACTTACACATCACGTTCACAGCAGCACTATTCAAAATAGCCAAAGGTAGGCAAAACCCAAATAACCCCATCTGTCCATTGATTGATGAATGGGTAAACCAAATGTGGTCTATCCAAGCAGTGGAATATTATTCAGCCTTAAAAAGGAATGAAATTCTGATACATGTCACAGCATGGATGAAACTTGAAAACATGCTATGTGAAAGCAGCTAGATACAAAAGGACAAACGCAAGCAGCTAGATACAGAAAGACAAATGTTGTGTAACTCCAATTACATATGTCTATTCATTTGTCCAATTACATTTGTCTATTCTGAGGCACCCAGAATAGACAAATCCATAGAGACAGAAAGAAGGACAGTGGTGGCCAGGGGCTGGGGGAAGGGAGAATGCAGAGTTATTGTTTAATGAGTACAGAGTTTCAGAGTCAGGTGATGAAAGAGTTCTGGAAATGGAAAGTGGCAATGGTTGCACAACATCGTGGATCTGCTTAATGCCACTGAATTGTACGCTTAAAATTGTTAAAATGGCAAAAAAGAAGAAAGTGCTGTCTATAAGCAGAAGGTCCTTTCCTTTCAAGGTTCAGTTTCATTCTTTACTCAACAGTAGTTCACTGCGAGCCAGCCTCAGGGCAGAATGGCATAAAGTGTTCTGTATCCATAAGGAGCTCCCCTATGAGTGGATTCTGGGTGCAGACACTTAGATCACAGTTCTCGTACAGGGAGATCACAAAGACACTGTCCAGCGAGTAAAGCTCAAGGTTCAAGGAAGAAGCCTGCCGTATGGTAGCCCAGCTCCCACCTGAAACCTCTCCACAGGTTTGGGGGCTTGGAGGTGTGGAGGCAGCAAAGGTGACAAGTCACCCCCCAGTGTATTCATGGGGGAGGAACAGAGGGAGAAATGGGGGAGGCGAGGCAGCCAGGGGGGCTCAGCAGGCCTAGAGTGCCACCTCTGCCCTCAGTTTAACCCTTCACCTACCCTGTCAAAAAGAGCTGAGAGGTCTGCTAGCCCCACAAGTGTTATCAATTAATAATAATCAGAAGGGCTTCCCTGGTGGCGCATGGTTGGGAGTCCGCCTGCCGATGCAGGGGACACGGGTTCATGCCCCGGTCCGGGAAGATCCCACGTGCCGCGGAGTGGCTGGGCCCGTGAGCCATGGCTGCTGAGCCTGCGCGTCCGGAGCCTGTGCTCCACAACAGGAGAGGCCACAACAGTGAGAGGCCCGCGTACCACACACACAAATAATAATAATAATAATAATAATAATAATCAGAAGACGAAGGCAAAGACGATCTAACTCTCACTGAGCGCTTCCTGTATACAGGCCAAGCACTGTGCCAAGAGCTCCACCTGCATTTTCTTATCTAATGCGCCCCACAGCCCCAGGGGGTAACCAACATTATTATCATTTTACAAATGAGAAGACTGACGGGTAGAAAGACAAACTGTCAGTTGGAAATTCTGCATAGAAAGCATTTTTCTTTTCTTCTCAAAATGAGTAGGGTACATGCCTGAGGGCTAAAAACTCTGTAGACTGTAGGCGGTTTTTTTGAACCCTAAACTTCCCCCCGTTTGTCTGTCTCCAGAGCTGACCTCTGTAGACCCCAGCCAAAAATGTGGGGCAAACTTATCACCCTGAATTATCTGTGGACTTAGGTCTTTGTCGGATTTTTAAGTATCCAATGGCTCTGACCGGGGACGGGGCTCGGAGGGGCTCAGGAAGAGGCCTGGACTGGACTCAGATGCCCTGCTGCCCTCCTTCTGGAACAAGCTCCAGCTCTTGATCACTCGGTGAGGCCTGAAAGATGCTGATGCTGGAAGACAGTCTCTAATACAGATGCCTGGCATTGGCCGTGGGTTGCATTCATGGGCATGCTCTCACTTAACCCCTTGAGAACTTTGTGGAGTAAAACATCCTATCTTTGTTTCTCAGATAAAGAGCTGAGGCTCAGAGGGGCAAGACAACTTGTCTCCGAGTTCCAGAGGGAGAGCAGAACCAGCTACATAATTTTCGAGGCCAGTGCAAAATGAAAATGTGGGGTCTGCTGCTTAAAAGTGATTCAGAATCTCAGGATGCTGACAATAGGAAACCAGACGCGAGGGCCCTTCTGAGCATGGGAACAGGTTGCAGGCCTGTGAAGTCAGCCCAGGGAGTTAGAACTGAGCCAGGATCTCTGGGCACATGTTCCAGAATCCAACAGCTGCCTCTTCTGCCCCCCTAAACACAGCTGCCCTGGAGCCCCGGGGCTGCAGCCCGCAGAGTGAGGAGGGGGCCTGTGAAGTGAGACAGTGACTAAAGGCCTCGACAGAGCCAGGTCACAGACTCCAGCTCCTATGTCGTTGATCGCATTAGCTCAATTCAATTGTGATTCTCTCTAATTACAATCCTTTTCTAGGAACAAGAGGGCCAAACTGAATTAGGAGGGGGAAACAGCCCATACTTTCATTCAGAAAAAAAAAAAAAAAAATTGGAATAAAAGCAAAATTAGATTTCACTCTGTGGGTCCCAGATTGAGGAGCTGGAGGACCCAGGCTGAGGTTGGCCTCTGCCACCTGACCTTGCACGGCTACCGAGAACCAAGGCTTCTCCACTCATAGCCTTAGTTTCCTTACCTGTGAAATGGGAATAAAATACCTATTTTGGGAATTTTTATGAAGATCAAGTTAGACAGTGCAGCGGTAAGTGCTTTATCTTTGGAGGAGGCTCGTAAAAATTACATTCTCCTATTTAATTTCAGGAGTGTCATGGTGCGCTGAGGTACAGTCACAGTATCCCTGGAAGTGCCTGGAAGTCAAGTTAATAACTGCTAAAATAAGGAATGTTACGGCACAATGCAACTAAATATTTGTGGTTATTTTGTGGGATTTCAAGCCACTGTAATGTGAATACACTGAATTCGAAAGGCTTTGTTGAAATATTCAGCCTTTTAAACAAATAAGCCAGAGGACCTATGCATTATTTTATTCTGCTCTGGCATGAATATTTCATAAATTACATGCAATTATTAACAACATCAACACTAGCAAATTAATTACTGTCAATTCATATTAATAAAATTGCATTTTATAATAAATAAAGTTAGTTTACTGTGCCCTATCAGTCTCAGAGGCTTTCACATTTGTCATATTAATAAAATTGCATTTTGTAATAAATAAAGTTAGTTTACTGTGCCCTATCAGTCTCAGAGGCTTTCACATTTGTCAATTGTCCTCTACTTCTGACTAAAACAAAGGTAATCAAATAACTAATTATTGTACTAAATGTAGCACTGCTTTCCCGTCAATGAAAACTCACATTATTTATAACCCTTAGGACTGAATATTCAAATGTGTTGATTCCTACACTAAGAGGAACCTTCCAGCCCTCTCCCTTTTCACCTGCTCCCTCAGCCTCCACCCTCAGCCACCCAAGGAACAACATGAGGGCCACCGGGACATTGGTGAAGGTGTCTCAGCAAGTGGTCAGTGGTCACTGCAGTGAACAGGAACTCAAGCAAAGGTTGCAGAATCTGCTGGAAGCATCCCCAATGCCAGTGGCCAGGTGTCCCATTTCTTGAATTCAGCGCCACACAGGTTTCCTCTACCATTGTTCATTCTTACAAATAAAAATTCCTTCTCCTTCAGTAAAGGCTCCAGTTGTAACTTGAGATTACAACACCCATTCATCTCCAGGTATCCATTTCAAAGCCTGAGGGTCGGCTTACCAACATGAAATCAAAATAACAACAATGACAATTATCTATCGACCTCACTGCAGAGTTAAATCACATGTTCTTGATTTCACCTGATGCTAACTCACAATTTAGTGCATTAGTATTTCCATTTTACAGGTGGAAAAACTAAAGTCAGGAAGGAGGAAGCGCAGGCAAGCCTGCTCTGCTGACCTCACCTCCCCTGAGATGTCCACTGAACACCCCCAAGGTTCCCTCAAAGTAGCAACAAACAGCTGGAAGCTTGTGTCAGGCCAGGCCAGGGGTTGGCTTCCTCCCTGGGGGTGCTCAGGCCTGGACGAGCAGACAAAATATTTGGCCAATCCCACGTGGGCCAGTGGAATCTTACACCCTCTGTATTTAACCACCAGTTAAAATATGTGTCAATACAAATGGCCAACAGGTACATGAAAAGATGCTCAGCATCACTATTAATAAGGCAAATGTAAACAAAAACCACAAGGGAGACAACACCTCACACCTATTAGAATGACTCATCAAAAAAACGAGAGATAACAAGTGTTGCCGAGGATGTGGAGAAAAGATAAAACTTGTGCACTGTTGGTGGGAGTATAAATTGGTACAACCATATGGAAAACAGTAGGGAGGTTCCTCAAAAAATTTAAAATGTTGCGGCAATCCCGCTTCTGGGTATATATCCAAAGGAAACGAAGTCAGGATCTCGAGGAGGTATATGCAGTCCCAGGTTCGCTTCAGCATTATTCACAATAGTCAAGACATGGAAACAACCTAAGTGACCATCAACTAATCAGTGGATGAAGAAGATGTGGTACAAAATACACAATGGAATATCATTCAGCCACATGAGAAAGAAATCCTGCCATTTGTGACTACACAGACGGACCTTACGGGCATTACGCTAAGTGAAAGAAGCCAAAAACAAAGACAAATACTGTATGATATCCCTTATGTGTGAAATCTAAAAAGATCCAAAGTCATAGCAACAGAGTAGAATGGTTGTTACCAGGGTTTGAGGGTTGGGGAAAGTGGAGAAACTTTTCAGTCATAGGATGAATATGTTTGGGGATCTCACGTACAGCATAGTGATTATAATACTGTACCATATACTTGAAAGTTGCTAAGAGAGTAGATCTTCAAGGTTCTCATCACAAAACAAGAAATGGCTATTATGTCAGGTGACAGAGGTGTTAGCTAACGACACAGCGGTAATCATTTCACCGTATATAAGTGTATCAACTCAACATGTTGTACACCTTAAACTTACACCATGTTATATGTCAACTGTATCTCAGTAAAGCTGAAAAAAGTAAAAATACAGATCCATTTTCCCCCAAGGGGGAAATTCTTTTCTGAGATTTGTATAGACGTTTATAAATGACAGAAATATGTCAAACTAACCACACACACAAAAAGGTTTCATCAGCAGTTTCTACCTAAATGCAGAATTATCACAATGTGCCTTAGAGCCTGTATTAGTTTTCTATCGCTGCTGTAACAAATTACCCTGAACTTGGTGACTTCAAACAACAGAAATTTACTCTCAGTTCTGGAGCCCAGAAGTCTACAATCAAGGTGTTGGCAGGGTGCGCTCCCTCCAGAGCCCCCAGTGGAGGCTTGCCTCTTCCAGCTTCTGGTGTCCTCAGTGCGCCTTGGCCTGTAAATGCATCACTCCAATCTCTGCCTCCACCTTCCTTCTGTGTGTGTCTGAGCAAATGTTCCTCTTCTTATAAGGACAGCAGTCACAATGGATTTAGGGCCCACCCTAATTGCATATGGCCACATCTTACCTGGATTGCATTTGCAAAGACCCTATTTCCAAACAAGGTCACATTCATGGGTTCTGGATAGACGTGAATTTTGTGTGGACACTATCCAACCCAGTGTAGAGTGTACTTCTTACTGTGACGCAGGGGTACTTAGGCCACAGGTGCTGGCCTGTGCCAGGTCCCCAGGTTGGGCACCAGAGTCATCCAATGCACAGGAGACAAACACATTCCATCAGAAAGCAGCACGTGAACCTCGGTGATCCCAAGGGGGAAAATGAAGTAAGCAACACAAATACCCTAAAACAGAATTACCCCAAACAGCAGTTTCTTAAAATAAAAACTCCACATGGGAGGTTTTTATTGCAGGTTGATGACACATGTGAGTGAGAAATACTCATCATTTCAGTGAACATTCCCCATTCCCGAAACATGGAGAAAGCAGCCCACATCAAACAGGTGTTTTCCATTTATACGAAAAGGACAAACAAAAAAAGTCTTCAGTCATCCTCAAGAAAAAGAAAATACTGAGACATTGATTAGAAGCCACAGGTGTATGTTCCACTAAAGGAACACAACGCACAAACCTCAAATCTAAGCTGCTTTGGAATGACCCCAATACATGATCCTTTCACTAATTCAAATGGAGACCTTTCAGGGTCCTAAACTCTTACAGCTCATCTGCTGGAACCTGTGCATTTTCCAGAGGAGGGAACTGAGGCTCGAAGAGGTCGTCACACCCAAACCACAGAGCCAGGTGGGGCAGAGCCTACCCTAAAACTCTAGCCCCTGACTCCCAGTTCTTGGCTCTCTTTTTCTCTTTCCATCCCATTCTGCTACCTAAGAAATGTTTCTTTTTCAGAAACAAAGACCAAAAAAGCAGAAGCAGACACACACACACACACACACACACACACGCATGGACACTCATGCACACACACGTACTATTCTAAAATCAGTAAAAATATGACATGACATTGTCCTTAATTAATGATGTTCTCGTCATATTTTTCTCTCTTCAGATTTGCTTTTTAACAACAGGAAGAGTTAGGTAGAGTGACTGTATTAACTCTGAATTTCTTGCCTTTTAATAGTTGGTGTCACCACTTTCATGTGATTCAAATTTAGTTGCTTTGCATCTAATTGAAGCACTGCACAAAAAAAAGGTAATTTGACATCCAAAGGAGGAGTGAGGGGAGAGCAGAGAAAGAGGGGACATATTACTTAACTTTGTGATGATAATTATCCGAACACAAAGACGCTTACAAGAACATTCTACATTGGATATCAGCCAGAAAAATTAAACCTATGTTGCTGCTTCAATACATCTGAATACTAGGAATTGGCAGAAAAACATCTATTCTATGAATAATAGCCTCTACAGTCCCAGAAGACAGCAGTACATGAATTTAAAAAAAAAAAAAAAAAGAAAGAAAGAAAAGAAAAAAAGAAAGAAAGAAAGAAAAGAAAAAGAAAAATAGTCTGGAGCTTTTTCCAAAATGGTGCTAATGCACCACTGAAACTTAATTTTATAATTTACTGGCAGTCAAGATGGCAGGAAATAAAATAATTTGCTATATTCTGGGCAACAATCCCTGTTTTTCCTGGGAAGGGGTAATTATCCCCATGGAAAAAAAAAAAAAGAAAAAAATACGCCATCTTATATTAGGCTAAAGTCTCATCAAGAAGAGAAAAAGTGCCTCATTACACGTAATTACCAGGGAATTAGAAACATCATTT
This sequence comes from Kogia breviceps, assembly GCF_026419965.1. NCBI lineage: Eukaryota > Metazoa > Chordata > Mammalia > Artiodactyla > Physeteridae > Kogia > Kogia breviceps. Next base: position 8,753,789 of record NC_081311.1, read on the forward strand.
AACTAAATGAGCGAATAATGCTCAGGATATTGAAGAAACTTGCCTGCACTTCTGCAAAGCACTCTAAGTCCCATTACAAAAATTGCCCCTCTTTAATGGAATAATTTTAGGCCTTGTCTGCCTTGCTTTAAAAATAAAGAGCCTCCGAGAGGCAGAAAGAGGCTGAAACTGCCATAAACAACTGTTGAAAGGGACTGAAGAGAAGGCGCTGTCTCTCTTGGAGACCGACACGCAGAATGCCACATAATCTACCGTAATCATGAGAATTAAACCTGAGGACTTGAAAAAAGGGTCACCCCCCCTTTTAATTGTACTTCCCCAAGACGGCGGTGCACTTGTGAGTATGTATCAGGGCCAACAGATGAAAGATTTTCAGATTTGGGTCCAGCTTTCCTGCTCCAGTACAAAAGCAGTTACAGGTAGTCGATGTTCTCTAAAAAACATAAAACTATAACATACCTGCAGATTGATGTTTACTATGGCTGAATGCAATGATTTATCTAGCCACTCAAAAGCTTCCTGGCTTGGGTCGGGAGCCCCTCCCCGTATACTCTTCACTTTTAATATCTGTCAAGATTCCTCATCAAAGCAGTGAATATGACCGTCCCACCTTCTTGCAACGATAACCTTCATTCATATGGGGAACCAAGAGAAGAAAGTGCACCGATCCTGGTTGCTTCATCTGAGCTGATTTGGCTTTAAAGCAAGCTAAATTCAGAAAGGAAGTGGTATTGGTCAGATTCTTAGAAAATGGCCAAAGAAGGAACTGAAGAGGCCACTTTAAAGAAGACACCAGAGTCAGGGGTACTGCAGAATCATCGTGAGGACCCTGCCCCAGGACCCCTCAAGGAGCTGCCCTGCAGTGAGGACCAGCCCCCTTCCCCAGGACAGGCACAACCAGAGCGATAGAAAGTGCCATTCCCTGTGCTATGGGCTTGGAGCCATCCACAACTGCAAGCCCCACATGTTAGCAGAGAGGAAGCCCAAGCCAGCCCAAGGCCACAGAGCTCCCCGCTCAGGTTCCTTGCGGCCAAGTCCAGATTCTTACATATAAATCACGGTCGCCTCTCAGGAGGGCAGGAGTGATGTTCCGACTTACACACCACATCTGAATCCTCTGTCCTTTTGGAGGTTCCATGGTCCACATGCATTCCTTCCTGGTGCGGCCCTCATGAATGACAGTAAGAAGAGAAAAGGACAGAGAGCCCGCACCGTGGGTGTGCTCATCACAAGCACCTGTCCTCAGGAAACGTGGAGCTGGTGGGCAAGGAGGACAGGGTGCTGGGTAGGAAACCAGCACCCTGAGCCTGATCTGCCTCCCTGGGCCCCTTGGACATGTCCCTCCGAACCTCTTCCAAGTCCTAGGGCCCTGTAGCCAAGGAATCAAACAACAATGAAATGCAACTGGTTAGTTTTCTCAGGGATGAGAATGGCTTCATATAGATAAAGCTCTGGAAAGAGAAACCACTTTGGGGGTTTGATAAAGTGCAAAGTTCCTGGGCTTCTCAAGTCCCCTATTTAACTCTGAGATGGAACTTGGCCCTACTGAAGTTTCCAGATGAGACAAAGGAAAGTTGACCCTGATCCTAAGCTAACAGAACAAAGTAAAAGGACTAAGGAGTGACAGCTACTGTCTACCTCTTCTAAAGAAGATGAATCAGGTTAACTGACCTACCCACTAAGATCACACAACTAAAAAGAACGTAGATCCACCTGTTTCCAAACCCGTTTCCCTGGACCACACAACACTACTCTCTCCAATGAGAATTAACAAGGAGTATTAATAACAATACCACTCACTGGGGCCTAGCTCTTCAAAATGTTTTTCAAAGTGTTTTCACAGCTGTTATTTCCAATGACATAAATCAGGATGGCACAATCTCCATTTCACAGCAAAACATGAAATGATCTGGACAAAATCATCCTGCCATTAGCCAACCAAGACAAGTGGCACTTCCTCCTGACCTGGTGGTCATAACAGAGTAGTAGTAGAATAAAATCTGAGAGAGGATCCACCTGGCCTAAGTTTTGCAAAAACAACCCCTTGGTTCATTTCATCAACCAAAATTTATCTTCAATGTAGGCAATACCATGTAGGCAATACTAAATATTTGAACCACTACTTTTGTTTTCTAACTCTTTCCAGTCAGATCATCCATCTTATGCCATTTGTAAAGCAAAAATGCTTAAATCACATGAGCTAGCTAGTCAAGACAACACACTAAGCTCACATTTTGATCACCCCTCTGCTCCAGACACCACAGCAATGACAGCTAAATTGTAAGGGGAAACAAAAAAAGACAGATTCAGACTCCAAAACAAGAAATAAACATTCCTATGGACTTGAGTAGCTGATCTCTGGGACTGGAAGCAGGAAGCAGCAGCAGGGAGTTTAATTTCTGCTGAGTAGAAGGGGACTACTAGACAGGAAGAGGGAAGTATAAAGAGAGAAAAATCAACACCAACAACGAAGGACCAAAATTTAAAACCCCTACTCAAAACTCAATGGGGGAATCCTGTCACAATGTATACATATATCAAATCATCACACTGTATGTTTTAAATATCATATATATATGTGTATATATATATTTTTTTTTTCTTTTTTTTTTTTTTTTTTTTTTTTTGCGGTACACGGGCCTCTCACTGTTGTGGCCTCTCCCGTTGCGGAGCACAGGCTCCAGACGCGCAGGCTCAGCGGCCATGGCTCACGGGCCCAGCCGCTCCGCGGCATGTGGGATCTTCCCGGACCGGGGCACACGAACCCATGTCCCCTGCATTGGCAGGCGGACTCTCAACCACTGCGCCACCAGGGAAGCCCAATATCTTATAATTTTATTTGTCAATTAACCTCAGTAAAGCTGGAGGGTAGGGGAAAAAAGGCCTAAAAAAACAAAATTACAAGTCAGCCACCAAAATCAAAATTGAAACATGTATTAAACTCCATATGAAACTGATTTTACAGCTCTGTCAACCAAAGATTTTATTTATGTTCAAAATATTCAAAGAGGTAAATGAAGGCATAAATTCATTTAAAGCAATTCAAGGAATTATACAACTGACCCTTGGACAACATAGGTTTGAACTGTGTGGGTCCACTTATACATGGATTTTTTTTTCAATAAATATGTACTACAGTACCACACAAGCCACTGTTGGTTGAAGCCACAGAGGTGGAACTGTGGATAGAGGGCTGACTATAAAGTTATACACAGAGGGAAGAGATATGGGAACATATGTACATGTATAACTGATTCACTTTGTTGTAAAGCAGAAACTAACACACCATTGTAAAGCAATTATACTCCAATAAAGATGTAAAATAAATAAATTTTAAAAAGTTATACACAGATTTTCAACTGCAAAGGAGTCAGTGCCCCTAACCTCCACATTGTTCAACGGTCAACTGTATATCAAAAATAGGCAAGTGTAAAGCAAGAAGAGGTAGATATGAAAAGAACTGAAATCCTAGAAATGAAAAAAACTTACTAGGTGGAATAAATTCTGGACTAGATACAAAGAGAGAATTAGTAAATTGGAAGAGTGTTCTGAGGAATTCACCCAGAACACAGCATGGAGAGAAAATAAAATTAAAATATGAAAGAGCAATTAAGAGACATGGAGGAAGAATTATAAGATTCCAACATTCATCAAGCAGGAGCCAGAACAAGAGAATACAGGGAATACTGGACAAGCAATATTCAGAGATATAAATGCTGAAAATCTTCCAGAATTGAAGATCTGTACTATATTTTGAGTATCAAGCAGGGATATAAATAAATCCACACCTAGAAACATCACAGTGAAACTACAGAATATAAAGGATACATAGACAATAGTTTGCAGAGTGTGATGGTTAATTTTATGTGCAACTCTGCTGAGCCATTATGCCCAGATACTTGGTCAAATATTATTCTGGATGTTTCTGTGAGGGTGTTTGGGATGAGATTTATACTTAAATCATTAGACTTTGAGTAAAGCAGATTGCCCTCCATAATGTGGGTGGGCCTCACCCAATCAACGGAAGGCCTGAATATAACAAAAGGTTGACCTCCCCCAAGCAGGAGAGGTTCTGCCACAGACTACCTTCAGATTTCATGTGCAACATTGGCTCATTCTAGTTCATCAGCAAGCTGCCTTTGGATTTGAACTGCAACTCCTTCCTCAGTCTCCAGCCTGCAGCCTATTCTATCAGATTTTGGACTCAGTAAGCCACCAAAATTGCATGAGCCAATTCCTTAAAACAAGTATCCACACACAAACATACACACACACACACACACACACACACACCCCTTATTGGTTCTCTCTGGAGAATCCTGACTAATACAGAGGGGGAAAGAAGATAGATGTTCTGTAAAGGAACAATAGTCTCACAACAGACCTGTCAACAGGAAATACAGATGATTAAAAAAAACGATGCTGAGGAGAAAGTAACTTTCAACTTAGAATTTTATATCCAGCTAAACTATCCCTCAAGAGTGAGGCCAAAATAAAGTCATTATCTGGAATACAGACATATACTCAGATTCTTACTAGAAAAAAAAAAACTACTAAAGGATATATTTCAGCAAGAAGAAAAATTAACCCAAGGGAACAAACAACTATGGGCAAAGATAAAAAATGTATATGTTAATACATTTAATTAACTGCTAGATTATACAAAAAAACTTTGATAATTTAAAATTGGGTAAAACTAAAACTATAAACATCAATTAAAGGATAGTGGAATACAGTGAGTGGGTAACATATGAGAGACCACTGTGGTTGATGGGAAGAGGCTAGAATTACTGAATAATTATAGAGTATGACAGAAAATTTTATAGTTAATTATGAATGTTAAAATTTTAAGGGTAATTACCAACTTATAGTTTCCAAACCAGAAGTGAGGTGGGAGAATAGGGAGGAATATGAAAAACTCGATCAATCCAACAGAGAGCAGAGAAAGAGGAAAGAGAAAACAAAAGCACAGTAAATAAAAATGTGCAAATAAATAAGATAGTAGAAACTGTAGAAATAAACTCATATGTTCAGTGATCACACACACACACACAAAACTAAATCGATTAAATTCATCAATTAAAAGACTGATATTATTAGATTGCTTTTGCATTTTTAATCCAGGTATGAGATACTTAAAATAGACATATGTGAAATCTCCAAGGCTGAAAACATACATATATATAAATATACATGACATGCAAATGTTAACCAAAATAAAGCTCACAGGGTAATATTACATCAGATAATACTTAAAGCAAAAGGTATTCATAGGGGTGCTTCCCTGGTGGCGCAGTGGCTGAGAGTCCGCCTGCCAATGCAGGGGACGTGGGTTCGTGCCCTTGTCCGGGAGGATCCCACGTGCCGCGGAGCAGCTGGGCCCGTGGGCCATGGCTGCTGGGCCTATGCATCCGGAGCCTGTGCTCCACGGCAGGAGAGGCCACAGCAGTGAGAGGCCCACGTACCACAAAAAAAAAAAAAAAAAGGTATTCATAGGGATGAAGAGGCATACTTTGTAATAATTAAAGGAAAAAAAATCCACCTAGAAGATATAATAATCATAAACTTGTATATATCTGATAACACAGCCTCAAAATATTGTAATTCATAAAATATATAAACATACATAAAGCAAAAGGCAAAAAAACACACAAAGAAAAATCAGAATTACAAGCAGAAACTGACAAATCAACATAGTGGGAGAGCTTAACACATCAGAAAACTGACAGATGATATAGTTCAAAATTAATAAGAACATAACAGGACTTCCTCGGTGGCACAGTGGCTAAGAATCCTTCTGCCAATGCAGGGGACACGGGTTCGAGTCCTGGTCCAGGAAGATCCCACATGCCACGAAGCAACTAAGCCTTTGTACCACAACTACTGAGCCTGTGTGTCACAACAACTGAAGCCCGCGTGCCTAGAGCCCGTGCTCTGCAATGAGAAGCCACCACAATGAGAAGCCCGCACAGCGCAACAAAGAGTAGCCCCCACTCGCCACAACTAGAGAAAACCCACGTGCAGCAACAAAGACCCAACGCAGCCAAAAATAAATAAATAAATGTATTAAACAAACTAAAAAGCAATTTAAAGAAAAAAAAAGGACATAACAGATCTGAACAACAAAATCAGCAATCTAATAAATATAAAAACTGAACCATGCACCTGACAAGTAGAGAAAAAAAATCTTTGTACATGTATAAAAACCTACTTGTGTCACAATGGAAAACTTAAATCACAAAAATTGGTATCATTCAGACCACTCTTTCTGACTACACTGTCATTAAGCTATAAATCAATTAAAAAATAGCCCACGTTTGGAATTTTAAATGTACATCTCAATAATTCATGGATAAAAGAGGAAAACTCAGTGGAAATTATTACGTATGTGGAACCAAACAACTATGAAATAACTCATATCAAAACTGGTGAGAGGGCTTCCCTGGTGGCGCGGTGGTTGAGAATCCGCCTGCCGATGCAGGGGACACGGGTTCGTGCCCCGGTCCGGGAAGATCCCACATGCCGCGGAGCGGCTGGGCCCGTGAGCCATGGCCGCTGAGCCTGCGCGTCCGGAGCCTGTGCTCCGCAACGGGAGAGGCCACAACAGTGAGAGGCCCACGTACCACCAAAAAAAAAAAAACTGGTGAGATACAATGAAGAATGTACTTAAAAGTAAATATATAGCTTTATATACATTTATTTTAAAATAATAAAGACTGAGAATTAGTGAGTTTTGTGTTTCAGTAAAGAAGCATGAAAGAGAACCAAAGAGCCAGACTGACCTATAAAAGTCACAAATAATCAATATCAGGAATAGTAAACAGTAAAGATTTTTTAAATCAAGAGAATACTATGAACAATAAATTTGAAAATTTACATGAAATAAATAGGTTTTTAAAATATATATGTTCAAATTACTAAAATCGACTCAGAAGAATTTGCCTAAATAAATCAACTTGAATTGCTAATGAGGAGTCTCTACCACCCCTAACACTTAAAAGCCTACAAGGTCCAGATGATTTTCCCTGCAGCTTTTACCAAATTTTCAAGGAATTTATAATCATTGTTTTAAATCATTTCAGAGACTAGAAAAATTAAGGAAGCTACCCAATTTATTTTATAAGATGAACATAAACTTGATACAACTGGACAAGGTCCGTACAAGAAAGAATAAATGGACCTATAGAACTGTATCCCAGAGACTCCAAGAAATGCAAGGCAAGAAATACAAAAGAAGACACAGCCTACATACCACTGCAAAAAATAGCCCCAGACCAAATATGTCTGTGGAAGCAAGATCTCCATTTCTCAGGGGCCCCAAGGTCTCCGCTCCTCGGTGCACACCTCTGTTCCCTTCTCCTTAACTTGCACGTGGGCCAGAAGTGGCTTCCCCAGCTCCTAAATATGTAGGACCCACCATTTAGTTGTGGAACCCACCACCATTGCCTCAGTCTCTTCAGTGCCCTAGGAGGGAATTCCATTTGATCCAACTCATCTTTCTTCAGCAAGACAACAAAAGTCCAAGGTCACTACTCCAGGTCCAACCAGAAAGTCAGCTGCCCTTGAGTCAAGTATTATCTTAAGTCCGTTTAAATGTGCTGGAGAGGGGTGAGCTGAGGTTACATACACAATCCTGTGGCTTTGTGTCCATCCCATGGAGCCTTGGTCCAGGACTGAAAGTGTAATTGTGCAGAAGGTATGTTGGGGGGTAGTAATTTGAGAGACTTTTTTCTTTTTAACAATGATTATTATCATGATTATGTAATATATTTACATTTGGTATGTATCCACATAATGTTCATCCACTATACCTCCAACATGTCTAGGCTTAAGAGAAAAATATCTAATTCTTGTCTCCTTCCTCTCAGCCTCAGGCCACTTCGCTGGCTTATGTACCTGCCCGACCCAGTAAACTGTAAGCTTCCTGAAGACAAAAGCAAAAATTCATCTTTGATTAATTACAACAACAATCATACATAATTATATCTCAATGAAGTTGGGGACAATAATAACACCACCAATTAACATTTTGTAATGGTAACAGACCATATATCGGTGTTAATCAGTTTATACCCATTATCTCATGTAATCCTTATAACCACCCTATGAAATAGGCACCACATTATTATCACCACATAAAAGATCAAGGACATGGGGCTCAGAAATTAAATAACAACCCAAATTCCATAGTTAGCTAGTAACAGCAACTGCGCTCAAACCCGACAGGTCTGCTACAGATCCCACCTTCCTGAACACAATGCTGTTTCCAAGTCAGGTCATTTAGAAGTGTAGGTGGATGGATGGATGGATGGATGGATGGATGGACAGACGGACAGATGGATAGATGGATGGTTGGATGGATGGACAGACGGACAGATGGATAGATGGATGGTTGGATGGATGGATGGGTAAATGGGTGGATGGAGGAAGGGAGGAATGGATTGATGGATGGGTGGGTGGATCAGTGGATAAATGAAAATGTTAGGAAAACAAAAAGTGACCCACAAAGGGAATACTTTGGTGGCCAGTGAGCTTAGTGGCATTAAGGCATGTTCCTGAGTAAGGTTAAGGGCATGGATTTGTTATATTCCTACTCTCGGTAAAACTTGGACCGCTAATAAAAAATCCCCACCACTGGTCCTAAAAGCGTAAGCGTTGTGTGTGTGTGTGTGTGTGTGTGTGTGTATGAGAAAGAGAGAAAGAGAGAGAGAGAGGAGGGGAAGGGATGAAGGACAGAAATAAACACACAGTGAGTGTCAATTCTCTTTTAGGAGCTTTCACAAATCTGAGTTTGTCTGGATCAGCACAAACCTACCCTCACAGATGCTAGTGGGTCAGAAGGGTCATCTTCTCATGAAAGACATCTCATTATGCTCTAGAGACCACAGAAGCAAGTCAGAAAGGTTTTAGCACCTTTGTTCACCTCTAAACATTTGCCCTTTATAACAACGTTAAAAGCAAAAGGCTCCGAAAGAATGAAATGCCTTTTGAAAAAAGACTTCACACTTGCTTCTAATTCTCCTACTTGTGTCAGTTAGGTTCAGTCAGGGGAACAGAGACACCACGAGGTCATGGAATAGGGCTTTATGATAGAAATCTGACCGTATGTAGTTGTGGGAAAAGCTGAGGGAGGGGTGTAAAGGTCTGGAAGGCGTGATGGAGGATCAGCAGTCACCAAGCAGTCTATCAGAGAGGGCAGGCATGTCCAGACACCAAAAGGACTGCAGAGGGAAGCTGGGGAGAGGCCTCTGTGCAGCTGCAGTCCTGTCATTCTGCAGCCACCCATCTGGTGGTGGGCCTCCGGGCCAAGAGTCAGAAAGAAATGCTAGATGCAGATCAGAAGAAAGCAAGGAACCCATCAGACACCTCTGCTGCCATCCATCAGTGCACCTGACATCCAACAAACCTCAGAGTAATGGCCATCCCAGTCTGTGTATGTTCCTCTTTGGGCCAACTCTAACCCGGAAACAGGCAGGCAAGGGGATGCTGGGAAACGTAGTTCTCAGCTTAACCAAGGCAACCCAGCATAGTCCACCAGACTCCTTTAATTAAATATAGAATACTTAACGTTATTACTCACATCTTTGGGGAGACTGTACGTTTTAATCATAATTACATGATAAATATTTCATGGTATATATCTTTGTCATATAATTAGGAATAAAAAATGTAATCTCAAAAAGATGCTAAATAATTCAAATGGCTGAGGATGTGATTAAAGCCTTGACTGAAATATGGTCAGAAGGTAACTCAAGGTCTTCAAGCATGATCTCCCAAGAAACATGTCACAATCAGGTATTTTTAAAAGTGCATTGAAGTGGAAACACCCCCAAAGAAAAAAAGATTATGTGGCTTTAAATATGGGGTGAAAACCTAAAGAATATATCCACCTCAAGCTACAAACTGGCAAAAAATATTTTAGCCAGTTTATGAAATCAATATCCTTTCTTCTCTGGCCACTGCTAAGACGATGGCATTCATCTCACTCATTCATTTTGAAAACATCTTCATTTTTTCAAACCCCTGAGGTTAGGGACTATGCTATGTTACTTCTAAAGGGCCTCACACAGCACCTAATACACGGACATAGGCACTTGGGGAAAAATCTCTGGACAAATTTCAATCTAGTTCCATATTTACTGCATCCATTTCATACAAAGCACTGTTTGGTGCGAGGGAGCTGTGAACAAAGGGGTTCCTGACCTCTAGGGGCTCGTAAGCCAGTATAAGAAACTACTCGTGCACAAAATCTACTCTGAAAATAGAAATAGATGGGGCTTTGATAAGTGCTGTAGCTGAAATACAAGAAAGTATGCTTTGGGGAACATAAGAAGAGGTGAGATTAATGTGATATAGCGAATGTAGGAAGGTGTCTTGCAGGAGGTGGGAACAGGCCTTGAAGAGTAATCCTTCAAAAGAAGGATTTTGTGTGTGGGTTTTGTACATGTGCGTGTGTGTGCATGAGAGAGAAAGAGAGGAGATAAGCACGGAGGAGGGAAGAGTACAGTTGAAGATAAATTGAGGAACTTGTTGGGGATAAATCAGGCATGACTTCCCAATGGATCAACTTAACTATTCTCCATGCTTCTCCCTCAACCTAGGGCAAAGTCAGTGCCCATGGCTTCCATCGTTACATCCTCAAACTCAGTAAGAAACACTTCTATCAAGAGTTACATCCTAGGTTTAAAGAACTCACATCCTGTGAAGGACTGGAAGCTCTTAGATGGGTCAAGCGAACTCTTGTATCCACGAGCTACACTCCCCCCACCTCTGGCTGTCACTCATGTAGCATACATACACTTATTATGCTACAGGTGGTTTCCTCACCTGTAAAATAACATCACTCTCATTTGTTTGTTGTGAGAAGGAACACTACTGAAGGAAATAGTGGAAAAAAACTATGGAAAAAATAGTGTCCTTTAGAAGCGATGATTATCGAGTCATTTAAGGACTCTAAGCAGGAAGAGGTAAAACATTTCAGTTTTTCTTATTTTAAAACTTCATCCCGGGCTTCCCTGGTGGCGCAGTGGTTGAGAATCCGCCTGCCGATGCAGGGGTCAAGGGTTCGTGCCCTGGTCCGGGAAGATCCCACATGCCGCGGAGCAACTAAGCCCGTGAGCCATGGCCGCTGGGCCTGCGCGTCCGGAGCCTGTGCTCCGCAACGGGAGAGGCCACAGCAGTGAGAGGCCCGCATACCACAAAAAAAAAAAAAAAAAAAAAAAAAACTTCATCCCCTGAAATACTTAATATAACAAGTCCATACTTGCAGAAGTTGACAATCTTTGCCTTTCAAAAGGAAAGAGACATCAGGTCAGGCCATGTCAGCATGGGGATGAGCCTCAGAGAGCCTCTCAGAAAGAGCTGGAGCCTCAAGTCCCTCACGCACCCCAGGATGCCCAGCTAACTGGGCCAGACCTCGGTTTCCTGACGTCTAGCCCAAAGCTGTTAACCCTACTCCACATTTTCCCAAGAAGTTGTATTGCAGGGTAGAAATCTTGCTTCAGTATTTTCCGAACATGTTCCTCTTCAAAGTTACTACACTTGAAAAATCTATACACCATCCAAATAATCAGCTTACTAAGATGCATTTTTTTACAGTCCACTGGTGCCCACAAACACCTACTGTCTTCTGAACCTCCAGAGGTATGTTCTGCTTAAATGTGAGCTGGGCCCAAAGTGAGGACAAGGGCATCTCCTAAGCTACTGCCTGGCACAGTGCCTGTGCTTTTGTTTTAATTACTGGAAGTAAAATGTGCTATTTCACCGTGCCCTCGAAAGGCCCAATCGTTATGGCATACCGCAGGCCACATCAGAGCCAATGCTTGGTCTTCGGGCATGCAACGGGCTGATTTACCCATTGCCACCCCCATTGCCGGGACCAATGGCACAATGGCGCCCCAAGCATCTATTTCAAAAACCCACCAGTGGCCTTATTTTCCTAAGTCAACTTTTGCACAGACGGCTTTCATTATCTGCCTATTGATTGAAGGAAAGGAGAGAGGGAAAGGGGAAGAAGGAAGTGAGAGAGAAACAAAGGAACAACAAAAAAAAGTGAAGGACTGTATCGTCTGAATTACAGATCTGCACGATTAGCTATAAGCAGTGGCCAACGGAAGACCCTGAAGGGTGTGCGCCACGGTAACCTTCAGCCCGGCACCGGCTTCTGATCCCCGAGGGTTATGAGGCTGTTGTGAGAGATCTCTGATATTTTTCCAGCAAGCAATTGACAGTGATGGACGACTACATTAGAAGAACAGCCACGATGCCATGTTTTCTGTGAGGCCCTCAACATTAGGAAGCTTCTCAGATCTCAGTTCTCTAGGTGTCCAAGGAGTTGGGATATACCCATCATGCAGTAAGTTCCCACATATGTCAGACAAGGCTTGTTTCAAACTGGTTTCTTCAGTTTCCAGTTCCTGACCTTTATTTCTAGAGAGCCAATAAAAACAAAGATGAATCCCCTTCTCCCAAAAGTAATCACAACTCCACCCACATATATTATAGGCTTAGCCTCTAGCACAGCTGTCACTCCCTCCAACATGTCCACTTCCCTCTCCTGCCAGGTTCTTCTCCGGAGTTGCCAAAAAAGCAGAACCTTTCACAGGCATTTTTTTGTCCCTTTAATTGCAAATCTACAATTAGCTGCTCAAGGCAACAAGTATTAAAAATAACTTTCCCTAATCCTATTTTTCTTCTCATCCACTCCACAAGGAGCTCTAATCAGGGAGAAACCAGTCCAGATTAAAAAGATGAAATCAATCAGGAAGGTTGGCAAAACAGGTCTAAACACTGGCCAAAAGAGGAAACAGGAATAATCCCCTCTTCAGGGCTCTATTCATTTTGGATCGATAATGAATAAGAAAACCTTTTCGGAAATGTGGACTCTAGCCAAATTAAAATTTTGCCTTGATGGCCCAATTTAAATTTCGGCTTAGTCCTATTTCCCAAGTAATCCCAAGAGGCTAGTTTTTCTCTTGTTTCCACAGGCTTGTCCCCAAACTGTTTTCACTACTTTCAGCCAAAAAGTGTTTGACAAAAACTGAACGTGCCCAACCCCGGTAATGCGGATGGTTATTCTCCTGCTTCAGGCAGAAGTCCTGTTCAAAGGACAGACCAAATATTACTATCATGAGCAATATTACTATTATCATATGCTAATTTCCATAAAGGAGTCTCCCTTCAAGAATTAAATATATTCCCTCTGATCTCATTTGCTTTTCCTCCTAAGACAAGTCACTTTATCACAAATTCTGATAGTGAAGTCCACATAAATGAGATTTCTCTTTCTCTTCAACAGCTTCAGACTTGAGTCCCAAACCTAACTGTGGATAATGCCTGGCAGGCACGAGCACAGGATGTGTAGAAATGGCTCAAATGGTAGGTCTTACCGCAAAGCAAAGGGGAAGCCCAACATTTTAACAGAGCACATTCCATTAACACAGTGAAGTAAGCAAGGAAGTACCAAGCTCTGAATCAACAGTGCCCATTCTAACTGGTGCTGGTAAGTGAGGTCCATGTTCACCTGATGAACCACAGCAACTAAGGGCAACGATCATGGTCACAGCCTAATGGGTAACATCCTTGCCCTCCATTCCACGACCACCTTCACATTAGTCACATATGGAAAGCTGTGCTTCTCCACAGTATCACCAGCGATCTTGATGAACTAACAGTGAACCCAGGCGGAGGGAGGGCCGCTTCTACACCCAAAGCTTGAAGGCAAACGTTGCCATTGTTCCCAACAAGGGCATTTCTTTAAATGGAGAATGCTAATAACTGACTGCCATGTGAAGCTGTGAAATAATGAAAAAAACTGAAGGATTTCTGTCTGGCAATTCAGTAAGAATGTTAGGGCTTACCGGCTGAGGACATATGGGTAATGTAACACCAAAGACAAATCATCTGGGCTCTTTAAGAATACATGGCTGATGCTAAGAAAATCTTCAAGAGCCAAGTATTTTGAGAATTATGAAGTGATGTTATAACAAGGTCAGGAGTCTAGGTACACAGATTTTAAATTACTGCAATAGTCTATAACAGAGTCCTATAAAGGGATGAAAGGTACTTCATTACCACATTGGAAAAGCAAACTTAGGTGCTTCTGAGACCAGTAGGTGTAATTTGCACGGCTTCCTCAGGTTTGTGTTAACTGCACAAAGTTAGCTAGGATGGTCAGAGGTGAAAGAATATTTCTTGCGAAATTAGTTAATGAAATAAACCACTGGAAATGAGCCTTCAATTACTTCAGTCTGACACCCTGCTCAGTAAGGCAAAGCATTTCTTTTTCCGTTTCTCTATTCAAGCCAGGCAACTGGAAGAGCCATCCCACCAGTGCTGCATTCAAACAAAGCAAAACAAAATAACACCAATTGCTTTTCATTTAAAGTAAGTTCTGAGAGCTGGTTGCCAAATCCGGTTACACTAAACAAGCAGAGGCGAACTCATGCATGTTCCCCCAATTATAGCTCTCTATAAATCACAGTAGAGCGCAGTTTTTACGTTGATTTCTTTACATCAGGACACAAAATAATTCCCAACTAAGAAGCCAATGCCCCACGACAGCTGCATGACAGGTTCTGTGGGCATCCGTCAAAATGAAAGCATTGTTGCAACACAGCACTGATAAAGGGCAAAGTGCCTTTGTACGTAATGGTCCAGTCAGTATTTGTGGCCACCAGGCTCAGCAGCTCTCATTTCTCTCAGCGCTAGTCCCAAAGCAACGTAGCCAGGTGCCACTTTGAAAGGAAAACTGCTGCAACTAGTCCTAGTAGCTTAAATCAGTATTTTCCCAAGTGAAAGAGGGGCTACCCAGAGACACTTCAAAGACTGAGGAGGGGAAGTCACAGGAGAGAAGAACCATGAAACTAGAGCTATGGTTTCCTTCTGGATGGCAACAAGGATGTTCTATTTTTAATACACCTAACCTATTGGGTACTATTAACACACTCATCTATTTTCTTGGGGAAAGAACAACCACTGTTAGATTATGCAGTTTTCACCCTTGAAAACCCAACATCAGAGAACTGGTATTCCTTTTGTCATAGTGACTGATCTCATAGTTCAAGAAAGGGGGGCACTCAGGGGGACTTTCCCGACAGTCCAGTGGTTAAGATTCCACACTTCCACTGTAGGGGGCACGGGTTTGATCCCTGGTCGAGGAACTATGATCCTGCATGCAGCCCACACCATAGCCTAAAAAAAAAACCCCTTTCCTTCTACATCTTATTAACAACACCTGATGTCAAATAGGGGTCGGTTCATTCCAGAATAGAAAACAGTATACCATTTATGCAAATTTTTTTAAACATATACAGGCAGACCTCGTTTTATCACGCTTCACTTTATTGTACTTGGCAGATGTTGCGGTTTTTTTCTTTTACAATTTGAAGATTTGTGGCAACCCTATCTGTGCCATTTTTCCAACAGCAGTTGCTTACTTCATGTCTGTGTCACATTTTGGTAATTCTCACAATATTCCAAACTTTTTCATTATTACTATGTTTGTTATGGTGATCTATAAACATGTGATCTTTGATAATACTCTTGCAAAAAGATTACAGCTCACTGAAGGCTCAAATGACGATTAGCATTTTTTAGCAATAAAGTAATTAAGGTATGTACATCGGATTTTTAGACATAATGCTATTGCACACTTAACAGACTGGTCTAAACATAACTTTTATATGCACTGCGAAACCAGACAACTCGTGCGAGTCCTTTACTGCTATACCCACTTTACCACGGTGGTCTGTACCAAACCAACAATACCTCCGAGGTCTGCCTGTATATGGATACTTCACGAGCATAAAGGCATAAGTGAGTATAATACTTAAGAATGGAAAATGGAAATGTGGTGAGACAGGGGTACAAACGAGGCTTCAAATATGTGCAACGTTTTATTTTATAACAAAGAGAAGTAAATATGACAAAATATTAACATTTTAAAATCTGGATGGTGGGTTTATAGATGTGATTCCGAGTTTTTCTGAATGTTTGAAACAGTTGATAAATGTTTTTAAAAAGATGAATAGGGCTTCCGTGGTGGCGCAGTGGTTGAGAGTCCGCCTGCCGGTGCAGGGGACACGGGTTCGTGCCCCGGTCAGGGAGGATCCCACATGTCGCGGAGCGGCTGGGCCCATGAGCCATGGCCACTGAGCCTGCGCGTCTGGAGCCTGTGCTCCACAATGGGAGAGGCCACAACAGTGAGAGGCCCGCGTTCGGCAAAAAAAAAAAAAGATGAATGTACTGACCAATTTAAGAACTTGGAATCCCACAGATATCTAAGAACATTAATTTATGGAAAAGAAAAGAACCTGAAAAGTCAGCTAATAACTGAGAGCAATGGACTGAATATTTTTTCATCCTAAGAAAGCAATGACTGTATCAGGCATGCACTAATCAACATTTTATATATTCATTTATAACTCCATGAGTTAGCTATTACTTTCATTTCACAGATGAGAAAACTGCTACTCAGAAATTAACTTGGCCAGTGATACAATGAATTAAACAGCAAAGTTGGGATTCAAAGCCAGGTTCAAAAGCTAGACTCCAAGATTCAGGCTGTCTCATATGGATTTCCCCCAGAACAAAGGAGTTCCCCCCACAACTAACATACCTTTAAGTTTTTACATGGTGGAACTCAGAACCAGATATTGCAGCCACCAGAACATTCCCATCTACCTGTCAGAATTCCCAGTGAAGGTCAGCTCCACCCCCATTCTTTTAAGAGTACCTTGACTCAAGTCAGCAGTCCCTTCCTGGTGACCTGCAGGCATTGGAAGAAGCATAGAGTCTTACAAAGTGAATGAAGGGGAACGGGGGCACTGGAGGGTCTCAAGCACAGCATGATAAAAAAGAGCAAGAGTTTTAAAAGTTTTGTGTGGTATAGAGCTGTTTTTCAAATTAGAGGTGGTAAGGCATTTGTTATAAAATCCATTCAGAGGGCCATAACCAGAATTTCCTAAAAAGAAAAAAAAAAAGGAAGGGAACTGATGTATCACATGTACAAAGGGCA
The DNA here is from genome assembly GCF_026419965.1 of Kogia breviceps. Taxonomy (NCBI): domain Eukaryota; kingdom Metazoa; phylum Chordata; class Mammalia; order Artiodactyla; family Physeteridae; genus Kogia; species Kogia breviceps. The sequence goes on from NC_081311.1 coordinate 8,770,806, forward strand.
AGTGATGCTTTACACAATTGTCACCATTGTACATACTGTACTGACCTCTGTGTGTTCTGGACTGTGGTTTAAATGTATTTCTTACTTGGGTCACAACCGAAAGGTTTAAAAGTCACTGCTCTAGAAGACAGAGGATTTAGGGTCCAGACTGGAGGCTGCTGCACTCCACTAGATGGGCAGAGGGGACCCTTGAAGGTGGTGGGATAGTAGCAGTAGAAAGAAAAGAAAGATAAACAGAAGAGACACTTAACAACAGAAAAGAGAATCTGGGTAAGGGAAACCAACGAAAATGCTAAGGTGTTACACCTGGGTCATGTGAGGGGAAAGGTGGCAATAATCATAAAACAGGCCAATTGTGAAGAAGAGCTGGTGAAGAGGTCCACAGAAGAGGCAGCAGACACCTTTAAGGTGAGATACATTCGTTTCAAGAGACATGAAGACATCGCAATAGAAAGACAAAAAAAAAAGCTCTGCCACACCATGCCCTCAAAACCAGGTCCCCCACATTGCCTTAATTTAGTCACCTTTTACAATACTATATTAATTCTCTTTCAGCTAAACAATGTTTTAAATTTATGCTCTGTCCTCAACCAAGTGGTTATGACTTTTCAAAGCACATAATCACACTAAAGAACCAATACCATCAGTTAGTATCTGGCTATTACATTATTTACCATCCCAAGGGCTTCACTTTGATTTAGCACTTGATGGATAAGTACAGACGGGTCTGTCACTTGGCTGCAAGTGCGCCCGCTGACTGCATCAGCATGGGCTGGGTGAGCTGCAGGAGCCCGGCTGCACCAGCACTACCGGGACAGAGTCATGCCAAAAGGCGCCCGGCAGCTGCCATACAGTCTGTGCCCGTCCCGTGAAGCTGTACAGTTGGCTCGAGGGCCCTGCTGATCCAGCGAGAGGGCACAAGGGAAATGGCAGAACTCCAACAGATCACTTTATCCAAGACTGAATCCCCAAAGTACATCAGAACAGACATAATTAAATGAGGCAGTGTAGACCTAAAGGTACAATGTCATCCCCACCAGGCCCTTGATGAAGGGAGTTTTGCTTTACAGAAGCCTTTTTATGAAGTAAATTGCATTAATTACCAACATTTAAAAACATCCAACATTAAGGGTTCTGAATCTCTGATTTATTAGACAGCATGGAATTAACAGGTTTAGGTTATTTTACAAAAAGAGCTCAAGCTGCTCATACACAGCAACTGGGCTTTGCTGGGGGGAAAAACAATTCTTCCGACTACTGCCAAAGGACACAAAGACTCCTCATCCTACACACAGTCGGTATGAAAGGGCACACAGACAAGTTTTTTGCAAGACAGAAAACAGAGAAATCCACATACTAAATTACGAGTCCACAATGACTATAACGCATCCCTTAGGGGATAAGCATGTAATTGTAGGAAGCAAAACAAAGCTTTCCATAGAGAAACCACTTTCACGAGATGATTAGGTGGACCTGCAATGAAGAAAATACATTTCAAAAGATGGGTTCAGACTTACACTAAGTTTTCACTGAAATACTTACAAATAAAAATTAAGACCTTTCTCTGTATCAGAAGAATTTTTTAAAAATACATCATGGATAAAATAAATTTCAGTAAAGGTCCAAGTACCATTCAGAAACATACATTTGCAAATAATATAAATAAAAAACAAAAAGTGTGACAACAAAAATACTATTTGGAACTACCTAGAATAGGCCAATCTAAGTTCATGTTCTGCTTCAGGGCATTGTATTGAAATGAATCTCATTCTCACTATAATTTTTTTCTTTTTAACCTTAATCACCAGTGGCTGGGTAACTGAAATGGACAGGAGAACTATATAAATGTCAGAGAAATATGTAAACCTCATTAATGTTTCCAAAAATTCATTTAGAGATAGAAACAGGTCCAAATAGATGCCTGTCTAAATGTACTGCAATTACGTTACAATTATTTTTCCAAATACACAGATATGCTCTGTCTTTTCTCAGCTCATTACTGACTCAAACAATTTGCCCTTCTGGGATCAATTGTTTGCTAATAAATAATTGTTTACAGTCACAAAATGATGTTAGGAGGTTTTCTTATTAGTTTTCCTTCTGCACCCTAATAAGATTGAAAATGAGCTGATTCCCCAGAGTCTAACCTTAACCTCGCTTTGTTTCACAGCCCAGGAAATGATGACCCATCTGCTTCAGAAAATAATGGACGGCCGAGAGGAAATATTGTTTAATTGTAGATTAACCTCCTCATGAGGCAGTCTGAAGCAGCTTTAGAATTAGCAACTATAACCAGCAAGAGAAACAAATGGCTCAAGAGCTTTTTTCTCCACCATTTAAGGTCCACAAAGAACGCAAAGGGGGTTTTACTACCTACATTTATTCACAAACATTTATTTCCACAATGGAAACAAAAACCATCAAGGTCAAAACTGATTCTCAAAAGTGCTGTCGCTGCCCTCCAATTCTGTTTGTCCGAATACCTTTAAATGCAGCAAACCATCAAACCATCTCATGCACTAAAGAAAGTGTGTTTTAAAAAAAGCAATAAACACCTCTTTTCCAATATTTTCAGGTTCTTATAATATTAAAATTAAAATTTTTCCCTGGTTTCTTTGTTAAAAGTAATAAATCCACCATTGGGGAGTACGAATTGTTTTATTATCATCAACATGGCACTTAAGTAAATGAAATCTTGTCAAGTACATGGTGACCTACAAGTTCAAAAGAAAAAAGAACAGCATGAGATCAAAATGGCCAGCCAGGACAAGAGATACAAAAGTGAGAGATTAAATGCAAACACAGCCCTTTATCCAACAGGCTTCACATGCTAAGCCTGTTCTAAAGTCAAACCTGTAAAAGCACACATGATACTGAGTATTTAATAGTCTGCCCCCTTCTCAGGGACTCAACCAATTTAGCAAGGGGACTCTACCATTCTAACTCAGAGAGGTACAGGAATCCTGAAAACAGTCAGTTATTCCATAAATATTTACTGAGGACTTCCTTCCAGGGCCTGAGTAGACAGGGACACGGAACAGGACAAAGACTCTTGGGGGTTGGTATTTTATGGTTAAACAAGTGCCTAAGTATCAGATTTCCCTTAAGCCTGGAAGCCTGGCGCAGGTAATTAAGTAAAAAGCTTTGCCCTAGGTACCAAAAAATGGAAATGGTTCCTCTCTGTCAGCAGTTACAACCAAGAGCCAAAGACATCTATGAAAATTTCGAAACTAAGGAAACCTGCCAGTGCAGGCAAGGCCACATTACTCTGAATTTCCAGTAAGACCTGAAGGTCATTCATTTTGTGTAAATATTAAAGAAACAACCTCTGTGGAGACGGAAGATTTTTGGTAGTTCAAATTCTTAAATATCTTAAATAGAATTTGCTAAAAGAAATTATTCTTGAATTCCTCAACTTAATTTTGAAGCAATGAGCTAGTAATAACTCCAGAGATTCAAATAATAGTGCCTATTCAAGAAGAATGAGAGTTTGACATTCTTCTCTACAAAACAACTAGGCACAATTTTATCCATCAGACGTCTATCAACCTACGGATATTGAAAGCTTGGGAGAACAAGATAAAATCAACTCCAACCCTAGAGGCAGCTGTAATATCGAGGAGGCATCAACAATGCTATTCATGAATTTAGAAAAATTAATAAATCCTGGGTTGAATGCAAGAAAAGGCTCAAATACAGGTGAAGCATACTCACTTGGGTTTTGTTTCTGCATCTGTCACTTGGCGAATGAAGATACCATCTTCGGGATGTTCCGTGTCATCCATTTCATACATATACGATGATGCTATTGCAAGTGTAGTCCCATCATTACTGAAGGCGAGTGACGCAATGCTGGTGGGGTACCGATGGAACTGGCACAATCGCTTTTTGTTAAATGGATCCCAAATATTTACAAATCCATCAGAACCACCTGCAAGTAATTTCAAAAGAGTTACAACAGTTCTTAAAAGCAGATACAAAAATAACCATTTTCTTAACCATTTTCACAGAAGTCACATTTTCCCCAGGGAGTATTACACCAGATTTTCTTCCTTTTAAATATCATAAAAAGCAAGCACAATTTTTTAAAGCTCTGTCCAAGTACAAACGTACAGTGTTCAATTAATAGCAAAATGATATTATCTTAACAACTAGATACAGGTTAGCATACCTGTGGCAAAGGTATTGTGGATGTTGTGAAACGAAATGGCGTTGACTGGGTAAATTTGCTCAATATTATTTTCTTTCAGTCTGTGACACTTGAAGGCATACTTCTTCTTCTGTACCTCAGGGCTTGGGTCCAAGTACTCAACTGCCACTCGGCCTTCAATAGAGCTTAATACATAACCCTGACAAAAGGAAATCAGAGGACAAAAGTGGTGAATCCAGCTTCCAAAACAAGGCCTGGATTCCCAAATTCAACCCAATTCCCAAATTCAGCCCACAGTAAAGAAAGATGATTATTTCTAAAATGAAAAGAGAATACGGCCAGGTTTTAACCACGTGTTTGAGCTGTACTAACATAGTTACGATCACTCCCAAAGTTTAAGAACACTTAGACCTGTTTTATTACAAGTAAATAAATAAAAGGCCACCATCACTTGCCTTCTTCATTCTACCAGTACCCTGCACACTGCAATCAAAAATGTTGAGTTATTCTGTCAAACCTCAACAGGAATTTTAAAGTGTTTCAATATCATTTATTTGTTGTCCTGTCCAGAAGGGGACTCGAATTCATTCCATCAGCTGTAATATATTTTTCTTTGCCCTACGCCTCCTCACCTCTAACAACTCTAAGAACTGTGTCTCCTTCACTGAGGCACCAATAATCCAAACCAAGTGGAAAACCAGCCTTCCACCTTGGTCATCCTGCCTCTCGCATTTAACTACAGCAAGTCAAGTGTACACACAAACCACACAGATTTTCAGCGATGTTCAAAAGTGGCTTATAATTTCAAACCTTTCCTCACTTTGCCTCAAAATAGTGTAACAAAGAAAGAGATGAAGATAAATCTGCATTTTTATTTGAAATGAAATGAAATCTGCATTTTTAATTCTCCAAGGTATGAAAAAGATTTACTCCTAAAAAACTACTTATGGAGGAAAAAAAATCGGTAAAATGTTACTTTTAAACTTCCATTATAAACTGGAAATAAACTGATGGAAAATTTTAGATAGAAGACATAACAACATTCATAAACGCATGCATATTTTAATCATGCACTTAAAATCTATTTAAAGTTTCACGTAACTCCAATTCCTTATCTTCAATGGAAATTTACAATATCCTGAGAAGAAGAATTTTGATCACCATTTGAGGTACTAGCCTTCTGACAAGCACTAAAGGATAGCCATTAGGGCTTCCCTGGTAGCACAGTGGTTGACAGTCTGCCTGCCGATGCAGGGGACACGGGTTCATGTCCCAGTCCGGGAGGATCCCACATGCCGTGGAGCGGCTGGGCCCATGAGCCACGGCCACTGAGCCTGCGCGTCCGGAGCCTGTGCTCCGCAACGGGAGAGGCCACAACAGTGAGAGGCCCGCGTACCGCAAAGAAAAAAAAAAAAAAAAAAAAAAAAAAAGGATAGCCATTAGATTCCAAAGATATCCACTGTTTTTAATGACTTTTCCTCTTGTAAAATTCCTACAGCAGCTGACCCCACCACCAACTTCCCTTCACACTTTAAGGGTTTGGGGAGGAAAGGGCAGATTAATAAAGTGTCATCTCATCTAGTAATGATGATGGGAAGGGTGACCTACCCTGTTCGTCATTATATGAGGGACAACGCCTCTCAACCCTCAATGGCATTCTTTTAGAAAAGAAAAACACAGGTCTGCTAGCAGACTGACTAAACTCCATTAGCATTAGGGTACAAAGAGAGGTGCAAAAACAAAAAAAGACAGAGAGAGAGAGAGAGAGAGAGTAGCAAATTCCATAAGCCTAAATTTCCAGATTTAAATTTGAATTCACTGGTTTGTAAATTAAATACCTGCAAAACTCTCTCTGATAACTGTATACCTGTCAAGCACCCTGGACTAGGATCACCAAGGAATCTGAAAACCTCTACTCTAAACACTGGCAGATTACTTATCCTCTCTGACCATCAAAGCTTTCTCTAAAATTGAGGTAACACACCACCTTTTAACAAAAGGCTGTCAAAAATTTACAACAAATTCTAAATCTAACAAATTCTAAATCACTACTCAAAAAAAAAAAGCAAAGTTTTAAAAGACAGTGACCAAATCATTATCATATAAGATCCTCTTATTTTCAAATTCCCCAGGCACAGGGAAGAGAGGTCAGTACCTGCTTGTTTGGAAATGCTCGTATGCAGCGAGTCTGGTACTTGAGGCTGGACTCCCGGCGCTGCTGCACGTAGCCCATGTTCCGTAAGTCCCAAACCAACACTCTGCGGCCTGCGGTGCCCACAATCAGCCGGTCTCCGGACACTGAGAGGGTATACACCTTTCAAGAAAGACCAAACCTTGCTGAAAATCATCTGCTTGCCTGCAAATGGCATTTTGCACCAAGATAAAGTCCACTAATCATAAAACCATAAAAAAAGTTAGCTGATCAGGTTCACAAACACAGGTACGAAATTTTAAATGCTACAGTTACACAAACCAATTGGCACAAAATAATAAACACAAGAGATTCTTAATACTTAACCAAGTATCACATAATGCACATTCTAATTAACTCTCCTAAAGCATCTCTGAAACAATTCTCTTCATTACTAAAACAAGTTAAATTATTAAACAGTTTTTACAGCCTTCTTGTTTCATTCAGTAACAATATAAAATTGTAGAAAATACTCAAAAAGGAGATAATAAAGCCATAAAAACAACTCAAGATACCTTTCAATGGGCTTCTGGCTTTTCATAAAACAATCATTTTCAAAGTTATTTTTCTATGACCACCTTCTGGAAGGATATTTCATGTTGTAACTCTAAAAATCTTGACTCTCTCAGCTGTCACACTGAATAAATAGGCCTTCCCAGGAAGAGTGAGAGAGCTATCATTAATTAGCTTCTTAGTTGCTTTTGGTGGCATACGAACTCAAAATTAAAAGACAAGGATAGTGGTCTGGCATATAACAAGGCAAATTCTTATACCCTGACGTCATACCGAACACTCAAAACAGAGTTATCTTTAGGGAAAATTTTAAAAGCATTTTATTCCCTAAAAGCATCTATTTTTTCCCCCTCAAAATTCCTTTTCTTCAATATCAAAACAACTTCCACAAAAACACTCCTTTAAGACAAACCACAAAATTTCCTGCAAATAAGCATTTAAAGTTACTTATTTTCAAATATGTTATCTGGGGACTAAACAGAGATAGCCAATTCATGAAAATGGTGGCAAAACATATGTTCCTGATCATGTTAAATCATTTTTTTAAAGTCTAGACTTCAGGTATATAACTATGCCCTGATCATTACTTTCAATTAATAAGCAACTCTAATCTAATATTTTAAAACTTGAAAAATCATTATAAAAAATAAAGAGGCCTCATGACATGGTAAGACATCTCACTAACATTCAGTAAGTAAACCTTATGGTTAGTAATCACTAATACATTAACCACATACCACCAGCCCGGAGGAAAAAAACAAATTGGGTTTCACAATGTAAGGACCCGATAGTCTCTACAATCTGGCCTTTAAATTCAACAGCTAATTTGACCAAGGGAAAAACAGGAAATTTAAAAGATTCAAAACAGTAGATTTAACACAAGTGTATTTCAATAAGAGACATACTAAGATTTACCGCTGTTTATTCAGAAAACATGTTTGCAGAAAAACAGAAATTAACGTAAGACCTATGAAACACCAAGTTTAAAAAAACACAGAAAGAGATCAGTTGACAACAGTACAATCAGAATGGGAATTTTATCTTAAATCTTTACTATACAGGTGACACACAAGCTTCTAAAAGTGGTTTCTATCCCCACGGATCATAAATCAAGTAAAAACACTGTCATGCTACTGACTAGGTATATACATTTATCAAAAACAGTACTAAAAAAAGTGACATAATGAACCTTGCTGAACCAATAAGCAGCTTGATTCAGTGTGGCTGTCCATTATATGATATTCTGTCAGCAATTTATCACAGCTCTTAACATGTTACATGCAACCATAAATCAAAACTAGAAACAATGCAATTATTTTATTCTGAACAAAGGTCTTGCCAGGAGTAGATTCGAATGTGATGTGACAAAAATAATGGCTCTTTGGATGCACTACAGTATATAAGGACAGCTAACAGGAACTGGATAGTATATTTACACTGAGGAAATAAGACTCAAGTGAAGGATACCTTTAAATTGCTAAAACAATCAATCTTTAAAATTAACTACCACCTGATAAAGTCTGATAAAGGATACAGCAAGGATGCCCAATTACACTTCCACTGTACAGATCAAAAGGTTACAATAATACACAAAGTTTCAGTTTTAAGAAGCTTCCTTCACTACAGCCTGCAAACTACATCTGTCAGTATTAAAAATAAATAAATGGTAAAAGCCAGGGAATATAGGACATCCTTTTCACTAAACTTCATACGATAACCCATTTCACCCTCTTATAGTCAACTCAAGAGAAACCTCAGGTCATAAGTGAAAATGAGTGACGCTCTATTCCACTTCCTGGTTTGGGGCCGTCAAACCCAAATGAAGGCAATGGAACAGTCTGCTAAATGACTTCTCTGAAAAGTTCAGTCTCTGCTAAATGACTTCTCTGAAAAGTTGCTTCTCAGCCCTAGGACTGAAAGCGTTAATACATGGAAGTGGGTTTAGGACTAGTGCTATCCAGTACAAATATGACAACTGACAGAAAATGTTGACCAAAATACCAAAATTAGTTTTCCTTCACATATTTAGCTGAGTTTGTAAGATAGACTCATCAACTCTTAACCTCTAAATTCAACATCATATTCATCAAACATGTATCAAGTCAAACCACCCCAAGGACCATAATTCCTGTTCCGAATATGAAAAGCCTACCTTTTCAGGCTGAGAGAAGGTCCCAGCATTACACGGGGTTCTGGGATCCCACAATTTAACTGTCTGATCCCAACTCCCAGTAACCATCACATTCACTTCTGGACAGTATTCAACACATCTGATAGGGGCATCGTGGGTCCCAACAAGATTTTCTGTAGGAAAAAACAAACCAACAAACCACTCCTAGCTTTACTAAACAAAGATTCCTCAAGTGAACAATAGAAGGAAACGTTCATTGCACTGTAACGAATCCGCTTCCACCCACTCAATGGAACTACTCCACACAGAAAAATTTCTCCAGGACTACGAAAAGTCAACCTTTCATCTCTGTTCACCTGACAGTGCATAGCTTGATTCACTGACATGGTAATACCAAAAGCTGACTTCAGTTTCAGATTACATTAAAATGGTGGCATATTTGTTATTTTCCTCACTTGACTCTAGATTCCTTCAAATCAGGAACCTTGTTTAACTCTATAGTTCTGACTATCTAGTACAGGTTCTGATACACGGTAGGTGCTCAAGATATACCTGCTGAAATGAACCAATGAATGGAGAACTGTGGTCGAATGGATCTGGATAAAACTTATCACATTAAGCTGATGTTTCAAAGAAACTTTTATCTGAGAGCTGGGGATGAGGAAGGCAGGAAGTCTTATGATTAACCCACTTGGTTTTCATGGTGGGTCAAATTTCTAATACACAATTTCTTTCCTCTCAATTTCAACTCTTCACCCTATCTGATTCATTCATTCAACGAACATCTACTAAATGTCTACTATGTGCCAAAATCTATACCACATGCTAAGGATACGACCAAGAACAATCAATATGTGGCCCTGATCCTCAAAGAGGAAAACTACCTGTTTAAAAACATACATTTTTTTTCTTGTTTAAATGGTATCTCGTCAAGTTCAGCAATGACCTTCTGAGAATAAACAGCTAATTCCCTTAATTATGGTCTCTAACATCAAAAACCTTTGCTTTTCAGTGCTTTTTTTCTCCTGAGTTTTCAAACAAATAGAACCTAAACCTGCAAGCTAACTTCCTATCTAGAATAAGCTGCTAGCAAACAAAACCAAACATCTGCAGTTGTAAGTTACATGACAAAACGGCTTTCATGCAAAAGCCTCTTCTGATTGGATCTTTTTTTTTTGATAAGATATAGTGTCTATCCTCTATCCATCCTCCCACTGTCCAACTCATCCTCGTTAGTCGTATCTCTGTGCCTTGCCATGTCCTTCAAGTACATCCATGTCTAACGTATGCATATACCAAAAAAAAAAAAACACCTCCACTAGAGAACTCTGTGTATTCCGGTTCCATTCCAATCTCTACTCTGCTCCAAAGTCACCATAAAAATGTGGGTAAGTTTTTTCATATCTCTTAGAAATTAACTAAAAGAAAAGGTGTTATCTTGTCCTTCATTCAATAAATGCAACTGAAGCATATTCTATACTAAACAATTATACAAGCAGGGTTAACATGGTATCTAGACAGGGTTGGCTATTTTATAATGTTAAATTTTTAAAAACCTATCTTCCTTCAGTCTAAACTAAATTAGCTTCTGAAAAGAGAACGCTGAAACATCAGCACTGTCCTGGAAAAATCCTACTGAAAGATAGTCCACTGCAGGACTCAGTCCCCTTCTGAGGGCAAGGGAAAGGTCAAATACTTAAGTGCCACTTCATGTAAAGACTGTGGATGGAGATCATGAGTTTCACTGATAAAATACATGCATAATATTTTGTGATTGTAATGTAATGGTTATCATTTAAACGAAAAAGTCCTAAATTCAAGCCATTTTTACTTATATCTAAGCAACTTAGGAACTAAGCAATTCAGGAACTACTCTTCGCGAATAAACATTTACAAGTAAGCACTAACTAAGAAAACACTAAACTGGTAAAAATGTGGCTATGTTACCTTGATCAGTGTTCAAATCATGCATTTTCAATTGATGGTCTAATCCCCCACTCCAGGCATGTGTTGGATCCTATAAAATAAAGTTGCAAGTCATTTAAAACTTACAGAGCTTTAAAAAGCATTTAAAAATTCCTGTTTTGGGGCTTCCCTGGTGGCGCAGTGGTTGAGAGTCCGCCTGCCGGTGCAGGGGACACGGGTTCGTGCCCCGGGGTCCGGGAGGATCCCACATGCCACGGAGCGGCTGGGCCCGTGAGCCATGGCGGCTGAGCCTGCGCGCCCGGAGCCTGTGCTCCGCGACGGGAGAGGCCACAACAGTGAGAGAGGCCCGCGTACCGCAAAACAAAACAAAACAAAACCCCAAAAAAAATTCCTGTTTCTACAGCCAACTATCCAGTTTATGCTCAGGACGAGAGGTACACTGGGCTCAGCTACTCACTGTAAACAAAAAAAACAGTACAAAAAATAAAGCAACTTAAGGAGCTGAGAAAACTACTACGCCAGCAAATTAAGGAAGAACTGTTCGCCACACTGGCTGACAGTCAACAGGCTCCCATGTACTCGCAAACAGACCTTTCTTTTCACAAGACAGCCAAATGTTACTGTCTTGTTGTGAGTTTCAAACACATTACGTCCAAAAGGTTTGCACGGTTACGCCATTAGAACCCAAGGGGAGACCGAATTCCTGACGTCTGCAATTCCCCAGCGCCAAAAAAAAAAAAAAAACCCCACACACCCAGAAAAACAAAACCAAACAAACAAAAAAAGAGTACCTGGGGCTCAAGGTTAAGTGTTGGGGGAAGGAAGGGGAGCTATCCAAATGACCCCACCGACAAAAGCCCAACAACGGAAAACGGGCACTCTTGACCAGGAACACCATACCGAGAATATTAAAGGGGGGCAGAAGCGGAGGACACCTACGTAGAAAGCGCAGTCCAGGACGGCGCCGGTGTGCTGGTACTTGAGCCGCATGGAATTGGCCGGCACATCGTAGAGGCGCACGGACGTGTCCCAGGAGGAGACCAACAGGAACTGGGAGGTGTTCGGGCTGAACTTCACCGAGGAGATGCCGTCCTCGGGTGGCTGGTTCAGCTTGAACTCGTTAGAACCGGTCATCTACGGAACAAGCGCCCAGTGAGAGTCCCCAAGGGTCTGGGGTCTAGACTCGCCGACGGCGGGGCCTAGGGAAGGCCGCAGACACGGCCTCTGCGCCTGCGCAGAAAGGCCGCGCCCGCCGCGGTCCGGCCTCGTCTCCCCCCACCCCACCCCCGCCGCCCCTCCTAAGCCCCCCAACCGGCCGGGCCGCCGCCGCCGCCCCCGCACCCCTAACTCCAGCCTCCAGCGTGGCCCGCCGCGGGCTCCTGCACCCCGGCCTACCCCCCAGGCCTGCCGCCCCGCGTGCTCCTGAAATAAAAGAAAAGCTGTGGAAGAGGAACCGGTTCCCAGAGGACGGCTCCGCCAGCTCCGGGCCCGGGGCGGGGGTGGAGGGGTCCCCAGAAAGTTCGCTACTGCGCCCGGCCGCCTCCCCCCGCTACCTTAGGCTCCCTCAGAAGCAACTTCGCCGCCACTCGCCGCCGCCTACCTTCCCTCGAAGCTCTCGCAGGCCGGGCGGAGGGAGCGTAGAGGAAGTTCCACCCGATGCCTGCCATTGGCTGATTTCAAACGCCAGCGTCTCTCTCTAGGCAGCCGATTGGTCCGCCCCGGAGGCCGGGCGTCGGTCAGCCCAGGCAACCTGTTCCGGCACAAAGGTGAACGACGGCTTTTCCGATCACGTGGCCTCTCTTCACCACCAGGCTGAGGCGCCAGTGCCGGTGCCGGACGAGTGAAAACTACAACTCCCGAAGAGCACCGCGCCAAGGCTGCGCTCACGCGCTCGCCCGTCCTTGTGCGGCACGCTGGGAAATGTAGTCTCCCTGGGGCTGACGTCTGGCCTGTCCTCTGAATAGTAGGCGGGAAAGATACTCTTTCCAGTTGACTCTTGGGGCCCTCCCCATCTCAGTTAATCTCTCAGACACAAAAACCTTATTTTGGTTAGTACTTTTTTTTTTTTTTTTTTTTTTTTTGTGGTACGCGGGCCTCTCGCTGCTGTGGCCTCTCCCGTTGCGGAGCACAGGTTCCGGACGCGCAGGCTCAGCGGCCTGTATATGGCTCATGGGCCCAGCCGCTCCGCGGCATGTGGGTCTTCCCGGACCGGGGCACGAACCCGTGTCCCCTGCACCGGCAGGCGGACTCTCAACCACTGCGCCACCAGGGAAGCCCTTGGTCAGTACTTTTAGAGAGCTAAATTAGTCTCCCTTTCACTGCACATGCATATGCCCATGAAGTTGACCAAAACTGGAGTGGAGAAAAAACTATTTGCTCAAATGAAGTGTATATTTTGCCCTACTTTTTTCTCATTTTCCTGGACTTTCCACCTATGAACCATGCTCTCACATTTCCCACTGTCGAAGATCTACTGACCTTAGAGATACTCATCCATATTTATACTCTGCTTATCTCTTCATTCCATTTTCCTGCAAATGTTTATTGAGCACCCAGCGCATGCCAGGGCTGGTGAGAAAACCAGGAAGATGCATTAATCAGACCGATTCTTGCTCTTGAGGAACTCTTTGTTCGGAAGGTTGGACAGACTGAGAAACAAATGATTACTCTCCAGTGTGTTAAAGCTCAAAAGCCTCTTTGAGACATATGTTCAAGTAGGGCCCTAAAATGACAGCTACAAGGTTCTCTCCATCCACCCCCTCCCACCCCAAGAACTCGCCATACTTGCAGGCTCAGTTTGCTGGATTTTCTGTTTCTAGAATCCTCCAGAAATAGGACAATCAAGAACGTTGCTCCTGTAATGAGAAATAATTTGGTCTCCATGAAAGAAAAGCAATACTTAATTTATAACTAGAATGCTGTGACTCAGTTACTCTTGAATATCAAAAGTGCACTGAAAATTTTCAATTTAATCCATGCTATAACGTCTTTTTCACAGGCTTTTGTAAAAAAAAATCTTATGTTATTAAATGATCTTGTATGAAGTGGGAGGAAACTGCTGAGGTTAAAGTGTTTAATTTCTAAGGTACCTTGATAGAGAAAAAGTGTTGTTGGTCCTTATGCATTCATATATGCTGACTCAGGTGCACTTTTTTATGAATGGTGACACAGTAAACACACAACAACCACCCTTCTGCCCGGTGTATTGATGATATTCCTGTCAAAAGGACAGATTCTTGCCCTGTCTCCTCACCAGTCCTGATACTTGGTTCTCTCTCCTCTTTCAACAACTTAATGGCTAGGTTAAGAATTTTAAAGTGCAGTGCCTTGCCTCCATTCTAATTTTGGCTAAATAATTTTATCTCCAAATAATTTTATTTGGTTCCCTCTCCCAGTTGTTTATTTAATTCTACTAGTTTCGAGATTCTGAGCATGAATTATCCACTAATAAAATCTAAGCGTATTTCATTAACCAGTGTGTGTATGATTCAGGTCCCTCTGGGCAGGCAGTTGCAGCCGGACTTGATTTGAGTTTTAAGAAACGTCAATCTTCTAAATCCAGTTTAGAGCCTGAAAGGAGGCTGATGATTTTGCTGCTTATTCAAATGAATTGATAGTCTTGAGATAGGAAATCTGGCCACAATGGAGTCTTGAACATTTCAAATCCAAATGCAAAGCCGTGTGTGTGTGTGTGTGTGTGTGTGTGTGTGTGTGTGTGTGTGTACTTAGTTACCTATAAGAAAGAGGAATTCCTAGAAACTAATCACACTGTTGGATCACCTTTGACTACTAATTCCTGGCTGGATTAGTAAAAAAAAAAAAGTGAAGTACCCGCTATATGACAAACTGGAAAAGGATCATCCCTAAAATCTTAAGGGCAAAAACCACTCTGCCATTAACTGCCTACAGGAAACAACTTCCTATGAAGGAAGTAAGCCCAAGAAGGATATAGTGACCCAATACTGTTAAAACCATCATCTCTGTTTAAAAAACGTAATCTATTGAAGCGCAGACAAAAATGATATGGGTGAAATATTCCTATACAAGTAGTTCCTTGGTTATTTCTGCATGGAATATTCAAATAGCAACTTGAGAGGAAAGAAAAATTTAAAGCAGGTTATCTGGAAAGAGAAAACTTCATTGAAATATGTGTACCAAATAAATCAGAACAAAACAGAACCAATGTCAGTTCTGTTTTCTCTCTCTGACTAGCCAATATCTAGCATAGTTTTCAGCAAGTACTAGGGCTCAGTAAATATTTATTGAATTGAACTCAGCTGAAATGAAATAAATGCAATTGACCTAACAGCACTGGCACATGTGTTCTTGAATTTTATGAAATCTAACATTAAAAAATATGACCTCACAAATGGACAAGACGCCAGGCATTTCAGATATGACACTGCGGGTCACATAGACGGGTAACAGATATCCTGCATACTTTCATAAAATGCAGATAATTTCGATGCCTCTCGGCTCAAACAGACAGCTCTATCACGCAAATATTCCCTTCTAGACGATGGGATCCGGGCTCCGCACTGCCGACTCCCGACACCTTTGCAGCGGCTAAGGAGTAGCCCGGGGCTGGAGGCAGGAGGACCCGGCAGCTCGCCCCACGTGACACCGAACCATCAGCATCCTCAAAGCTCAGGCAATATTTTTTTTTCTGACGTTTTGCAAGGAACAGGTGGCTGCGACCTAACACTGCGAGACTGTGATTTGCACGACACTCGCGCGCGTCTGTCCTCTCGGTGCCGCGCCCGCCCAGCCAGGGTGAGGCAGCAGGTGCCCGGGGCGCCGAGGTCCGTGGGCGCGCAAACCGCGCACCAAGGTTCCATTCAGTGCCCGCTGCCGCGTGCTTGCCCGCGACCCGGCCCCTTAGCCACGCACAGTGCAAACTATAAACAACAACAACAAAACTGTAGGGAGGAGCCTTTGCCTCCCGCGCTTTCTTTGCCTAGTCTCGGGCCTCATCCCTCCTCAGCCGAAGTGCTGCCTTTCCGCGACCAGTTCCCGCACCGCGCGGCTCGGGAACTGTGAGCGGCTGTAAGCCTGTCGCGCCAGGCTGGGGGACGAGCAAACCGGGCTCTATACCTGATCCAGGCAGCGCCGCCCCACCTGCCCTGTGCCCTCGGAGAGGAGGCTCCTGTCACAGGTTGGACCACGTCGCACGCCGCCCTGCTGCCGCCAACCCCGAGGCGCTCCCAGGGCTGGAAAGAAGCTCGTTCCGGGAGGCAACCGCTTCGGCAGTGAAACCTGCCGGCCCCCATCTGTACCTCTCCGCGCGCGCTCCGGAGCTGGACCCCCGCCGAGGTGAGCCTCCGCCGCGCGGAGACTACGGGCACCAGCTAGTGGAAAGGGGTGCGCCTCCAGCCCACGTGCCGCCTCGGCGGGTCCAAGGTCCCAACCTTTAACCTCTGACCCCCGCCCCACCTTCCACGTGGGGAGAGCCAGACCTCTTCTGACGCCCGCCCGCAAGCTCTTCCACGGAAAAGCGGGAATACCTGCGCGTTAGCCGGACAATCAATTCCACCAAAGTTAGCAACGATGCTTAAAATGTTTTATTTTTTTCTTTTTAAAACTATTTACAGATCTGAAATCTCCCCCCTCCTTTCGCCCCTACCCATCCTCGGGACAAGGGAAACGAAAAGAGGAGTCGAAATCATTGTTCAAAGCCCCCAAGGGCTGGCTTGGCCAGCCGTGTGTGCGTGTACATATATACAGGCGTATATATGGGGAGAAGAATGTCCCTGGTCTGGTGTTTGTCTGATTTTTTTTTTTTTCCTACCGATCAATGTCGATCTGGCCGAAACGCCCTTTCCCACCACCACCGTAGAACTTCCCCTCGAACATGGTTTTCAAAACGTATTGGTTTGTTTGGGGTAGAAAGCAGATGATCTGGCTGGAGGAATGCCGATAAATACCGGAAACAAACAAAACAAAAAGTAGGCCAGAGGCCATAAATAAGAGGTAACGAATACACATGGTGTATCTCGTAATATTTCTGGAAACGCGCCGCCCTGCTCCGGAGGGGGCGCAGCCCGCGCCAGGCTGGCGGGGAGCGGGCGGGCGGCGCGGGGCCGGCGGGCTGCTCAGTAATCGAGCTTGCTGTAGAGGTTGTAGAGAGGTAAGGCCGAGAGGTTGCCGCCCGGGTAGTAGAGCGGCGCGGGGAAGGCGAGCGAGCGCGGCACCGGCACGCGCAGCAGCGAGCTGTCCCGGAACACCAGCGGCATTCCCACCAGAGTCTGCGCCGACGCGTGCGCCATGTTGGCCGCCTCCAGCTCCGCGGAGAGCTGCCGCTTCCACTTGTTGCGGCGGTTCTGGAACCAAGTCTTGACCTGGGTCTCGGTGAGCTGCAGGCTGGAGGCAAGGCAGGCGCGCTCCGAGCTGCTCAGGTAGCGCTTCATGTCGAAGGTGGACTCGAGCTGGTACACCTGGCTGCGCGAGAAGACCGTGCGCGTCTTCTTCTTGGCCGCGCCCGCCTGCCTCTCGGCGCAGCCGCCGTCCCGCGGCCGCTCGGGCCCCGGCGACGGCGAGCCCGCGGGCAAGAGCCTCTCCTTCTCTTCCTTAAAGTCTGGGTGCGAAGAAGAAAGGAAAGGCGTGCGCTCCGAGCTCTCCGGCCCCGCGCCTCCGCTGCCCTTGGGGGTACCTGGGGAGTGAGAACAAAGAGGAAGGCCATGGAGCTGGGAAGCCTCAAAGACCCCCAGCTCTCGCCGGAACCAGGGGGTTGGCAGGCGCCTGCAGCCTTGGTCCCATCTTCCTTGGTCCCACCCGCATCCTCTTCTCTCCCTCTCGCTGAAACCCAAAGCCCGGCACCCGGCTTTTGAAAAGCAACAGGACAAGGATCCAGCTACTTCGAGTCTGGGGTCTCTGTGCTCCCAGCTTCGTGGAAGGACGGGTGGCAACAGGGGGAGGAGATCTGGAGGGGGGACATTAGCTTCATTTTAAAAGATGATTTTGCCTTGTAACAACTGAACTGGAAGAGTTCCCTGCGCTTTATAGTGTGGCATCATTTCACAGGCCGTTTGTTCTGAAATCACGCTAAGGACTAACGCGGGGCTCCCCTTGGTCAGATGTTGTAAAGAGGAACCATCTGCGAAAGGCACCATTGTCAATCATCTTGGAGTGCTAATCATTCCGAGGAGGAGGAGAGAGAGAGAGAGAGAGAGGCAGAGGTCGAGAGAGCGGAAGAGAGAAAGAAGAAAAAGACGCTGAAAGAGATTGCGGTAGAGACGGACCGACCGCTCAGATCCGACTTCCAGACCTCGTGTGCAGAAAGTATACGACGTGCAAAGGGGATATTGAGGGCACAGCCATGCGTGCTGCAGGCCCTGTGTCCAACCCACTATGGTACACTCTCCCTCCAACCCAACCTTCCCCAAAACCGCGCCGCGCCGCATCTGTGCTCCCTGTTTCTTCCCGAGCGCCCGCCGGGCGGAGGAGTCAGCACCGAGCTCACGTCTCCTCCCCTCGGCGCTGGACCCCGCGCGGCCGCGGCTCTGGCCGGCGTTGGGGGTAGGTAGACGCGAGAGCCACCGCACAGCTTCCCTCCCCTAGAGCTTGCTCGCTGCTGACCCGGGGGCGTGCGATCCTTACCCAGGCAAGGAAAGGGGATGGGGGGGTGGTGCTTGGGGCCGGGCTCCTTGGGGCCGTGCGGGTCTGGGCAGAAGCAGGCGGGTGCCTTCCAGCCGTCGTCCGGCTCCTCCTCCTCCGAGGACACGGACAGGCTGCGCTTCCTGGCCGGCCAGCCGGCGGGCTCCCGTGGCGCTTCCGAGGGGCCCCCGCCCAGGATGGACTGAATGGTGAAGCTGGAGACGCCGCAGGCCGCCGGACACCCCTTGCCCGCATCTTCCTTGCTTCCCATCCTGGGTTCATAAGAAATTGGAGGAAACCAAGAACTCCCTTTAGAGATGATCTGGGTGGAAGGAGGCAGGCAGGCAGGCAGGCAGGCAGGCAGGCGGGGGGGGGGGGGGGAGGAGGGGAGCCAGGGGGAGGGGGCGGCGAAGCTGGCGAGGCGTCCCCTCCGCGCGGGGGACACGCGGGCACCGGACGGCTGCGCTGGGGTCCGTGCCCGCCCGGCTTTAGGTGAGGCCGCCCAGCCCCGGCGCGAATGCCCCTTCCTTGCCCGCCAGCTCGCCGGGTCCCCGGCGGCGCAGAGGTGGCGCGGCCTCATTTGCATAGAGGTTACTCAGACGCGGCCAATCGCAGCGCCGCCGAGCGGCCCCGGAAAATTTCAAAAAAGCCCAGGCCCCGCACGCAGCGCCTGTGCTCCCCGGAGCGCGCAAAGAGCCGGGCGGCCATCTGCCGTGTCCAACCAGCCCGGACCGAAAGCAACATAGATTCCAGCCCAAGTTCCTACCCTGTGTGGCGACACTGATCGCTCGGACCCCTGCCCTCTCGAGAGGTAGGGGCAGTTCGGGGCTCAGCTGGAGTGACCCGACGCCTCCCATAGGCGACGGGTCCTCACACTCTCAGAGGGGTTCACAGGCTGTTCCACGACCCTCCCCAAACTCACTCCTTCTCGCCTGGGCAGGCAAGCAGGGCTGGCACCCCGCAGACCACTGCGCCCAGCGCGGGAGGCCGGGGCGGGGCGGGGTGGGGGGGGCGTCGGATTTAGGAGCGTACGCATAGGAACTGATACCCTTTCCGGGAGCTTAACGGGGAGGCCTGGGAGCGGAGAACTTGTGCCCTTCCCCGCTTACAGACCCCACCCCTGTCACAGGCCCAGCGGGGCTGCAAGATCGTTGGGGGTGGGGGAGGGAAGCCCTAGATCTTGTTTCAAGAGATCCGGGTTCAAGTCCCAGCACCCTCATTTCCATGCTGCGTGAACTTGGACAAGTGAAATCCCAGTCAGAGCCTCACTGCCCTCATAGGTGATATGAACTTCTCATTAATATCTCCCCTTCACCTGTTTCGAGGGTGGCCTTAGGTAGCAATGAAAAAGCACCGGAAAGCCTAGAATCGCTAGGAGCTCATAGTAGGTCCTCTGTAAACCTGTGTAAACAGTCCAAAGCTCGGCCTCCTGTTCCATAAGTGACTCTCACTTTTAGGCAAATATTGGAGGTGAGGGAATTGCTACAAAAAAAGAAGCGCTTTGCTCCAGGAAAGGAGAGAAGGAGGTGAGGACAGCGACATGGTTTTAGAATTAGACAAAGTGTATTCAAATGTCTAGGTGACCTTGGACAGGATACTTAAACTTTCTGAGCCTCGGTTTCCTCATTCCTAAAACTGGGGGGAGAGAAGCCAGATTACCTCGCAGAAGCAGTATGAGGTCAAAGTACCAAACTCTGAGCACAGCTTGCGGTGGGTGGTCAATTAACCATATTTCCCTACCTCATCCTCACGGCCCCCTCAAAGCCCTGACTCTTGTTCTTTTAATTCCCAGATCAGCTGGTACCGGATGTGGAACCAGTCCGGCGCAGGCAAAATGTTTCGGGGGCACAGCTGTCTATACAAACGTCGAAGAACCGAAGCCACTCCGAGACGCTCAGGCAACCCCACCCCCTGGATCTGAGGCCTCAAGACCGCTCCACCAAATGATCCCGGGAGCCCTGACCCTAGGGTGCCCCCCAAATGCAGCCAAGGGTGAGAGGACACTCTGGAATCAGTCCCTACAAATGTCCAGACGCTGCACCATGACGGTGCAGTTCCCTCCTCTCCCGCGCCGCGCCCGGGTTATTGAGCAAAGCGCTTATAATATCATTAGCCGCGGTGAGTTACCGACTGCAGCCTTACCGGTGGCAGAACCTCTCCCTGCTTAACTCCTCCAAGGGCTCGTTAATGGGCTAATTGATTAGGAGTCGGCGGTGCAACCGGGGCAGAGGCAGGCAAGGGGGCGGGGGTGGGGAGGGGTGGGGTGGGGGCAGAGGCTGTGCGCCACGGCCCGGGAGGCCCGCGAGGGGCAGGTGCCGGCCTCCGTCTCCGCATTAACCTCTTCAGGGCTCGGCGGCGGGGTCGAGACACATTACAAATGGTCAGCTTTAATCATGGTGTCAGCTCATTAACCCGGAAGGACCCGGTGCTGAAATACAATTTGTGCGTCCCCCTCTGCGGGGCCGCGGCGTAGGCTCCCGGGCCACGTCACAGCCCGTCCCGCGCGCTCCCGAACGGTTGGGGGGGTAGAAGGGAGCATCCTGAAAACAAACACCCGACTCTCACCCGCCTGCGACCTCTCCGCCTCCCGCAAGCGCCCCGAGTGGGAGCTGTCTCCCGGCCAGGGCTGAAGCCACCCGGCGGGAAATTGGCGGACCGGACGAGCTGAGCCTGCCCTCCACTGGGGACGAAGGAGGATTTGGGGTAGGGGGAGGGCATTGGTTGAACCCTTCTGAGCTAGCAAATACTTGGTGCCGGCAACCTGGAATATTCTGAGAGCATCCTACTATTCTTCACTTTAATTCTCACACCAAACCCGTGGTGCAGATCTGTACCTCCCCACCCACCCCCCAATGTACAGGCGGAGAAACTGAGGCTCAGGGAAAAAAAAAAAAAAGCCCAAGCAGAGTAAGCAAGATTGAAGCCCAAGGTTGCTCCACCGACAATACCTGACTCTTTGGAAGGGGCGAGGGGCGGGGCATGCATTGGCCTTGAGCTTGGGAGTGGCTGCGGGGTAGACTGTGAGGACCCCCGCCATCTCGGGACCGCGGGGGCACATGTTTGGGTGGAGTCAAGGGCCCACGGGGTTGGCCTCGGCCAGAGCAGTGGCCAAGTGAGGCAGCAGCTGGGCCTCCAGGGTGGGCCTCGGAGAAGCAGCTCCCAGACCCGGGGAACGGCGAGGGACTGGGGAGCTGACCTGTGCAGCCTGGCTTGAGGACTATAAGAAACCATGCGGCCTCGCTACCCCACAAAGGCCACCCCCCGCCTCCGCCGGCTAGTTTGGGAGGGAAGTCAAAAGGAACCATCTGGCCTCATTCTCCACCTGCTCGCTACTCCCTCTCCCTTGACGGTCTCATCTACACAGCGGCGCGCTACAACCAAGTCCCGTGCGGCCTCCTCCTCCACCCTGACACTGAGCACCTTCAGACGTGAACGCCTGAAGCCTCACACACGCACTTGCATAAACGCCTTCGCAGTCACACACAGTCAGCAAACGTTCACTGAGCTCCGACCGGTGTGTGCCTCACACTGACACACTCTGAACTGAGCCGGGGAAGTGGTGCTGGTGGCGCAGGACGGAGGCAGGGAGGCTGTGGCGGAGGCCGGGCGGACTCCCCTCTCCTCCAGTCTCTTCAACTGGGCATCTGCAGGATCTCTCCCACCTCGGGCAGACAGCAGTCCCACGGCACGGGCCAGAGGACCAAGACACGATCTTCCCGCCATCCCTTCAGGACATTTGGGGGGGGGCTCCCCAAGACTTCACGGCGAGTGCAGAGGCCCACACGCCCTCTCCTGGCCTCAACGCAGCTGCCAGACGCACTCCCAGGAACCTTAAGCTTCAGGAACCACCACCCACAGACGCCCCATCTCTCTGCCCTCAAGGGTGGCAATTCTTCAACTCATTCTCACCTCCCGCCCCACCCTCCAAGCCTCCGGATTGCTGCACCCCGCCCTACCCCAGTCAGATCAACAGCCCCTACCCAAGAGGAAGGTCCCTCATCATCTTTGGGATGCCCCGCACCCTTCCTAGGAATTAGGCATAAACGGGTTCCAAGGGACGGTAAACTTTCCGAGGCTGAAAGACGCTTAAAGTTTAGGTCCCGAGATTATGTCACTGCTCAATATTAAAGCGGCCCAGAGCGAACTTGCCGAGGAGCGCCATAAAAATTGATCCTCTCTTCTCTGCGGCAGTTGGGAAATAGGCTGGCTGAGCCGGGTAATAGTAGAAGAAGGCTCCCTCCGAAATGACAGATGAAGCCATAAACAAGTTTGATCTTGGAATCAAGCTTCGATAAATATTAAACACAGTCTGACCCCCCCCTTTACGCGAGTGGATTATGATATATGGCGCGTCCAAACTTTAAAATAAGGAAATACCAGAGAAAATGATCTCAATAAATTTTCTAAGTATAAACGTTGATTATGTTTCGATTTTCATTCAAGGGCCTCTGCTGTTCGTTCTTTGGTGCAAATGACATCTCGCAATAGGCTTTTGGGGAAAAGGGCTCCCTATTTGAAAAAGAGAGCCCCAGAGGTGTACAATTTATGTAATCTGCGGCTGGAAAATGAATTGTGTAATTTATTGGAAAACAGAAAGTCGTGAAGATTGGATCAGCAGAGCCGAGCCCCAACACCCCCCTCCCCACATCCATCAAGTTCCAATTAACAGCCTAACCAGAGAGCTTTAATGGGTTTCCAATCTAGTGGCCTGATAGACTCATCAATTCCTCTGGGAGAAATTAAGAAAATCGACCGCCCCTTGGCGACGCAGTGTCATTCCTTTCTGCAACTATATGTCAAATTAAAAACACAATTAAAATTTAAACTGTTTCAATCAAAGGGTGCCCTGCAACCTATGTTTCACTTAATAGAACTTTGATGAAAATCTGATGCGTGCACTCCATCACCAAGGGGGGCGAGGGCGGCGAAGGAGCTCACGAGAGAAGGGGATTCTTTCTATTTCTTTAAGACTTTAGCGCTCCGGTGAGGCACACCAGGTGACTCCACCTCGTCGCTCCTGACTAAATGATGGGCTCAACTCGCTGTCGGCGTGCTCTCGCTCGCTCGCTCGCTCGCTCTACACCTCTCCCCCAACTCTTTTTTCTCTCCGTCCACTGCAACCAGAAGGGATCCTTTTGGAACCCGGGCGACAGAGATTTGGGGCAGTTTCGCCGCGAAGACGCATCGCCTGGAGCAGCAGCCGAGGAGGGGACCTGGGCGACTACAAGGGCGCATCTCCGGGGAACTGTCCGAGGATGCACGCTGCTTGCAGCGATATCTTGTCTCTTGTCTCGGGAATTGCCCGGACACACGGTTGAAGCGCTACGGGATCCTGGAGGCAGAATGGTGGGGGGAAAGCCCTGGCGGATAACTGGACCCCAACTGCGCTGCTGTCTGAGACCGGATTCCCCAGAGGCTGTGGCGCCCCACCCGATAAGCCTCCAGGGTATTTCGGCAGGAGACGCAAGCTCGGCAACAGGCGCGTCGGAAACCTCAACTCAAGATCCGGGTCCGAGCCACTCGGCAGGGCTCCAAAGTAGAGCAGGCCCACGTATCTTTACAGCCCTTTTCTCTCATCCGCCATCCACCCACAGCACCCCTCCCCGCCTATCTGTGAGGCCAAAGGGTCAACATTCGCCCTGCACACCCAGACGGGCGCATGTGCACACAAAGGCGTGCACACCGCGATATGCGTACGCCCAGACGCGCGGATCGCTCGCACCCAGAAGGCAGAGACCGCCTGCAGGCTGGGCGGGAGGGGGTGGGCAGAGAGTGGGCGGCCAGCCGCGAGGAGGAGCCGAGGAGTGCCTCCGCCTGGCCCGGTGTAAGTGCCTGGGCGGGCGACGTCGCAAGGGCTTCCGCGGCTGTGCTCTGGACCCCGAGTGAGGATTTCTATGGCGCTCACGGGTTTTGCACCCTGACCCCGTCGCGGTGACCCAGTAGAGTGGTGGTCTTTTCCTAGCCGCTTTGCATTCTAAGTTTGGGTCGCCGGGGGGAAGAAGCCTCCTGGAGGGGTCACAGGACTCGGGGCGTGGACAAGCGCGAGGGGTGGGGCAAGATGGAGCCTTGGAGGCGGGCAGGGCGGTGCTCAGCAACGTCTCCGGTCCCCGCAGGGCCTTTGCAGGGAAGCCCAGGTGCCCCGCGCGCGCAGAGGAGTAGAAGCTGGCGTGCTCGGCCCGGGCCCAGGCAGCCCTACGACGCCAGCTCTCGCCCGAGCCCCCGAAGGTTGAAGGCTGTGCAGCCCCGTAGGCCCCCGCTGCTCTGACCCCAGCTCCCGTCGCCCGGGCTGCAGCTGGCCCAGCGCGCTCTTGCAGATGAGAAAGCGAATTCCCCCGACCCTCGTGCCGCCTCCTCCTTCTCCCCGCTCCACCCTCCAGCGCGCACTCCGGGGCTCTGGCGTGCCAGGGGACGTCCTGGCTCAGAATGAGGGCCCAGTGGCGGGGGTGGGGCAGTTTCTATCTGTCTTGCTCTTGTTTGATGTACACACACCCGCTCTATTTACTACCAAATAAAAGAAATACATCTGTGTTGCCAACAGAAACAGCTCGAGAGCTGGCTCTCTGGTCTCCCAGGGCCCGGAGACGCTCCCGGGCGCTCAGAGCCGCAAAGCCCAGCCCTGTGAGGACCCCGGCTCCGAGTGAGGCCCTGGCCCATAGGTATATGGGGGTCTGAAGTGGGATGATGCCGGCTCCCATAGTTTGTGACGAGGGAACATGAGGCATCTCTGCCCAGAGGATTTGAAGCTTCATGCCCCAGAAGTAGGAGCGCCACCTCGCTCCCTGCCCAATCCTTGCTACAAGGTTCTTCCCAGCTTGCCTTAGCCCGGGGCCATCAGAGAAAACCAGCTGCCCAGGGTCACCCAGAACAAAGTGTGCCTGACTGTGTCTGTGCTGTTGTGATGCTGTGTGATCACAATGTATATGTGATGCTAAACACATATACAGGTTGGGCCCTGGGAGCCCCTGGATATGGTGTCTGTTAGGAGGTCTAACAGAAAGTGGGGGGGGGGGCAGTGAGTGTTTCACATCACCCTTGAGGGTGAGTGTATCCTGTGTGTTGTCTGCGTGTGTGTCTGGATGATGCAGAGAGGATTAAGCCAGGAAGTGGAAGCCATTGCACTGGCTTGATTAATTGGGGGTGCCAATAGGGCAGGATCTGAAGTTAGGATAGGAGAGGAGGCTGGGTTCCACAATCTGAAGGGAGGGAAGACGAAAGGATGAAATCAGGGATGTTGGCTCAGTGTCCTAGGGATTTCTTGGAGGGCTTGAGCGGAGGTACGCTCACTCCGCCACATAGCGCCCCTTCTGCTAAGCACTTCCAGCAGTTCCTGGCAATCCCTGCAGAGGCATCGCCTAGAGAAGCACTCCTGGGGGGGGGGGGTGCAGAGACGGCCCCGGGCTAGCTCTCGGGATGTGACAGTTCCATCAAAGTGCTGTCTTGGCCTCTCCTGACACGAAGGCTCGCAGTAGAGCCTAGGATCCTTCGTGCTCCCTGACTCTTGCATTGTGAGAAATACCACAGCCCCCCAGCCGACGGGAGCAAAGCAGACGTTTCCCGCCTGGACAGGCTTCTAGGTTCATATCACCGCCAGTCCCAGGCGACGGCCGAGCCACATTCCTCCCCCAGGGCTTCACCTTGGCTCCTGGGAGGGACTCACCAGCCTAGGGCAACGGGGTCCTCAAAGGGAGGGAGAGGGAGGCTTCAGGAACAGGACAAAGAACAAACTGTGCGTGTGGAGAACCAGTTATTTCTCGACTCCGTAAAGACCAGGTCAGTCAAGAGCCATTTTCTAGAATCCAAACACAAATAAAGAAGTATTTTCTTGGCGTTTGATAACATCGTGTTCTGGCTGTAAAATCTAAGAACGTGTTTGCTGTTGCAACATTATTTTTAATGAGCTGTTATCGGCCTGTCGCGCAGTTAGTGTTGCCAACAGTAAAAGGCATCACTGTGTTTGCAGGTAACACAAGGAACAACATATCTGGACCCCGAACTTCTGTTTATTTTTCATTTGTGACACATGCCCTCGTTTTTATCCCAAACCAGAGGAAAATAAAGGGAGATCCATCTTCACTGAGGTCCAGGCGAAATTCTGCCGTAACTACACATGCCAGTTTATCTGGAGGCAGTTTCCCATCCATAGGAAACGATACTTGACGTTTCAGCCGCAGAAGAATCAATCGTGTGGATTGGGTTTGAGCAACTGCAGCTGTAAAGCTCTGGGAGAGGGAATGGGGGCGCGTGCAGGCGCTCCCCAGCGGACGCGCCCGCGGTGCGCTCACAGGGATCTTCACCGTCTCCCCTTTCTCGGCCCCCCAGCTTCAAATGGGCCCTGCCAGGAGCTGGGCGTGCAGACCCAACGCCCTAGGGCAGGCAGCCGCGCCGCGTTGGCAAGGGGCGCCCAGGCACCTGCTTCCGCCCTCCGGGGCCCGCGCTGGCGAGCAGCTCCCGGAGCGCCGCGCTCGGCAGGCCGCCCAGCCGGTGCGCGGAGGCCGGGCGCCCGGCAGGAGCTTGGGAACCGCTAGCGCTGCACTTCCGGGCGGCTGCCGGGATCGGGGTACAGGGCCCAGAGAAACCCTGCGCCCGTGAGGCTTTGGCTGCGGTGCACAGAAAAGAGTCTGGCCGGGAGGAGGCAAAGTCCTCTCGGTTGTCGCCGCCGCAGTCGGGTGGCCTCTGCTCCCCGGCACTGCACACACCATGACCGCGCCCACACCCGAGCCTCCCCGGGAGCCACAGTTGCTCCAGGCTTGCGGAGGCCTCCCTGTCCCGGAGCTGGGAGCCGCCGTCCCTAGGGCTGGTTGGCCTCCCTGGGGTCGCCCGCTCGCAGCCTGGCCTCTCCCAGCTGGACATCGCGCTCTGCCTCGGGCCGCAGCTCAACTCCAAGTTCACTGCCTTCTTCCCTCCCCCCACCCTGGAGGCAGCCGGAGCCGACCCCGCTCAGGCCCGCGAGTGCTCAGGGATGTTCTGCCCCAAAGCTCGCGGCTCCCAAAGGACCCCGCGGTCTGGGAACGGAATGCAAGGCTGCTGCCCTGAGATTGGAAATACCAGCGGTCTCTGAGCTCAGGGCTGTTGCTGCGCTCAATTCCGCAAACCAGATAAGCTCGGGTCCTCCCCGTTCCGCCCCGCATTCTTCCCTCGCTCACAGGACGTTTCAAGTACTGAAACGGTACTGGGGAGAGAGCGGATCTGGTCGCGAACAAAGCCGCCTCTGTCTCCGCCGCCTCCTGGATTATAGGGATGTGCGTCCAGGTCGGACTCGGCCATTGCAGAGGCAGCCGGAGAGCGAGGCAGAAGAGAGTTCGCAGACACTTGCTCTGGGGAAAATCGTCCAAAGTTACACACTCTGGCAACAGGAAATGCCTCGCTTTTCTTTTCTTTTTAATTAAGTCCATTTCACGACAACATTAAGTGTAACAATATTTTGTGATTTTTTTTCCCCTCTTTTTCTTAAAAAGCGACTGAATCCGGGCAGAGGTGAGGGAGATGGGTGGGAGAGACAAACTATCGCAGAACAACAGGTGTAGCGGACAGAAAGAGAACAGATTGGGTGGCAGAGCAAGAAGCCCTGAGGAGCTGAGGGTGAACTTTACAAGAAATCTGTACATTTATCAAATAAGTTAAAATTCTCCTAAATTGATTGTCCTTCACTTAAAGCGCTCCAGTATGCCTATCTTACTCCTTTGAGCATTGCTACCTATCCTTGTTTCCTTCCTTCCCCCCTTTCCCCTTCCTAATTTCTTCCTCATAAACGAATGACCGGGATTATACATTGAAGACGTCTGCTTCTCTCCGTGAAGGAAGAAGCAGACTCTCGGGAAATTTTGTTCAATATTGCACAGGTCAAAAGTACAACAGTTACTGCAGAGCACAACGGTAAGTGGAGAAGATAAAAGATAACGTTTTTTTTAAAATATTGAAATATTCTCTCAAAATAGGGAACAAAGTAATAATGGTAATATTAATAATAATTTACCAACAAATGAAATTTCCCCAATACAGGCTGCTAATAAATAAGACCATCCACACCAGGCCAGATGTGGAGTTGTTTCAATAATCAGAAGTCTGATTTGGGGCTACCTCGTCTTTTCCCTTTAAACACTTAATTAGAGAATTCATCGGTCCCAAAAAGGACAGACGAAGAGGTCAATTGCGACAGACCTCTGCCGGGGAGGGAAAAGTGGCCTGAGTCGGGGTTCTTATGAGAGCCTGCTCAGGTTCTGAAAACTGGGGAATATCTGATTGGGAGTGGAGAGGAAGAACCACACCCAGAAATCCAGAAATAAAAGTACTACAACGTGAATTTCTCTCTCTCTCTCTCTCTCTCTATCTCTCTACTTCTGAAAATAGTTCTATAGAAAATGAATCAATTAGAGGGGTTCAGGATTTGCGCTTACTTTCCTTCCATAAAAATAAAACCAAAAAGCCACAGCGCAATGCAAACTGGGGGCGGGGGTGGGGGAGGGCGGCACATTTTGCAAAAGCTTTCAGCCGAAATATTTGACCTGGGAATTTTGTCTTTTTCCTGCTTTCTCTTAATATAAACCAAAACCAAAAGTAAGAGGGGAAGCGCCTCAAATCCATTAGGGGTGAATTGCACGAAAATGCATTGCAAATACTTACAAAACGCTACCGATTGGGGGAGGGGAGGCCGGAGCCGCGCGCCGAAGCCCGGTTCCCGAAGGCCGCTGGACGTCTCTGCGCCCTCGGCCCGGCCCAGTCTCCTCTGGGGTCTGGGAAGGGGGCCGGAGGCTCCCTCCTCCTCCCCTCTCGGGCCTCAGACGGGCCGGAGCAGCGGCACGGACGAGACCACCGGGTGAGAGTAATACACGGGGTGCGGGAAGGTGAGCAGCGGCTGGCTGACGGGCACCGGGGCCCCCGCGGCCGCGGCCGCCGCGCCCTCGGCCGCAGAGTTCTCGTGATAGAGGATGGGCACCCGTACGATGCGCTGCGCCGCGGCGTGGCTCAGGTTGGCCGCCTCCAGCTCGGCTGCCAGCTGCCGCTTCCACTTGTTGCGGCGGTTCTGGAACCAGATCTTGACCTGCGTCTCGGTGAGGTGCAGCGACGCGGCCAGGCCGGCGCGCTCCGAGCTGCTCAGGTAGCGCTTCATGTCGAAAGTGGACTCGAGCTGGAAGACCTGGCTGCGCGAGAAGACCGTGCGCGTCTTCTTCTTGCGGCACGCGGGCTTCTTCTCCGGGCTCTCTGCGCCCTTCTTCCAGTCCTCGGCGCCCGGCGTCGCCGCCGCCGCTCCCACGCTCGCCCCGGCCGCGCCCGGCGCCGCCTCGCCCTCCTTCTTGCCTTCCTCCGAGTCGCTCTCCTCCAGAATGATCTCGTCCGGGCTCTTGGAGTCCAGCTCCTTGTGGTCCGGGTCGGCTTTAAGCAGCGGCTCCGGGGAGTC
This sequence comes from Kogia breviceps, assembly GCF_026419965.1. Classification (NCBI taxonomy): domain Eukaryota; kingdom Metazoa; phylum Chordata; class Mammalia; order Artiodactyla; family Physeteridae; genus Kogia; species Kogia breviceps. Next base: position 8,800,705 of record NC_081311.1, read on the forward strand.
GCGGTCGGTGCCCGAGGCGGGGGAGGAGTCTCGTAGCAGGGCCTTCTCCGAGGCTGGAGAGAGACAGACAGACGGACGCACACACACGCACACGGACACAGCCTTCAGCGAGGCCTGGCGCCTGGGAGCGGCGGGCTCAACCCGGGCCGGCCTCCGGGCCCCAGGCCTCGAGGCCTCATCATTCCCGCGGGCCTCCTCCTTCCCGGCTGGGCCAGAAGAGGGGCGCCACATCCTGGCATCCAACCTTCTCCCGAGGAGAGGCTAGGGAGACCCGGAGTGGGCAGCCCGGCCGGTTCCTTTCTTTCCCTCAGTTCCCTCGCCGGGGGCCCGCAGAGACTCGCCTCCAGCTTGGGCCCGCCGGGGTCACTCCCTCCATCCAGGCCAGGTCCCCAGTCCCAGCCACCTGAAGCCTCCCCATTCATGCCCGAGGCCACTTCCCCGGGAAGCGCCGCGACCCGGACTCCAACTCCATTTCTTTTCTCACCAAGTGGGATTGGATTCCCTAGCAGCGCAGCAGAGCGCGCGGGCAGGCGTCGCAAGCCAGGGGACAGAGGAAGCCGGCCAAACAGCGCGTTTGAGGGTGCGGGGGTCCCCGGGCTGCGGTGGAAGGCAGCGCGGACCGGGCTGGGGCAGGCGCGCAGGGAGGACAACGAAAGTTCAAAGAGAGGTCGGTACCTTCAGGTCGTGGGAGGTGGCCGCCGGCGGGGGTCAGGGTGTAGGGGTACCACCAGGCCGGGGAGCGCTCCAGGTAGTGCGCGGGCAGGGCAAACCTCTGCGCCGGGATCTCAAAGCGGGGGAAAGCCAGGTCGCCCACCTGCGAGAGCGCGAAGCCCGCGGCGCCCTCCAGGGCCCCCTTGGCCGCAGCGGCAGCGGCGGCGGCAGCGGCGGCGGCGGCCGAGGCCGGAGCGAAGAGCGTCCGTGGGGGCGGCTGCGGCTTAGGGGGCGGCCGGTGGTGGTCTCCGTTGAGCAGGTTCTTGATGGAGAATGGGGACTCCTTGGGCGCGGGAGGCGGGGGCGGCGGCGGCGGGGCCTGCGCGCCAGCGGTGCCGGGGGCGTCCGGCCCGGGCTCCGGCATTGTCCCCTCTCCTCCGGGTCCCCGGGAGGGAGGGAACGGGACAGGCAGGCGGCCGGGCGAGCAGACGGGCTCCGGAAATCAGACCATAAACGGAACTCAACTACGGGGCGCAAAGTAGGGGGCCGCCCCGGGCGCAAATCCAACGGCAGGAGGGCGGGGTGAGGACCAGGCCGGGGCTGGCTCGCATGGGGGAGGGGTGCTGAGGGGCGGGGAGCGGCCCCGTAGCGGCACCGAGGGAGCGAGGCGGCTAGGCGGCGGCTGCAGCTCGCGGGGAGGAGGCGGCTAGAGCAGTCCCCGGCTTGGGGCTGCGTCAATCCGGCGCCGGATGCTAATGATGAAATCAAAATGTCATCCAAGTTAAATGCGGGGAGTATACGGCGATTGGGCGCGTACAATGGCAAATGGGATTAGGCAGGCGAAGGCGCAGCCGAGCCCGGGTCCCGCAGCCGCCTCCGCCACTGCCCCCTCCTCGCCTTCCCTCGGATTTTGGCGCTTTGGCTTCGGGCTATAAGAGCCCGCCTATTATTGGCTTTATATAGTCCAATTAGGCAGCAAATGAGGACAAGCCTATTAGCACAAAAGGATATTGGCTCCTGCTTAAAGAGGCACTCGGAGCGCTCCGGCGAGCGCAGGAGGCGATCTAGGGGCGCTGAGCCGGCCGCGCCCCCGGCCGGAGCGCACTGACAGCCGCCGCTCCCGGAGCCCGCGCCTCCCTCTCCCCCCTGCGGCTCGGGGACCCGCTTCCAGCCGCCTGGCCTGCGGGAGGGGGAAGGGGCGGTCCGGGCCCGCCCGGGTCACCTCGGGGTTATCCGCGCTCGCAGCTGCCTCTTCCCCGCCCCCAGGGGTACGGCAGGGGCCCTCCGCCCCCACTCAGCTGGAGAGCCACGCAGCGCCGGCCCAGGAGGCAGGACTCGGCCTCCGGCCCGCGGCGAACTCAGCACTTTCCTACCCTTTGGGGGTCCAGCGACCTCAGCATTTTCCCTAAAGCTTGCTAAAGGCGCGGCCAGGAAGAGGGGGAGTTGGGTTCCCCGCCCACCGTCTAGTCGATAGGAAGGGAGTCGGGGTGTAAGTCCTTTTGCACTGCGTCAGCCGTCTCAGAAATCCGCGTGGCCTTGGCCTTTGGCCTTGGGGAACCGAAGAGTGAGCCTTCCCCGGAGGGCGGGAGTGGTTGCGCCTCTCTGCGCACCCAGGTGTGCGCGCAGAACAGGCTGACGCCCGCGCGTCACTTGGTGGGGCGGTGGGGCAGCGGCATCTCGGCACCGACGGCCACGCTCTGCAGGGCAATCTTTTCCTCTGGTCGCCGGGACCCAAACCTTGACGATCAACTCTGAGCCCGCTGCCCCGAGGACTGCCCTTGCTCCCGGGAAGTCTCTCCGGCCCGCCTTCGGAGCTGCCTAACGCTTTAAGAGGAGCCGTGCGAACCGAAGGCACGGTGGCGTCCCCTCCTCTGTGGCGGCTTTGGCAGCGGCACCGCAGCACGTCCCGCCTGCCGTCAAGTCCCTAGAGAACGCTGCTGGACCTGTGAGCTGCGCGGACGGTTGCTCTACTCCATGGACTTTAAAAACGACTCTCCAAATTGCACGAGAAAGCCGGAAGACAGGCATCTAAGACTCTAAACTTAAGCATCAAATAAAACAGAAAGACTTGTGGGGTCCCTTCCCAAGAGACAGCTCCCTGGTCAGAGAAAGGTGGAAAAGTGGCCGGCACTCCCCTCCGCCCACTGTGAGCTTCCACACACCCGAGGTCTTTTTGTGGCCCCTTCCTTCACCATCGCCTTTTTTTTTGTTAGATCAAGGCTGCCCTGCATTGGCAGGCGCGACCGCTTTGGTTAACCAGTTGAGAAGTGGGTATGTTTTATTTTCCGATCTGGGGCTTCAGACCATCCCCCACCAGATCTCGAAGGGCACAGTTAACGCTTCTTTCACCAAACATTCACCTACTGTGGTGAGCCCTATATTGATTTGCTTTGGGAACCTGGAAGCATTGTAAATGGTACTTCCGTAAACAATTCTCATTCTCATTCTCATTACTCGCTTGAGTTTGTACAGGGCTTTACTGGAATATAAAACGCTATTCCATCCAAAAATCTGATTGGAGCCAGTTACAGCCCTGAGATTCGAACAGGGTGGATCTCACACTCAGGTTTTATAGATAGAAACAGGCTCCCAGAGAGGAGGAGACCGGGCCAAGGAGACCCAACACTGGGTGCAGGACACCCAGAAGTCATTTTCTCTCCAACTGCAGAAACAGCTCGAGGGGCCTATGTCCAAACCCGTTCGGTGGGCAGCGCCCACACCCGCCGGCCGAGCGGCAGAGGGTGTGACAAAGAGGCCCCTGCGTGTCTGTGTGTGCGCGCTCGCGTTTTGGGAGCTCTCCCATTCGAGGCAGAGGCGTGCAAAGTTGGCCAAAGTTCTGACGCGTGGAGCCGCCTTTAAGCTGAAACGAGCAGAAAAGCTGCTGGCCTCCCAGGAAAAAGAAGCGTTCAGCAGACGTCGCCGAAAAGTTCTGGCTGAGGAAGTGATCTCTTGGCTGATTGCAAGTGGGGACTCGACCCAGATGGGGAGGGGTGCAGGCTAGCGGGAGAAAAGTCCTCTGGGACAGCAGTCCCTGCACCTGCGGCGCCGCTACCGGAGCCTCACTCTCTCTGGACCCAAGTTCTCCCGGTGTCTTCCCTCCCAGGGCGCGCAGGTACGCTGGCTTTGGTGTGTGCGTTGTGACCAGGGAGAGAGGAGATGCTCAGGTGTCGGCACCCCCAGCCCGTCCCCTAAGTTTCAGGGATGCTGGGTTTGAACATCCAGAAACAATTAAATCTTTTTTCCCCCTCCCACTTCCAGAAAGCTCGTGGACATAAGGCCCCAGGCGCGGACACAGCCCTTCACTCGCCCTCTGGCGAGTAGTGTTGCCTCGGTTTACTTGCGCCCGCAACTGCATTCAAAGTCAGGCAAACAGCGCCCTCTATGGGGCATCCTCTAAACCAAACCCGTTGGCCGCGCGGGAGAAACCACCGTCCAAGCACAAAGCATTTAAAACCCCGGCGGTCTTACCCTTCCCGGCGTTGGCTTGAGAACACAAGCACTTTTTCTCTGGATTCCAGGAGAAACAGAGTGAAACACCTGCAGATCTCTGCTGATCTTTACCTGGCCACCATAGGAAATGGTCCTGTCTCTCACCCTCCCTCCCTCCTTTCCTGACCCTGTTTTAGGGCACATTTTATGTTCCCGCTTGTAACTGATCCCTTAGGTTCCCATCCTGACAGCAGGCTAGATGTGAGCTGCTGGAAGGGCGGTGGGCCTGTCGCATTCCTCTTCCCAGGACTCAGAGCACGGTTGGCCAACCAGTGGTGCTCAGTAACCGCTTGTTAATGCCTGAATGCTTGAGTGAATGAAGGAGTGAATGAATGAACGGACTCACGGTTTCCATTGCGGAGGATTTGCCTAGCTGATTAGGGTCCTTCAGACAGCCTGTTCATACCCAAAAGCAGTTTTTAAAAGGTTTAACGAGAACTTGAGGTCTTTGGTGACGCATTTTACAAAACCTAAAGGGACCCCAGCAGCGGGACCCCTGGACGGCCCCCTCGCAGGCTGATCCAAGGCAGGTGGGCTGTGCAGAGCAGGGGCTCTGCAGCGCCGCGCAGGGGGAACAAGCAGCCAAGAGGGCAGAGGGGGCCTGGAGACGCTAGTGACTAACACTCAAATTTTACCCAAAAGAATGAGGTCTGGCAAAGGGCGCTTAGGATGGCACCTGCCTCCTTATCCCCACCACACATGCACAGCACATGCACAGCACATATACGCACATGCACACATACAGGTCAGCAAGTATGAGCTCCTGGGGAGGGAGTATTTCCATATTCTCTAAAACCTCTGCTTCCTTCCACAGGGTCCTTCTTCTTGGAACAGCTTCCCGGGACAGCCCACCTGCTTATCTGTGCAATGGGAAGCACTGTTTAGGCTTCTAGCCAAGACTACAAAGCCCCCAGGCATGGAGGCTCCCCACAAGGAACACAGCCAGGGTGTGCACTGGTCCTGAGGGTGACAACTGTCCTGACCTACAGGGCCTGTGGGCAGAAGGGATAAAGGCCTGCAGCTGGGGTCCTGAGGAAACTGCCCCAGGCTGCATGTGCCCTGGCCCTCTTTCCTGGAAAGTTCTCTCCCATCTGGTTCCAGTGCTGCCAGGAATTCCGCCCAAGACCCCTCCCGTAGGCCAATGACTGTGACTCTGAGAAGATGCACAGCCCTCGGAGATGGGTCATAGGCATGCTGTCCTCCATCACATAAAATGATGTACGATGTCCTTAGAGTGGCTGCATGTCTGGCCCTTCCCTGAGAGGAAAATCCAGCCATTTTTGGATTTGTCAAGTTCCGGAGGGATCCTTATCCCGAAAAATCCACATCCCAGGAATGAACAGAGAAAATCGGGGTACACCCACACAATGGAATATCACTCCACAATGAAACGAAATAGTGATGTAGGCTACAATATGGGTGAACCTTTGAAAGCATTATGCTAAGTGAAAGAAGCCAGACGTAAAAAGAACACATATCGTATGGTTACATTTATGTGAAATTCTGCCACAATAGGCAACTTCATAGAGACAGCAAGTGAAAGAGTGGTTGCCTAGGACTGGGGGATTGAGGGCAAATGGGGAGTGATGGCTAGTGTGTACCAGGTCTCTTTGGGGCATGATGAAAATGGCCTAAACTTGATTGTGATGATGGTTGCCCCATTCTGTGACTATACTAAACCCTGTTGAAGTGTATGGTTCAAATGGGTAGATTGTGTGATCCGTAAATGGTATCTCGATCAAGTTGTTATTGAAAAATCCACCTGCCAGCAACGAGGCACAGGCACAGTCTTTCCAAAGCCTCTTGTCTTGTGAGCCCCATGGAGCTGGCCCAGTGACCCACTTGGGGCTCCCTCACCTCTTCCCACTCAGTTCCTGTTTCTGCTGGTGAAGGCAGGATGCAAGGGATACAGGAACCACAGGCTCAGTCTCCTGTGTGTGAGCAACTCTCCCTCCACACCAGAGGGGGGAGCTCTTCCCTCTCAGCCCTCAGTGGAGTCATCTGAGCTGAGCCCCTTGACCATCCCCGTGGTCCACATAGGGCTGTTGTCCTGGATGCCTCCCTTCCAGCTCCGATGTTCTTTGAGTCTGTGCTCCTTGTTTCAGTGCCTGAGGAGTGACCCGTTCTCCCTGAACCATCAATTCTCTTCTGCCACATGAAAGTGGCACAGTCATTACCATCGAGATCGGTGGAAGGATTTTCAACAGGAAGCAAGAGGATCTGATCAGATTTAAGTTCTGGAAAGGTCACTTGAATAAGTTGAAGGATTTGTCAGAGGAGGGAGGAGTAGAAAGCTGGAAGGTCCAATATCAAGGTGCTGGCAGATTTGGCGTGTGATGAGGGCCCTCTTCCTGGTTTGCAGACAGTTGCCTCCTTGCTGTATGTATCCTCATGTGGCAGAGAGAGGTCTCATGTCTCATCTTATAAGGGCACTAATCCCTTCTTGCGGGCTCCACTCTCAGGACCTAATTACCTCCCCAAAGCCCCATCTTGAAATGTGATTGCTTTGGGGATTGGGCTTCAACATATGAATTTGGTGGGGTCAGGAGGACACAATTCAGTCCATAGCAATAAGGAAGTGAGGATCTGGATAGGGTCAGAGCTGAGGGTCCCACAGGAGATCCTGTGCACCCAGAACTGCCCAGGTCATCCCAACCAGGCCTTAAATATGTGCTGCACTTTGGAAAGCACTTTCACACCTAACCTCCCACACCCTCCTCATGAGGCTATGATCAGGAATATTTAGGGACTTCCCTGGCGATCCAGTAGTTACGAGTTCGCCTTCCAATGCAGGGGGTACGGGTTTGATCTCTGGTCGGGGAGCTAAGCTCCCATATGCATCGCGGCCAAAAGAAAACAAAGCATAAAAGAGAAGCAATATTGTAACAAATTCAATAAAGACTTTAAAAATGGTCCACATCAGAAAAATCTTTTTTTTAAAGGAATATTTATTATTCCTTTTCAGAAAATAAACAAAAATATGAAGTCTCAAAAAAATTGAGCAACTTGCCTTCCTCTTCCAGTCTGCCAAGTCTTTACCTTCCCTGAAAACTCGGCTCAAATCCATTTATTAGAAATTAGTACGAGGTCCTCAAATGCTGAGTCAGGCCAGATTGAGCTGAGGTCTTTACACAGGGCTCAGATTTCTTCTGAGAGGTCATGAAAGAAAGCTCTCTCCTCTTGTTGTAGGTTATGATGGGCTTGAGAGGGAATGGGAATTCAGTTGAAGCATACAATAATAGGTTTAGAATCAGACAGACCTTGCTTTAGATCCCAAATTGGCTGCTCATGGGCTGTGTGAATTCTGGCAAGTTTTTACCCCTAAGTTTTGGTCTCCTCATCTGAACCACAGTGATGATCCTGCCCACTTCTCAGGGCAGTTGTGAGGTCAAGACGAGGTCCTGTGTGAGGAGCGCTCAGCGTGGTATACCTGCCTAGTCCACGCTCAGTAAGTGGTAGCTGATCAGAGGTTAAGGGGTGGACAGAGGGCAGGAGGGAGGTGACAGGGTGTCTTAGTTCAGGCTATCCTAACAAAAATGCCATAGTCTGCTGCCTTAATACCTCACACTTCTGGAGGCTGGAAGTCTGAGATCAGGGTTCTAGCAAGACCCTCTTCCTGCTTTATGATGGCCATCTTCTCACTGTATCCTCACGTGGCAGAAGGAGAAACTCTCTGTGTCTCTTATAAGGGCACTACTTCCATTCAGGAGGGCTCCACCCTCATGACCTAATCACCTCCCAAGGGCCCCGCTTCCTAGTTCCATCACATCTGGGGTTAGAGCTTTGACATATGAAGTTTGAGAGGAGGGGGGACACAAACATTCACTCCATAACCCAGGAAAAGTGCTTGAAGCCTGGATTTGAGTCAATCCTGGTTGTCACTGGCACCCGTGTGGCTTGTCTGAGTCACGTCACCTCCCTAGAGCTCAACTGTCCTTGTTTCCTCATCCATAAAGTGAAGGGCTGCGCTAGACAGATCTAGCTCAAAAGTGCTGAGATTTTGTCGTGCTCTTTTCTCACCTCCCTGAAAAACTCCTATAGGTTAGATAGAATTGAAAGAAGGGCACATTCTCACACTTGCAATTCATAAATGACCTTCCATGAGGCTGGTTCTCTCAGGAACGCCAGCCAGAAGGAAGTCATCCCAGGACATGAGTGCCCCAGTTTTCTTCCTAAATAGGCAGTCCAAAAGCAACGATATCTCTGAAGCTTTCTCTCTGAAAGATGTAAGCATTTTCTAAAACTCTGAAAGGGCAATAATGATTGATCAGATAAACTGATTACCTGACATATGCAGGACCCTGTGATCTGTGTGGTTTGCACGCTGATACTCCCTGTGTGTACGCTGTTTTTCTGCAACATGGGGAGACTAAAGTGCTGAACAACTGAATTCAATTTGGCGAACATGTATGGAGCAACTACCACGTGTCAAACCCCCCATAAAGGGGCACAAGCTGGACTGAGATGTGGTCTCTCTCCTTGGGAACTTTACTGGCTGGGGCAGGAGTCAGACAAAGGCCACAGATAGCTTAAAGTCAAGTTGGAACCGGATGAGTGTTAGCACAGAGGTAGAAAGCACCAGGTGGGGCTTCCCTGGTGGCGCAGTGGTTGAGAATCTGCCTGCTAATTCAGGGGACACGGGTTCGAGCCCCGGTCTGGGAAGACTGCACATGCCGCGGAGCAACTAGACCCGTGAGCCACAACTACTGAGCCTGCGCGTCTGGAGCAAGTGCTCCGCAACAAGAGAGGCCCGCCCACTGCGATGAAGAGTGGCCCCCGCTCGCCGCAACTAGAGAAAGCCCTCGCACAGAAACGAAGATCGAATACACCCAAAATTAAATAAATAAATTGTTTAAAAAAAAAAAGAAAAAGAAAAAGAAAGCACCAGGTGAGATCTGAGAAAGTGGAGGTGAATTCTGAAGAGAGGGCACAGGGGGCAAAAGGGGAGCAGCTGTCTTGGAAAGTCTCACGGTTGGGGGAGGAGAGGCAGGTGGCATTGAATCCAGGTGTTTGAGACGGAGATGATTTCAACAAGCACAGATGGGAGGAGAAGGCATTCCTGGTAGAGGGAACAGCATGTGCGAAGACCCAGAGACTTGCACGTGCAGGGTGGGGCCGACCCATTTGCTGCGCGTGGAGCATAGTCTGTGTGTGAGGAGGGGACAATGGGAGTGCGAGTTAGCTGTAAAGGGGGCTTGGGTCCAAGTCATGAGACTCCTAATGTCAGCCTAGGCCGTTGGGATATTCTTGTGGCAGTGGGGAGCCAGAGAAGGTTTTGGAGCAAAAGCGCTGTATGATCAGAGCTGCAGTTCATGAAGAGAAATCTGCCATCTGAGTGAGGCAGGTTGGGAGCAGGGAGAGTCTGGTGCCTGGGAGACCAGGCAGGAGGTTATGGCGACAGTTTAGGGGAGAGCTTATGAGGTCTGAACCAGGAAAACGGCCATGAGAATGGAAGAGAGGGGCTGGATTTGAGATTCACTGAGAAGGCAGAGCCACAGGACCTGGTAACTAATTCGACACAGGAGTCAGGGAGAGAGAAGAGTTGAACATGCTTGAGATTCCAGTATCCTGGAAGATGATCATAAATTGCTGAATTTCCACCATTCTAAGACAGTATCAATCTCGAAATGCACCATCAATTTAATAACAGTGTTTAGGAAAAAAAAAAAAAAGTAAGAAATCACTACATTAAATGTACACACTAATTGTCATTCATATCACAATTTCAGAAAAGTTAAATATAAAAGGATACATACCTTAGATCGAGGAAATACAATAATTGGGAGAACATAAGAGGAAAACCTGGTTTGAGGATGTAACAGATTAAATTGCTGTTCAAAATAAGTCAGCCGTCCATGCGAAGATTTCACTTCCTACCCCAGCGATATGGACCTTGTCCCCAGACTTGCTTTTGGCCTTAGGCTGAGGTTTGTACTTGGCCGTCCCTTGTCAGGCTTAGCCAAGCCTGATTTGCCTAGGCCAGTGGGATGGTAGCGGGCATGTTGCAAGCAGAGGCTTGAAATATGCTCGTACAGTGGACCTAGCCCTTTTATGCCATAGAGATGGAGAGAATTCCCCCGGGGTAACTGTTGTCCTTTCACCTTGGGGCCCAGACTAAACAGACCTGGGCCCAACGCCTGATGAGGAGCAAAGGCCTGCTCGACACTCAGCCTGAAGCAGAGTCACTCAGCTTGAAGTGAGTGACTATACACTTCAACTGTAGGTTTAATTCCCAGATTATCAAACCTAGAGATTAAGCCTAGTGATCAGGGCAAGCCTTTATTGAAAGACTGACATTTTTCCCATCATCCTTTCATTAAAATGTCCTGGGTGCCTCCTCTAGGGCAGGTGCTGTACTAGGCATGTGTTGAATGAATCTTCTTACATTTCTGCAACACCACACTTGAGAAAGCAGAGGTCGACCAACCGGCCCAAGGACCCAAAACCAGAAGGGGTGGGACTCTGAGATACGACCTCTGAGTACAGTCAGCCCTCTGCATCTTGGGTTTCTGCAGCTCAACCAATCTTGGATAGAAAATCTTCAGAAAAAAAATTTCCAGGGCTTCCCTGGTGGCGCATTGGTTGAGAGTCTGCCTGCCAATGCAGGGGACACGGGTTCGAGCCCTGGTCTGGGAAGATCCCACATGCCGCGGAGCAACTAAGCCTGTGAGCCACAACGACTGAGCCTGCGCGTCTGGAGCCTGTGCTCCGCAACAAGAGAGGCCGCGATAGTGAGAGGCCCGCGTACCGCGATGAAGAGTGGCCCCTGCTCGCCACAATTAGAGAAAGCGCTCGCACAGAAACGAAGACCCAACACAGCCATAAATAAATAAATAAATAAATAAAATTTCCAGAAAGTTCCAAAAAACAAAGTTTCAAGTTGCCGTTCTGCTGTAACTATTTATATAACATTTACGTTGTATTTACAGCTATTTATATAGCATTTACATTGTACTATATGTTATAAGTAATCTAGAGATGATTTAAAGTATACAGAGAATGTGCATAAGTTATATGCAAACACTCTGCCATTTTATATAAAGGACTTGAGCATTCTTAAATTTTGGTATCCGAGGGGGGTCCTGGAACCAATCCCCCATGGATACTCATCAGCCACTGCTGCCTTCCCTTATGCCCACAGCCTTATGCGCTCTCGCCCAGCAGGAAATGGACCTCAATGGGTTGAGATGCCTCCTTGCTGGGAATTGTCCTTCCCTCTCCCTCCCCATCCTCCATTCCCAGGAGCCATGTTTGTAGCACATGACAATGCCCACTGATTGGAAGTGTTTGGACATGTTTTACTAGCCACAGGCACAAGGAAGTGGAGGAAGTACGTCCGGAGAGAGAGAAGCCCAGTAGAGAGGAGATGGCCTGATCCCTGGTCACTTTCTTAGCCCTAGTCACACTCACCTCTTGAGGCCTGGCTGCATTTCTGTCTTTGGGCTCTGTGTATCCTTATAGTAAATTTCCTTTCTCTGCTTAGGCTAGCTTGAAAACTCATTCTCATTTATCTGTCAATTTGAAAAGAGTTTGACTGATTCTTTCTGAAGTGTATTCAAAAGAGAACTCCCTAGCTGCCGCATAGCACAGGGAGATCAGCTCTGTGCTCTGTGACCACCTAAAGGGGTGGGATAGGGAGGGTGGGAGAGAAGGTGATGCAAGAGGGAAGAGATATGGGAACGTATGTATACGTACAGCTGATTCATTTTGTTGTAAAGGAAAAACTAACACACTATTGTAAAACAGTTATACTCCAATAAAGATGTTTAAAAAAACAAACAAACAAAAAAAACAAAAGAGAACTCCCTAAAATATTTGTAGCATGCGTATTGAAACACTAGGAGCCAGTCGCAGTCGCGACGCTCATTGTTTCACGTGCCTTATCTGACTTTCAGCCCATGCGCTTAAAGTTTTACTCTACCATGTCGCTGATAGAGGATACTTACAGGTATGAAGCTCTACGCTTGGGATGTCATACCTCACAGGTAGCCTGGGTTCGGAGGCTCAGGGAGAATCTGCGCAGACGGAGCCAGCAAAGAGCTCCCTGGCCCATCGAATCCCCACCGTCGCCTTCTCTGTTAACCCAGCTGAGAGGCCTGAGGTTGTACAGATACCTCATGACTGTTTTCTCTCTCAGCTAATCTTGATTGTGGCATTAAGTTGTAGCCTCTATGCCCTTATTGCACAGGTGTTTTTGATCTACAAAGGGAGCAGGCCAGCATGACTACTCCAGGAAGCTTTGTGTGTGTCGGTGAGGGGTGATCACCAGCCATGCAGGAGCCTCCTGAGGTGGGAGAAGCTGCAGGATTTGGCTGGAGCCAGCGTCCCGCTGCATCTCCCTGCAAGACCGTGAGGTCTGCACAGAGGCAGGAGCGATGTGGCAGCGCCCATGACTTGGACGATCTCCCCTCTCTCCCCTGGGGACTAAGGTGACACAAAATGCTAGGGCGAGAGCATCATTTGTCTTGAGGTGACCCCAGGCCCTCTGCTTCACCCACTGCTTCATAACCTTCTCCTTCATCTGCACCACAGCTCTGCTGGGTGGGCTGCCCAGTGCGTGAGGGAGGGGCGAAGATGGAGTGCTCTGCCACCAGATTGCCTGGGTTTGAATCCTGTCCCTGCCACTTACCAGCCATGTGAATGTCGACAAAGTGCTTAACGGCTCTGTGCTTTAATATCCCCATCTGTAAACTGGGGATAATATGAGTATCTTCGGGCTTCCCTGGTGGTGCAGTGGTTGAGAACCCGCCTGCCGATGCAGGGGACACGGGTTTGTGCCCCGGTCCGGGAAGATCCCACATGCCGTGGAGCAGCTGGGCTTGTGAGCCAGGGCCGCTGAGCCAGCGCGTCCAGAGCCTGCGCTCCCCAACGGGAGAGGCCACAACAGTGAGAAGCCCGCGTACCGCAAAAAAAAAAAAAAAAAAAAAAAAAAATTAGTATCTTCCTCCTGGAGCTGCTGAGAGGATCAAACGAGACAGTGTGTGGAAAGTGCCTGCACAGGAGGTTCCAGACACTCGCTCCATAAACGCCAGAAGTTGGCAACAACTAGGATGGCTGCTACTATTTTGTCTACTTTGTAGGTGATGGCTCTGGGGCCAGAGAAGTCAAGAGGCTTGCCAAGGTCACTCAGCTAGACAGCAGTTATCCTTGGATGGGTTCCCCCAAAGCGGGCCCTCAGGTAAGGATTTCTTGAGTAAAGCAGTGTTCCCAGGGGGCCTGGGAAGAGAAAGCAGAAGCGGAAGGGAAGGAAGCCTAGCCAGGTGCAATGTCAGGCCAAGTTCCAATCCCTAGTGGGGACAGCTCCCAAGTGACAGTGGTGCCTCAGAGTGTCCTTGTCAGAGGCAAGGATGCTTGCTGAGCCTGTCATGTTCCTGCACCTCCAGGCAGTCTGGCCGAGGCCACCATGCAGGGGACACAAACTCCTAGGCTTTTCCAGAAATCTGGCCATTTGGGCAAAGTGGCTCCGGGAACCCCAAGGCAGTCGGCCGAAAAAGAGTCACGTGCTTGCAGCTGGAAGAAGAAGCACCCAAAGCAGCGCAGGGGTGGCGCGAGGCAGGCTGTGTGTGTGCAGGATCTGGGGGTCTGGCTGGAGCACCAACGCCATCCTACTCAGTGTGTGAAAGCAGGATCCCAATCTATGGCTTCTGGATTTAAGTTCACTCCTCACCAGGCCCCTCCATCCCTTAACGGACCTAATGCAGACAGACACGTTCCTCCCACGTGTGCCCTAGGGGGCCTATCAGCTGCTGCCCTGCTTTGGTGGGAACACTGAAACGAGGGAGGCCATCCCCACTTGGAGGACAAAAGAAGGCCCTCTCCTTAATCTGCTTTTTGTCCGGGGAAATTTGTAGCAACCATTTCAGTTTAAACATATGACAATTAAATCGTTAAGAGCTTCAATGCCAAATTAATTACCCAGTAGAAAAGGGATCAATTGTGTAAATATATCATTTATGTAATGAGTCCTGGCTGTGATTTAGATGTCCAGATGGGTTTTCCTTCCAGCTTCCGTCCTGAAAACAAGTCTAGCCTTTGGGCCCAGGCCAAACAAACAGCCTCTCTTAGGTCCGAAGGCAGAGCATTAAGTGGCCCAAACAGGCAGGTAGGGGCAGGTGATACGGGGGGCCGAGACTGTGGGAAAATTGGAGCAATCTGAGCCAAAATGAGCCAAGTTTGTCCTATTATTCTTCATGTCTCTGCAGAAAATTGCTCTTCAGAAACAGGGAGTGGAAGTTAAACATCCCCTTAAATGAGACTTCAGGCATGGCCCGTTCACCCCGACTCCCACCCCCAGCACCAGACGCTACAGTCCACTTGTGACAGCCTTCCCTGAACAAGGAGCCACCGTCGGGTTCCAGGACACGGCAGAGGCCCCCAAACATTAAACATTCTTGGGATCATCAGCAGTGGCCATCCAGCCTGTCGCCTGCCCACCCAGCCCAAGGGCCAGGTAGCAGTTTCACCGCGGCAGCTTTCCAGACAAGGCAGTCGGCGAGCTCTTCTGGTGGTGAAGCAATCACTGCTTCAGATTTTAAAAATCCATGCAACACTCTTTATCGAGTGCCCACTGTGTGTTCCTGTGCCAGTGCCTCCCTCCCCGACTCCCCCGGGCTCTCCACACACTGGGGTTATTCATCTTTTGGCGCTGAGCGCGGCCCCACGGCTGTCCCCAGGATGCCTGAGAGCTGCAGCTGCCCTGGGTCATCCAGTCTCCAGGGCCTGCACGGAACCCAGCACCTAGGGGACCCTCAAACGCGTGTGCAGAATGTCACCCAGACTCAGGGGACTTGGCGTGGGGAGGGGTGTCTCTCTGCACAGTCTTCTCAGCCAGGTGCCCACCACCCCTGGATCTCCCAGGGAGTCCCCCTTCTCTGAGATACAAACCCAGGCATCCTGGGCTTTTTCTAGTTCCATCCTTTCCTCCTTCCTTCCTTGCTTCCTCCCTCCATCCCTTCCTTCCTTTCTTCCTTCCCTCTGCATAGGGAATCACCCTGCCTCTACAGTCAAGAATTAGTATGGGGCTTCCCTGGTGGCACAGTGGTTAACAATCTGCCTGCCAATGCAGGGGACATGGGTTCGAGCCCGGGTCCGGGAAGATCCCACATGCCGTGGAGCAACTAAGCCCGTGAGCCACAACTACTGAGCCTGCACTCTAGAGCCCGCGAGCCACAACTACTGAGACCGTGCACCACAACTACTGAAGCCCACGTGCCTAGAGCCCGTGCTCCGCAAGAGAAGCCACCGCAATAAGAAGGCTGGGAACCACAACGAAGAGTAGCCCCCGCTTGTCGCAACTAGAGAAAGCCTGCAGTGCAGCAACGAAGACCCAACACAGCCAAGAGTAATAAATAAAAAAAAAAAAAAAAAAAAAAAAAGAATTAGTATGGTGGAAAGCGAGCTGACCTGAGTTCCAGGCTCAGCTCAGATTCCTAGAGGTGAGGGGGAGACCCTGAAGGGGTCATGCAAGGCTATTGCCTCCCTGAGACCTGGTTTCCTGATTTGAATAACAAGGCCGTTAATTCGCGATTACAAGAGCCCCACCAGCCCAGCTGCCTCTGGGTGAACCGTATCCAAGATGCCCATGCTGGGGCGGAGAGGGGCGGGAAGCTCCTGTTGGATTTTAGAGGGTGAAACTTGGAACATAAATGGTCCAGGAAGCCTTGGCCTTGGGGAAAATGAGATTGGAGGGGGGCAATTACGCATCAAATGCCGTGTATTTGTCAGGAATTCATTGCTTAATTGATGCTTTATTGCTCCCACTGACACGTGTGATTGAAATGAAATTGCATCTACAGGGGAGGAAGTGAAATTTATTTCTGCTTGTATCTTAATAGGGGGAATAAAGTGTCGATTAAACAATGAAGATGACATATATTTGATGTATGATCTGAAGAAGGAATATTACTCACTAAAATGTTATCTTACAATTTACAGTTACAGAGCACCTGGCAGTAAGGAGAGGTACAGTTCACACATTTTCCATCATTTAAAAATAGCAAAAAAGTATCATTATTAAATAATACAAGAAAACTTCACTTCTAATAACATAGTATAAGAATCGTACCAGTAACTCTTCTGTTGAGTTACCCACTAATTAATAATAGGTATGGGGCAGGGGAACCCCGGAAGTAGAATGAGGAACGATATTGATACATCTTTTCCCTGATCTTGAAAAGAGATGGACATGTGGCTCAGGAAGCCAGAATCATAGCAGGGGCTGCTTACTGAGCCCCTGGGCGCCAGGCTGAAATTGACCTTGATCCTAACCCTCAAAGTAACCCTGCTTCACAGGCAAGGAGACTGAGGCTTGGAGACCTGGCCAAAGGTCACACAGCAGATACGCAGCAAATCCAGGATCTGAACCCGGGTCAACCTGATCAAGTGTCCTCTCTTTCCTGTCTGTCAGAAGTTATTTAACAGGTGAGAAGCAGAAAGTTTTCCTGAATGCAGGGAAAAGGTGAGGGAGGAAGGAGTTTATGTAGATCAAAGGCCATCAGAAAGGAGTGGAGAGGAAGGAAACTGGAACCACAAGGAAACACAGGGAAAGTTCTGAAAAAAGGCCACTGTGGACATCTAGCTGAGTTACGTGCCTTTTGTAAAGATTGCCTTTAGTTTAGAAGTTAGTTCTGTACCTGTACAGTTAAGCCTCTACATGCTTCATGAAAGAGACAGATTCTGTAAATGGAATGTCTGTATATCAACTCACGTATTTTTATTTTATTTTGCATTTATTTTTACTATCAGATGAGAAGTTTAGGTCTTTTCAAAACATATATGGCCTCATTATGCAACCAAAAGATGCCTGTGAATACAAAAAAGCAATCAGAAAAGTTCTTTGCTGTAAATATGATAGTTAATGTTTTTAATGGGGGCCTTCCCTGGTGGCGCAGTGGTTGAGAGCCCGCCTGCCGATGCAGGGGACGCGGGTTCGTGCCCCGGTCCGGGAAGATCCCACGTGCCGCGGAGCGGCTGGGCCCGTGAGCCGTGGCCGCTGAGCCTGCGCGTCCGGAGCCTGTGCTCCGCAGCGGGAGAGGCCATGGCAGTGAGAGGCCCGCGCACCGCGATGAAGAGTGGCCCCCGCTCCCGCAACTGGAGGAAGTCCTCGCACAGAAATGAAGACCCAACACGGCCAAAAATAAAAGATAAAATTAATTAATTATTTTTTTTTAAAAAAAAAAGAAGAGTGGGGAAGGCTGGAGACCTGTCTCAGAAAAAAGCGACAGCCAAAAGAGTCTAGACATGGCGAACACAAAGTCCTGCCAGAACTTTCTAGCTGGAGCTGGCTGCTGCCGAAGCGACCAGCATAGGACCTCACCAGCGTGGCCTCTGCTGGGAACAACCAGTTAACTGTCCTGCTTCCTCCCAAGAGGCACAGTCCTGGCAGAAGCATCAGATTGGCCAAGCTCAGGTCTCAAGCCGTGTTCGTGCTGCCAGGGGTGGGGAGGTAGGTCTGCCCCACCTCGGTAGCTTCTGAGCAGAAGTGAGCCTCTGTCTCCACCTCCAAGATCTGTGCAACGGTGGGAGCTCCCTGTGTGAGGCTGGTGTCCCCACGCTCTGTGGCCAAGACACAGCAAACGTCCACTACACAACCCTGAGGTGGTGTGCAGAGGATTAAGTGAGAAGATGAGTTTGAAGACCTCGGCACAAAGCCTGGAACGCGATATGGGCTCATTAATGTGTGCTATGATCCTTATTATAATATTTATTATTATTGTTGTTGTTGGTTTTGGCCGCGGGATCTTAGTTTCCCAACTAGGGATTGAACCTGGGCACCAGCAGTGAAAGTGCCAAGTCCTAACCACTGGACCACTGGGGAATTCCCTATTTATTATTATTTTAATCATTATGAAACATGAGACCTAGACTTGACCAACTGATGGACCTCCCGGGAGCTCTGACTCCTGGGAGAGTAATGCAAGTTTTGTGCAAAGGCAGTAGTGCTATTTAGTGGAATTCTAAAGTGACAGCTTTTGCATAGAAAACATTCTGCTCAGGAGGAGGAATAATCAACAATATCTGATCAATAGAGATCTCATCAATAACCAATATTGGTAACCATGTGCTCTGAGCTCCACAGAACAGCTTGTGCGGACATCTTTGGAGCCTCAGGTTGTTCAGGAAGAGCCTCAGGTTGTATTGGGGGCAGAGGCTGCTGGAGGCCTCTCCCAGCATCTTCTCCCCTCCTCCTGGTAACAGACCCCAGTTTTTAGAGGGCACTTTGCTGCCTGGACTAAAGGACTTCCTTGCGGCTAGGAGTGTCCAGGCAACCAGATTTTAGCCAAACGGGTCTAAGCAGAAGTGTTGTCAGCATCTCAGGAAATCTGCTTAAGGTTTCTTCTGTGCAGCCCAATCCTCCCCAGCACAGCCTGAGCGTGTGCATCTCTGTTTGATGGATGGAAAGCTGGGGCGCGGAGGGAGGAAGTAACACATTCGGATGCCATGAAATCCCAGGGCTGATGAAGTCAGCTCCTCTCACCTGGAGAACTACGTTCTCTTCAATGGACCGTTCTCTCTTGCCTTTTGAAAAGTCAACATTCTTGAGGAACAATTTGCATACCATCAAAATGTAGCAGTTGAAAGGGTACAGTTCAATAACTTTTGTCAAATGCATACACCCGTGTAAGCCCCACCATGTCTAGAGAGAGCATTTCCATTTGCCCAGAGAGTTCCCTGCTGTTTCTCTGCAGTTGCCCTCCGTGCCCCAGCCTCAGGCCACCACTGACCTTCTTTCTGTCACTATGGATTAGTTTGCCCGTTCTAGGATTTCATATAAATGGACTCATGCGTTATCTATTCTTTTGTGTCTGGCTTCTTTGGCTCCAGCAGAATGTTTTGGACCTTGATTCAAATTGTTGCCGGTATCAGTAGCTCATGTGTTTTTCTTGCTGATAGTACACACCACTCTTTATCTCGTCCCCTGTTGATTCATATTTGGGTTGCCCCCAGGTTAGGGCTGCTATGAATATTTTTGTGTAAGTCTGTGTGGCCATATGTGCTCATTTTTCTTGAGTGAGTGCTCAGGGGTGGAGTTGCTGGGTCCACAGGGTAGGATTTTGTTTGAGTTTATATGGAAGTGCCAAACAGTTTTCAGAAGTGTTCCATGGTATTTTGCCTTTTTTAAAACCGGTTTTGGAACTCTGATTCTTACGCAAGGTAATTTTGAAATACCTGATTTATTTAGATGAGGTTCAGCTTATGCCCCTCAGGGTGACCTGCTGTGAGACACATAGTCCCTTAGATCCCAAAGATCAGGTTTGAAATCTGCTACGGACTGAATGTTTGTGTTCCCCGTTAAATCCGTATGTTGAAGCCCTAACCTTCAATGTGATGGTATTAAGGGGTGGGGCCTTTGGGAGATAATTAGGTTTGGGTAAGGTCAAATCCCATGCCAGTGATGGGATTAGTGGAGACCAGAACCCTCTTCCTCTCTCTCTCTCTCTCTCTCCTTCTCCCCCATGTGGAGACATGGCTGAGAAGGCAGCTGTCTACAAGCCAGGAGGGGAGCTCTC
Organism: Kogia breviceps; assembly: GCF_026419965.1. Taxonomy (NCBI): domain Eukaryota; kingdom Metazoa; phylum Chordata; class Mammalia; order Artiodactyla; family Physeteridae; genus Kogia; species Kogia breviceps. Next base: position 8,820,354 of record NC_081311.1, read on the forward strand.
ACCAGAACACGACCATGCCCTCACCTTGATCTGGGACTTCAAGGCTCTTCAGAACTGTGAGAAATCAATTTCTGTTGTTTCAGCCACTCAGTGCATGGGCTTTTGTTATAGCAGCCCCATCTGACTAAGACAAAAATCCTCGTCCAGCCTCTAAATGTGACCTTGCACAAGTTACTTTACCTCAATGACAATTAGCTTCTTCAGCTATAACGTGGCGAACAGTAATAATATCCACCTCACCTAGTTGTTAGGATTCAGTGAGATACTATTTGTGGAAATGCCTGGCACATCATGGTTGCTTGTAATCTTGACATTAGCTTTATGATGAGGGCTTTTACTGGAGAATAAGGCATCTTTTGTACCCTACAGTTGGAGAGCGATCTATCATCACATTTTATAAGTTGTAGAAATAAGTCCTTTCAAATGGATTTGCTTCAACAGTTCATATTAGAATTGTTGACACTTCCTGGAGTCATCATAGTCTAGATGGCTGTGCGTAACTCAGCAGGTGGGAAGGCCGTTGACAACATTAATTGTTTCATAAATAGTGTCAGGATGGGATTTTTTTCCCCCTCTGGCTGAAACCAAGTTACTGAAAAACCAATACTGTGCCATATGTTTATACTTTTCTTGGCACATAAACCAGATATTTTACAGACAGGGATGGGTAATAAAAAGCAAGTATTCACTCAAGTCACATGTTTGATTCTCCATCACAGAAAAATAGCCATAACCATCCTGATTCCACTGAAATTTTATCAGAATTAGTTGTAAATCTCAGACACTGGAGACAGCACCTTAAGTAGAAATGGCTATAGAACTCAGAAAACCCCCTGACCCCTTCTAGGTAGGTAATATGTCAAGTAAAATTTGGCATATGTGCCCCTTTTTTCATTGGCTTTCAGTATAGGAAACAAGTTAGGTGAAATAAATTTGACATTTGGAAAACCAAAGAATTGTCACCATTTATTGTAAGGGTAAATCCAGGTCCCGTAAGAATTTTTAATAGTTGAATTGTTCCGAGTAGATGACCCCGAGGAGGGCTGACTGGCTTCCCAGTGGACTTGTGAACTGCATCATGTATATATATATGCAACGTAAGTATAGTCCCCAATAACTGGAGAGTGAGAGAGATTGATTCTGCCTGAGCTCGTGCCCGGGCGGAGTGTGGGATCCAAGAGCTGACCCTGTTCTTGCTTCCAAAGTCTTGTTGCTATGCCCCTCTCCAAGTGAGAATCAGAGCAAAGTCGAGTGTGACTCTAGGATTTCAAGTTTTGTCTTTATACCCCCGGCCCCCCCAATGCCACCCTGCTGTTTCGTGATGGTGCTCTGCCCCAAACCCCAGGAAGACCCTTGTGCCCAAGCTGGGCTTGCTGGGAGATGACATGTCAGTCTCCCAAGTGGCAGATAACCATAGCATGGAGACTACACTTAAGGCTGATTTAAAGAACTTTCCAACCTAGGAACAGGACAGGAGTAAAGACACAGTGGTAAAGAATGGACTTGAGGACATGGGGAGGAGGAAGGGTTAGCTGGGATGAAATGAGAGAGTGGCATGGACATATATACACTACCAAATGTAAAATAGATAGCTAGTGGGAAGCAGCCGCATAGCACAGGGAGATCAGCTCGGTGCTGTGTGACCACCTAGAGGGGTGGGATAGGGAGGGTGGGAGGGAGACGCAAGAGGGAGGAGATATGGGAACATATGTATATGTATAGCTGATTCACTTTGTTATACAGCAGAAACTAACACAACATTGTCAAGCAATTGTACTCCAATAAAGATGTTAAAATAATAAAATAATAATAATAAAAGTAGTTTTTAAAAGAAAAAATAAAGAACTTTCCAGAGTGATTCTGTCGCTTGACACCACACTCATTTTGGACTTATGCCTTCGCTCCTCTGCCTGGAAGGGCTGCTGGTTCTCCGACTAATTCAGAGGCACAGTGCAAATCCAGCCTCTGTCTGCAGCCCTCCCCCACCCCCGCAGTGACCACAGGACACCCTCATCTCCTCCAGGAGCAGGCTAGGGACCCGTCCGTATTGGCGTGGCGTATGTTCTTGGAAGGTGAGCTTGGGAGCTGGAAGGGCCCTCGCACATCATCACTGTGCTGCTTCCCCCAGCCATGAGGCAACATCTCATAAAGGCAAACACAGCCCCACAGCAGATGAAACAGACAGGAGGGAAGCTGCCCCTGGAAGCTGGGGGGCGGTGCGCTTCACACAAACCCACCATTTTACCAATGAGAAAATGTGCCTGCGGTTTCACATTTCCGACATTTGTAAGCAGAATATGGTGCAATTGCAAACATTTCATTTTTTTCTGGAAGAAATTACTAGAAACTGTTGACAGTGATTCCTTTTGTGGGAGGGGCCGGGGGAGCAGTAGCTTTCGCTTTCTTTTTAATACCTTTTCATGTAAGAGGCAGTAGAACATAACGTTACACTAAAGGGCGCTAGAGGTGGGCTGTTGTCTTCAAAACCCGGTGCTGCCCCTTCGTACCCGGGGAACCTTGGCCACAATGCTCACGTTCCCTGAGTGTCCGTTTCCTCATCCACAAGCAGGGATAATGGCCATGTCTGCCTGGCACAATTTTTGTATACTGAGAACCACACGAGCGCTCTATAAGTATTAGCTGCTTCTCTCTCCTTCCTGAACTTTCTGAGTATACCGAGCCCCTTTATTTTAAAGAGCTCAATATGTATTATCTATTCAATAAGACTATTGAATTTTCTTTATAATGTCCTCTATTTATAAAATCCTAGTAAATATTTCACAAAATAAAAGATAATTGCCTCAACGTTTGTGCAAGAGACGCCCACACAAGAGGAGGGACTAGAGAATCGGGAGGGCAAACATCTCTCCGGGGTCACAGAGACAGAAACCAAATCGGAGGCGCTGGGCAGCCAGGCTCCCTGGGCCGTGCTGTCTTGCTGCCCCATTTTGGCTGGGTCTCTGCTGTCTCATCAGCTCCTCTGGAGATGTGCTAGCTGCATGAAGTATCTCTGAGGTCATTAGTCTGGAAAGGATTCTTTCTAGAAGGAATCAGGACCTCTGCCCCCCACCTCTGACAAGGCTGCTGAAACTTTTTTTTCTTTAACTTACATTTTAATTAGGAAAGTCACTCTTTGGTGAAAATTGCAAGATTCTTGTACTTAAGAATCAATAAAATGTGCACAGTCTAAAAGGAGATTAATAACGGCCAAACTCTCTATTTTGGGTGCAATTATTTATTCATCAAAGAAAACCAGCTGCTTAAAAACCATAGTCCATCAGGAACGCCTAAGACACTTCCACTTCAATTCTGTTGTTAAAATTCCCTTCTATTGCTCCATCTGGTGTTAAATATAAAAAGCAGGAAGGCTCATTCTCTACCTGCATACATTTTAAATAAGAATTTCAACATTATCTTGTCCATTTAAAATAATTGTATGAAAATGTGAAGAAATATGATCTTGTAAAAGCTGCAGTCTGACGCACCCAGGGAGCGAGCGAGAAAGAGCAAAGCCGCTATTATTTAAAATTCATGGAGACCACGGCAAGATTGATCGCAAGAAATTCCTTCCCAAGACTGGGCAGGCAGGAGGCTGAGGCCTGGCTGGGGGCTCAGCCAAGACCCCAGACCCTGAAAGGGCCCAAGGGCATCCACTGCCTCGGCCTGGACAGAGACAGGACCTGGATTCTCGCACAGCGCGCCTCCCTATCAGGCCGGCCTTGGGGAAGAAGGGGAGAACCAGCATCTCTGGGTTCTGGGCAGGGGTGAGCCTCGTTTTGTAGGCCAGGGCAGGTGGAGGCTGGCTTGTGGGGCAGGAAGCTCAGGCCAGGGCTGAGGACTGGAAGGGAGGGGGCGTAACATTCCCCTGCTCAGGGCTTCAGCTGGAGTTTGAATCATCTACCATCTCGCTGCTGTAATCACTGCTCACAAAGGGAACAAGTAGCCGAGATCCCAGTATTCCCCTTCACCTGTGTCTGTACCTCCCAACTGGCCTCTGCAGTAAGGGGTCCCGGACTGACTGAGCCGGGGACTTTGGGCTCAATTCTGCTCTTTTCTTTCTGTGTGATTGCATTCGTTTGTTATGGCTGCTCTTACAAAGCACCACAAATTTAGTGGCTTAAAACAACACAACTAGGGCTTCCCTGGTGGCGCAGTGGTTGAGAATCTGCCTGCCGATGCAGGGGACACGGGTTCGTGCCCCGGTCCGGGAGGATCCCACATGCCGCGGAGCGGCTGGGCCCGTGAGCCATGGCCGCTGAGCCTGCGCGTCCGGAGCCTGTGCTCCGCGATGGGAGAGGCCACAACAGTGAGAGGCCCGCGTACCACATAAAAAAACCCAAAAAACAAAAAACCGCACAAACTTTTTATTATCTTACAGCTCTGCGGTTCGGAAGTCCAAAATGAGTCTCATGAGAATGAAATCAAGGTGTCTTCGGGGCTGGATTTCTTCTGGACGCTCTGGGGGGACCTGTTTGCTGGTCTTTTCTGGCTCCTAGAAGCTGTTCATAATCCTCATCTCCCAGTTCCTTCCTCCATCTTCAAAGCCAGCAAGGAAGGGGTGAGTCCTTCCCTGACAGTCTGCCTCTTTGTCCTGCAGGGACACTTGTCCTCACAAGGATCATGCAGGACCCTCTCTGCAGCTCAAAATCCTTCACTTCATCACATCTGCAAAGTCCCTCTTGCCGTGAAGGTAAATATTCCCAGGTTTGGGGGATCAGGATACACACATCTTTGGGAGCCATCATCCTGCCCACAAGGTTACCTTGGACAAGTCTCTTGGCCTTTCTGGGCCTCAGATTCTTAATTCTAAGGTGGAACTGTAACTAGTACCTTATGCTGTTTTTGTGAGGGTCCAAGGAGCTACAGCAGTAAGTGTGTTTTATAATCTGTTAAATTCCTTACAGAGAGAAGATATTTTTGGTGCATTTAAAGAAACTCAGTTAAAAAGTCCTCTGTCAGGGCTTCCCTGGTGGCGCAGTGGTTGAGAGTCCGCCTGCCGATGCAGGGGACACGGGTTCGTGCCCCGGTCCGGGAAGATCCCACATGCCGCGGAGCGGCTGGGCCCGTGAGCCATGGCCGCTGAGCCTGCGCATCCGGAGCCTGTGCCCCGCAACGGGAGAGGCCACAACAGTGAGAGGCCCGCATACCACAAAAAAAAAAAAAAAAAAAGTCCTCTGTCAGAGGGGACACGCACAGATGGATTCTGCTGAGTTGCATTTAACATTTTTTTCCCTCCCTAAGTCAGTGCGTGTTTGCAGGCAGCTCAGCTCCTGCCGGGTCCAAACCTCAGATTGGGAGTAAACTCGGAATTCTTTGGGGTCCTATACGTGCACCTGCAGCCAGCACATTTCCACTCATACTGTTTGCTTTTTGGTCCCCAACTGGAGCCCAGGACAGAGCTGGCCCCGTGCACGTAGGAAGAAGGAATCCGTGAGACCCAGGCTCCGTGGTCGTGATTGGTGGAGCAAGCCCAGGACCCTGCCGATGGGAAGAAGAGGCCTGTGGTGTGCGGGCCCGCTCCGCTCTCTGTGGCTGGCCTTGGGCAGGTCACTTATGGGCTGCACCTCCACTTCCCCGTGGGCCACATCATGATGGGAGGTAGGGGTCGCCACCCCTGGCCACTCATCCGCAGCATCAACGCTGTGTTTGGCAGATGAAGCCCCCGAGGCCTGAATTTCAACACGTTGCCTGGTTGACTTGGGTGCAACCTGTGGCTTGATAATCCCCAAGTCCTGTCATCACCAGTTCCAGGAATCTATATCTAGAACTTGACTCTAATGCACTCACCGATCGAGGGTTTCTCGAAGTGCGCCTGTAGATCACCTTAGGGTCACTTTTGGAGGTGGGTAGGAATTTGTTAAAATACAGATTCCCGGGCACCCCACACCTCTGAGCAGGAGCCTAGGCATCTGCATTTGAACCGCAAGCTCCCCAGTGATCCTGCTGCCAAAATTGAGAACCACGGCTCTGACTACAGGTCCACCTGCGGGAAAATGGGGCTCAGTGACCTTCTGTCTGAACCCCCTGCCTTCTCCCTAGCCCACCCAGAGCCTCTTTCTCAGCACTCTGAATTCAGCGTTGACTTTCACAGTCCTTCCCAGACTCAGTCTCCCGAAGGCCACACATCCAGGAAAGAAATCCCACTTTGGGAAAAGAGCTCTCGGGATAAGGAATTTCCCTATGGGAACGGCCAGGAGAAGGGGCCCAGGGACCGAGACCTCCTCAGCCACTCCCACCCCCATATTTCCTCCCTGCAGGTGAGCCCACACCCGTCTCCAACTCGCCCTTGTCCGCCAGAGAGCGCCTCACCCCCTCCCCACTTTTCCCTTTAAACTCTGTCATTTGTACAGCCTATTAACCTTTAACTTTATGACTACCCAAAGATGAAATACTGGCAGCATTTAAGGCTGAGAATAGTCCAGCCCTACCTTCTTACTTGCAACAGGGGTGAAGCACTTTCTCTTAAATCAGTCATTTTGAATATCAGTCACAGAGACGTTACCCACGGAGAGTATTTTTGGCTCCACGTAGCCAGCTGATTCATAATAAATGTGGCAGCGCTGGGCCCTACCTCCACGCTGCCCCTAGAGGCAGAAAGAGCTCTTCCCATTAGCTCCTGGGATAAAATACTCTGCGGATTAATAACCCCCCCCCCACCAACGGAATACCTACCGTGGGCTGTATCATATGCACGAGGTCAAATCTTCATAAAGGCACTGCTGAAATATGCATATTTACTTTCATTTTCAGATGAGGAAACTGAGGCTCAGAGAGGTTAAGCAATTTGACGAAGGTTACCCTGCTATTGAGTGACTGTGCTGGCATTGGATCCTAGGTCTGTTTGATTCCAGATTCGGTGAGAATAAGACCAAATCATCTAAGTTTGTCTTTGCCAGCCTAGTCATACTAGAACCTGGAGTGACAGCTGCTGCCTCAGATTGCTTTGAGGGTGCACCAAGAGTGCACCAGCTTTAGCTAGAAGAGGCCTCCTCAGAGGGGCAGTGGGGAGGCTTAGACCCAAGTGAGTTTGAGATCCAGCTCTTGACACTCGCCTGAGGATGACCAACCATCCAGATTTGCCTGGGACGGCCCTGGTTTCAGCACTGAAAGTCTCAAGGTGACAGGGACACTTGGTCACCCTACTTACCAGTGACTTGCTGCCTCCGAGCCTTGGGCTCCTGGCTATGAAGTGGGGACAGAGCTTCCTGCCTCACGGAGGTGGGGTGGGGCGTGGTCCTCACACAGAGTGGTGTCTGGCAGCCTGGCCTTGACCCGAATAGGGGGGTGTCATTAGGACCCCAAGGGAGATTGGTTCCCAGGGAAAGCGGGTAACCAAAGGTAGATCTGAGGCTGGACGGGGCACCTGGGAACCAGCGGAGATTTGGTCTGAACTTGAACCTGTCCCCTCACCCTGCTTTATGGTTCTTTCTAGCACTGACCACCTTCCTGACATACTGTGGATTCACAGAGTGTGTCTGTTTTATTGCCCTGACTAGCAGGGAAGCTCCAGGAGGTAGGGATTTTTGTGTTTGCTCCACTGCTTGAACCCCTGGCACCTAGAACAGTGCCTGGCGCTTAAGTAGGCTCTCAGTGCCATTGTGTTGGATGAATATGTGAATGAATGAACAAAGGATGCAGGGACCCGGGGCTCTCCACTGCTGTGGAAGAGCGGGACCAGATGTGGCCGACACTCAAGGTGTGCTGTAGAGGGACCGCCAAGGGTCGCCTAATCCAGGAAGATCACTGTGATCGGTCTGCTGCTTTGCTGCTTCTGGAACCCCCTCTCCATCAAGGCCGCCTGGTGGCCTGCGTCCTCTGTGGCATTTCTCTCCCACAGAACACAAATCCGTGAAGCTGAATCTGGGCTGGGACCTCCTCTTGGATCTAAGCAAACTGCCTTCCATCTCTGGCATTTGGTGTGTGACCAGTTGGGCCTTTTCTATCTGAAGCTATGACTCAGGGTCCCCGGCACGAACCTCAGTATGTCTGCACCTGTGTGATAGAGGCTGGGACAGACTCTGTCACATCCGGCCCCCGCATACCGTGCTGACCACCACGCCACTGCCTGACCTCAGCAGAGCAAAGGCCCAGCTCAACAGAACTCAAAGCAAGTTAGTGAGGGAGACACGGGTACCAGTCTAATTCATGCTCCGAACTTGTTAACATTTACGTAAAAGTTTCCCTCTTGCTTTGGTCACATTTTATGGTTAGTATAAGGCCAGTCTGGAAGATAATATAGTGTGACTGTTATTTATTTTCAAGCCAACTTATTGATTATTGAGTGCTGAAAGTGACAGATGGTGTCTGAGCGAGGCACGGTCAGCAGGTTCTGTTAAAGAAATGATAGTATTTTGCTCATGGATTGTTAAAAGGTTCAGTTTAGGTTCTTTATAGGTTTATATCCATCACTGTTTAATGACCAAATGATGAAAAATATGAGCCACGGGCACAATTTTTTTCTGTTGGAGTTTTCTGTTTAAGCAGTTAGCAAAATAAGATACTCCCTTTCTGTGGGGGAGTGGAGGGGAAGCAAAGGGGGTTCAGTGAGGCGTTATTTCTCCAGATTTAATACATTGTAATCATTAACATTGCGGATATTTAACCAAGCCAGAGTATGCTGAAGAGGACGGTGCCGCCAGGCTGGGAGGGAAGCCACGAGAACTCCCCCACCCGGGGTTCCAGCTAGTGAGGATTCCTCTGGTTTCAGCTTCGGGTTTTTTTTTTTTTTTTTTTTTTTTTTTTTTTTTTTTTTTTTTTTTTTTGCGGTATGCGGGCCTCTCACTGCTGTGGCCTCTCCCGCCGCGGAGCACAGGCTCCGGACGCACAGGCTCAGCGGCCATGGCTCACGGGCCCAGCCGCCCCGCGGCATGTGGGATCCTCCCGGACCAGGGCACGAACCCGCGTCTCCTGCATCGGCAGGCGGACTCCCAACCACTGCGCCACCAGGGAAGCCCCTAGCTTCGGGTTTTAACGTCTATTTGTCGTGGTGTTGGGGGGGGGGTTTCTGGGGCTCGTGCTAGGGTGAGCCGTCAAACGACGGGCCTCCTGGAGACCGGTCTCCGCTAATGGCTAGAAAGGGCCTGGCGGGAAGAGGAGTCCCCAAGGCAGAGAAGGGACAGCAGATTCTGCTCGTAAAGTAGATCGTCCGCAAAGGCAGAGGCCCCCAAAGCACCCCGAGGGAGGCGGGCCGTGACTGGACACTCTCCAAGGGGCTCCAGGAAGCTACGGGCATCCTAGTGCCCGGAGGCTCAGCCTTGGCACTTTAGATGCTGAGCCAAGGAGCGCAAGAAAAACCCCGACGGTGTGCTGGTGACTCGGGGGCTCCCATCAGCCTGCTGTTGTCTCAGACAGTCCAGGCTCTGCAGGGGAAAGAGTGGAGAGGCCAGCGCTGCCCTGGTTCTAACAGAAACACTCTCGGGAGGCATGGGGGTAGCGGAGGAGGACCTGCAGCACGTGCCTCAGATGTCAAGTCTTTGCAGGGGGCCTCTGTGTGCCAGGCCCTCCCTCCCTCTGCACTAGATAGTGCCCTGAAGAGCGTCCACCACAGGGCTCTCTCTCCTCTACGGACCCTGAGACTGGCTCCAAAGGACCAGTGCCAATGAAGAATGGAGTGTCCAGGCGGGGAGTATGCAGCGAAGTGGGGTAACAAGATTTGAAGGTGATCACTAAGCATGGCAGAAGCTGAGAGCCGCTCACCAAAATCGGATTCTTCTTTTCCTGGGCACTAGCCGAACTACATTTCCCAGACTCCTTTGCAGACACCTGGGGCCATGTCACCCCTTGATATCTGTGAATCCCAGGCCTTGTCCAAGAAGACCCCCCCACACACACACACATACACACACTTGATCTTCAGTGTTCTCTATCCATTGGCCGATGTTCACGCCCAGGGTGACTTCACAAGTCAAATAATGAAGTTAAGAGGGCCTCTGCCCTCTGCCCCAATGACGGCAGGGAAACAAAGCCATAACTATTGGCCCCCAACCTGTACTGCCTCAAACTATTTCTATTTACATAAATGAGAAATAAACTTCTCGGTTGGGGCCATTACTCATTTTGGGGTCTGTCAGCCTCTCTCAGGGGAGTCTGCGGTCCATTTCTGTGGAGAATGCCTGTATGAGTTGCACTTCTTTCAGAAAGTCAGACCTCCTCTAGAGAAAAGATAATTGCAGATGGGGGTGGCCTAGGGCACAGAGGGGTCCAGGATAAAGGTCTCCACCACCCACCCCACCCTCTCCCCATGCGGTCCTTGCTCTGGGATCTGCTTGTCTGTCGAGGTTGGCAAGAGCCAATCCCCATCCCTCCCCAGTTCCAACCGAAAATTAAAGACCTGTGATTGGCCTAGCCTGGATCATGTGGCCATTTCTGATCCAATCATAGTGGCCAAGTAGATAAGGTCCTCTGATTGGTCAGCCACATACCTGTGGCAGTAGAGAGAGGGGAGGGGACCCCAGGAGGACACAGTCTGAGCAGCCAAAAACAATGGCCTCCACACAGCAGAATTTTCTCTTGTTCGCTGATTTATTCTCATCCTCAGACATTTGTTGAAGTCGAGAGGATGGTTCGCAAACAGGAACCATTTGACTTTCCCTCCTGCAGTGGCATACGTTACTCCATGAGAAGGAGGCCTGCGCTGAGGTCCTTAGCTGTGCAACCTTGGACAAAGTCCTCATCTTCTCTGTCTCCCCCATCAGTTTGCTCAGTGGGGCTAATCACATCACTTGAGGAAGTTAGAAGGATCAAATTAGAGAGCTATATGGAAGAGCGTGGCATGAGGAAAGAGATGTGCAAGGGAGAAAGGGTATCATTTCCATGCCTCCCCCACCCCCGCCAAGGCCCTCCTCCAGGGGCTGCATTGCCAGCTACCCCCTCCCTGAGAGGAGCTACCATCCCCCTCTCCCAGGACCCCATGACTTTTGACAGCGGGTCAGATTTCCTACTCCTCCAGAGTGGCAATGCCCTTAGCATTGGGACTCCAGCCTTACCCTCTGAATATGCCACTTTCTCCCTAATTGAAAATAAATGGTTTTTCATAGGGACAAAATGACTTGTTGGAAATGGTTTGGGCTTTGGAGGAGGTCTGGAATTAGAATCCTAGGTCTGCCCCTTCTCAGCTCTGTGGCCTTTAGTCAATTGTTCACGTTCTCTGAGCCCCCATTTCCTGAACAGTAAAATGGGCACAATAGTTCCTACCTCCCAGGGCAGTTGTGAGAATTAAGTGAAATGTGAAAGCTCCTGTTACTTTGCCTGCAGAAGTGGGTGCTCACCAAACAGGTTTCTTTCTGTCAAAAGTGTAAATAACGTAAATAGAACAGGCAGGCTCACTTGTTTGTATTTTGATTACACTTACTCCAAAATCATTTTCCCAAACGATTTCCCAAAATGAAGTGTCAACATAAGCAATTCCTACTTTGGTGTGAAACTTGGCCATTGTCTCTACTGTCACGTAAAAATGCCAACATTCCAGGGAGGGCCTCAGCCCTTTTCCCAATTGTATTAGTTTGCCACAGCTGCCATAATGAATTCCCACAAACTTGGGTGGTTAAAACAATTTATTCTCTCCCAGTTCACGAGGTCAGAAGTCTAGAGTCAAGGCATCGGCAGGGTCTGTTCCTTCTGGAGGCTCCAGGGGAGAGTCTGTTCCCTGCCTCTTTCCCAGCTCCTGGTGGTGGCCAGCAATACTTGGCATTCCTTGGCTTACAGCTGCTGCATCTCTCCAATCTGACTCCATGGTCACACGGCCTTCTTTCCTATGTGTGTCTACATGTCCTCTTCTTAACAACATGAGTCATTGGATTTAGGGCCCACCCTAATCCAGTATGACCTCATCTCAACCAAGCTCATCTGCAAAGACCCAAATAAGGTCCCATTCTGAGGTTCCAGTGGATGTGAATTTGGAGAGACTATTCAACCACTATCCTTGCTGGGAGAGGAAGGGGTCAACAAGTAGGTCCCAAAGGACAGAGGTGAAAGTTCTGAGTGGGGCAGAGGCAAACTTTGCTGGCTGCACTGTTTTTCTCGCATCCATTTTAAAGATGACTGCCCCAAGAGCCCTCCTGCTGTTCTCTGGAGGAGAATAGTTTCCGTCTTAAGAATATGCTGTCTCCCCTTTAGGTATCGCAGTTCCAAAGCCAGGAGAATGAATAG